>NC_056072.1:3939393-4242424 GCF_016772045.2 Ovis aries
TGTAATAACTATTCAATTTGATCAACAAGATTATTAAAGCTCAAGAAGCTAGTATGACTTGCTCAGTTCAGGAGCCCATCAGAGACCAGGACCCTGGACAATGACCCAGCTCTGGGTTCTTGTCCCTGGGCCAACCTGGGTTCTCCAATGCTCACTACCCTAGTAACAGCGTACATTTATCCTCAGTAGTTTACAATCCTTTATAAATCTCCACCTAGTTAATAAGTACAGAAGTATGATTTTCCTTCTCCAACCATCTAAGATAACAGTTACCCTCAAACAAGGAAGTGAACTAGTCATTTTCATTCTGAAAATGTATAATCCAGCTCTTTATTTTAAGGACTATGCCAAACACTGCTAATTGGATTCCCTTTAACTGGATTAAAACCAGAGGCATTTTTTCCCCCTTGTCTGTGGGGCTTCACCTCTTTGTTTGGTAGGATTGTATCCCTGGGGATATGACTGGGGTAACTGGGGGTTCTATAGAAGACTGAAGGATTTCAGTGTGGTAGGGTGATGCATTTTCACAATAATAATATGTAATAAATTGAGAAGAGATTCTGCTGAGTTTTGACTTATTTCCCAGGGTGGAGGCTTCAAATGTGAGCAGAAGATAGATACTTGTGCTTTTTACAAAGGACTTAGTGGCTTGTCCATGGGGATTTGAGCCCTAGTTCTTTCTACCACTCCACAGGTATACAGCAAAGCTGCCCGATGTAAAATCAACTTTGAAGACAACTTCCAATGGATAGAAACTTGTGACTCTTCTATTGGTTGTATTATATTTTTAGCTGGTTGCTTTTCTGGATTTGGGATGTTCAAAAATTAATTTTCCTTTGCTTTACCCAGTGTTGTTTGCTAATTGCAATTCTGTCTAGTTTCTATTTGCCTGAGGTATTGAAAGTTAAGAATCACTGGGGAAAAAAGTATCTTTTAAAGTTTATCTTTAACGATCAGAGTACAATAAATAGCTAATCTAAGATTTAGATTACAGAAATGTAGTGGATCAGTTAAGTGTGCCTGGACATTACCAAATGTGTGAGGAATTTATTGCCATAATTGTCAAAAATACAATAGTATCAGACCTTATGTTCTATTCATATTTTGACCAATTGCTTAGTTAGATAAATGTACATTAAAATCTACAAATTTGTGTTTAATCAGGAAGCTTTCCCCACATTATGGAGGTAGCTCATGCATTTGAGGAAAAGTTGAAAATCAACCCCCCTGAGTCCCTTCTCACTGTAAAATGCTACTAAGTTTGTAAGATGAAGAAAGTGTTGAGAAGCCAGTAACAAATTTTTGTTAGGCTGATTTACTGGTGGAAAAAATTGATTTATTGGCCTGTGTTGAAGTGGGGACTGAAATTCTAATCAGATGAATGTCATATATGTTTAAGCTATTTTAAAAGTTGTGCTGTTAGGAAAGAATTTTAGTGCAGCTGGTTTCTTATATCATGGCTATTCAGTAGGAGAACAATTTCTGAAAAGCTGAAAAGTTTGTATCTGTATATGTAACTAGATTCAACAATGTGCCTACATCTCTATTTTTATCTAATAGAGTTATATATTTATATCTATAGATGCAAAATTTAAGAAAGAGCATGCATGAGTTTATCAGTGAGTCCAGTAATCAAGAGGATATTGTTTCTGTTATGAGTGAACTATCTTTGGGAAATGGACCTGAATGATGCTGTATTGAGACTTCTTTTTCTCTTAAAAGGTAGCCAAGTGCCTGAGGAAACCATGTGTTTTCTGCTTAAGCCTAAATCCCAACGTTGATAAATGTAGTTAAGTCTAAATAAACCACTTTAACAGGCAAAGGAAAACAATGGTATTTAGAATCTGTGCTTAGTTTGAGTGAATAATTTGAGAAAATTTCAAAATAAAACTTATGATTTGAAAATTATTTTACACATCTGTACAATTAATATTTTTAATTTCTCTTCAGTAAATGGCTCATCTGTTCCCCTTACTTATGAGCAAGTTTTGCTTTTGTATAAAATATCAAACCACAGAAAACTTTTCCTAACTTCCAAGGTACAGTGTGATGTTTCCTGTACTGGAATAGCACTTAGGTCTTGGTAGGAGTGTTGATGAATTGAAAGCACCAGGAAAGTTCATTCTAACTCACTGCCTCTCAAAAACACCTCTATTTTTAATGGTTCCTTGACAAAACAAAAGCATCTGTTATAGAGGCATAAATTTAACTTCTCTGCTGCCTTTGATCCGACAGTCACTGGTGGTAAGTGGCAGAGCCCAGACCTGAACTGGGACCTCCACTCCAACCCCAGTTGGCTGTAATGGTAGTGGGTCTCTTTCTCTCTACATTCCTATTCTTTACTACAAGGATGCACTGCTTCAGAGCAGCCCCACAGCATAAGCCGCAGTATTCCCATTTCACAGCAGTGTGATTCCCAAACTCCTAATTTATCCCTTTCTCCCTCTTCCCCTGCCCCCAGCTGCTCTCCCCTTTGGTAATGGAAAATTTGTTTTCTGTGAATCTATTTCTGTTTTGTAAATAAGTCCATTTGTATCATTTTTCTAGATACCGCATAGAAATGATACCATGTGATATTTATTGTTGCTTGAAGTACCTCACTTAGCATGATTATATGTAGGTCCATCCATGTTACTGCAAATGGCATGATTTCATTCTTTTTTATGGTAGTCATCCTTTATTTTTGATGGCATGCCGGAAACCAAGAGCTGTCCTAGGCCCCAGGGAGGCTAAACAGTTTTGACCATACAGTGTGGTCCGTAGAGTTTTATCACACGGCAGTAGTTGGTTGATTCCTGGAAAGCATAGCAGACACTCCTAAAAGCTTATGTTTCCCTTCTTTAAACAACTAGAAATTGTCCTTGGTTTTACTTCAGTTCACCAGTACTGAATCTTCTTTTGGAAATTGCTGACAGAGAGCAAGTTTCCAATCAGAGCTACTATTTTTAATTTCATAAAGACTACAAATGGTATTCCCCTTGCTGAGGCTGATGTCTTAAATGCAGCCCTAAATCAATTAGCTATTATGTGCAACCGTTCTGCTGATTAGAAAGGTAACATTTTTCTTTTGCGTATGTTACCAGTGTTTGGCACCTTTTCTGGAACTAACTTAAGCCCAAATTTTCATGTATGTGGTTCCCTTTCTCTCTTTCCAAAAAGGATAATTTAAAATTTTCAGCATGTAATCACAGAGAAAATGAGTAAAACAAATTATTTTGCCTTCTTTCCATAAGGGGCTTTTCAGAAAAGAGAATACAGACACCCCAGTGACTCCTGTCTCTGACTCCCAGCCCAGGACCTGAAAACTTCTCTTGAAGAACTTCAACTCCAACTAGAAGGTGTTTTGTTTTGTTTTGTTTTGTTTTGTTTTAATTTTGGCTGCAGTGGGTCTTCATTGCAGTGTGTGGTCTTCTCTCTACTTGTGGCAAGTGGGGCTTCTCTTGCTGTGGAGTGTGAGCTCTAGGGAACGCGGGCATCATAGGCTTAGCTGCCCACAGCATGTGGGATCTTCCAGGACCAGTGATCGAACTTGTGTCCCCTGTATTTGCAGCCACATTCTTAACCACTGGACTCCCAGGGAAGTCTCCAACCAAAGTCTTTTCGAAACAGGCTGTGGAATTGTTAATTACCTGATGTGGAATTTCAGCCCTCCTGAAAATACAATTTAGGCAACTGTGATGGCAGCAGTCTGTCTTGCTTCATTATGTTCCTTCCAGGATAGCTTCTTAGTCATGGTGGAAGCAAACTATTGGTTGGACCTTCCCATCCATCAAGCTTAGTCACTCAGTTGTGTTAAGTTCTTTGCGACCCTTTGAACTGTAGCCCACCAGGCTCCTCTGTCCATAAAATTGTTTTCAGGCAAGAGTACTGGAGTGGGTTGCCATTTCCTACTCCAGGGGATCTTCCTGACCCACAGATCAAACCTGTGTCTCCTATGTCTCCTACGTTGCAGGCAGATTCTTTACCCACTGAAACATCTGGGAAGACTTTTATGACTGTAAATGATCTCATGAACTGAAAGACAGTAATTTGCGTTCTTTGTTCAATGATCTTACCTGTGAGAAGAAAAGAAGTATTGAGAATGATAAATTGTCCCCTGAAGTTGTGGGTTTATCTAATTCTATCACAGAAAGCTATAGGTTTAAATTTTCTTGACTGAGGAATGTTTGGTAATAGGAAGTCCTACATTCTAACATTTTTGATGAAAGAGGGATATTTTTTTCTTTCTTTCCTTCTCTTTCAGTTTTTTTTTTTTGCATCTGTTATGATTGATCTACTAAAACCTTAGATTCTCCTCTTTCTTTGATGGGGATTCCACTAAAAGAATAAAGTGTCTCTCCCCATAGGAGGCTCTTTCATTGGACCCAGCCCTTTCTGCCTGTTTTATTTGACTTGCCTGATTTTTCATCCAAATATAAAGCTCATCACTCTGTAAGGAAACTTATTAGAATATCCTTGGAAATGCATGTTATCAGGCATATGTGTGGGTTTGATGTTTTAAGGAACCGGCTGGCAGTCCATGGCCAGAGGGGACCATTAAAGAAATGAGGCTGATGGAAGTCCTGACACAGAGGTTGACAGCAAAATTCAGATGATTAATTTGGAGTAAGAGAAGTGTTTCAAACTAATGAGAAACATGGTTTGGGCTTACCACAGACTGTACATATGGCTAGGGGAAACCAACTTTTTAATATAGAGGGAGGGAAATGATGACAAATGTTCAACTTGGGTCATTCTTTTATGGCAAGGATGCTACAAAATGAAAAAGTGCTAAATTATTTTTATCTTGGCAGTTTTTCTGTGAGTCTTTGGGTCTCTCATCCAAGCCCATTTTGCAAATTTGCTGACTGGGATGATGGGTACAAAAACAGAGAAAATCTTTGCACATAAAGAGTTGGCCCATATTAATATGAATTAATTCTCAGTCAAGAGGACCACATACTTACTTGCTGCTACTTTAGAGGAATACAAATGCACCAAATTACTAGCAGGAGACTGGGCACGTAGTAGGGGCTGGATATGTGTGTGTGTGTGCTGAGGCAGCCAGAACAGTGCTTCTGAAGAAAGCGAAAAGACTATGATAGTTTTCCTGGCCTTTTCTGTTGTGTGAGTTCTAGCAAAGGCAGTTCCATCTTACAGGTTCCGAACCCCTGAGCTTTCAAGAACCCATCATGTGTGGACTGCTAATGAGCACTAGGGGAACCATATTTTCAGGTTTCTTTACACACACAGCTTAGTTATAAATTGTCTGAGCTTCCAGAGAGGCTGATGTTTGACACTATGGGGTTGGAGCTTTGAGTGCAGGGAAAAAAAGATTAGCAGAAAGAACTTTTTGGGCCGCAGATATCTCAGTTGCTGTTGACTGGAACTTTGTAACAAAAAGTATATGAGAAGTGAGTTCTTGCCAGACTTCAGACTTTGGGCTGCCCTGCTCTTTGTATTCTGTAAAACCTCATGGTGGATTTTCAGTGAATGCCTTTGGCTACATGAAAAAGGAGTTTCTCCAAGAATGTGGGGAATTCCTTTGGTGCCCAAAAGGAAATATGAGGACTCTGGAGACTGATGAGAGAGACTGAAAATAGGGGTGCCATAATCATCATGTTAGTTCCTGCCATTTATTTCATTTTCTTTTTAAAATAAGATCTGAGAGTGTTTGAGAATTTTTTATGAAGCGTAAGTCAACTTTCTAGCACTTTCAAGTTGAATGCAAGTTTGTGTTATTCAAGTGACAAATAAGTGTAGGTAAGTCCACTCACTCCAGGTCTGTGATTTTTAAAGATAATTAATAAATAGGTTTGATTTGTTACTTACAGGATGCAGACAAAAAATCATCAGAGAAAGAGTGGTCTAGGGATGTGTTTAATATAACTAAACACACTTGCAATCTTGTTAATTATAGTCTATTTGTATATTCTTGATAATTAAACTTATCTATGGTATATGTGTGTGTGTGAGTGTCTGTGTGTGTTCATGATGGGGGAAAAATGGCCTCTTGGGAAGAATGGCATTTTGATGAATCACAGGAAATAGTAAATTATGTGGATTCCACATAGTTCCCAGGCTGTGACCAGGATTTTACCTCTGAAATTCATGAACCAAGGTCTGAAGGGAGATTGGCTAGATTACAATTCAGATGTTTTACTTTGGGAGGAGTGCAGGGTGGGGACAGAATTAAATTTTCAGTTATTTCTCCAAACAAAACCTGATGTGACGGCCACCCTTAAGGGGGATAGAATGCATACTTTTGTGATAAAAATTTCTAGCAGTGTGAAGCACAGAGCATTTATTTTAGATAATTGCGGGAAGCCAACCCATTTTAGATAATATTGGCTTTAAAAAAGTTTTGGTGCGTGATCATAATAATAGCATTTCAAGACAGAACTTAACTGCACAGTATAAGGCTGACCAAGTACATGAAATGGTAATGAATTCAGTAATAAGAGAACATTCCAGATCTGTGCATGCTTGCTATACCTCAAGTTTCAGGGGCTCTTTATAAATAAAATGGAAACCTTATTTTTTTTCCTCAATATTCTTGTTTTCCTCTCATTTTAGTTCTCTTGGTTGCCTTGTCAATTAAGTTAATTAAAGCAGAAAATAATTCCCCCAGAGGGACATTGGACATTTCAGGCAAAATCATTTCTAAGACTTCTGATCTAGTCAGAAAATATTAATAATATGCAAGTGGGGTTATACATAAAAGGAACGCTATAAAACGCTGCATTGTTCTTGGTGCATATATTCAGACAAAACACTGCATTTACTGTCTCCAGAAAATGCAAGTTAACTGATGCACTTCATCAACGGGCTTCATTACAGCACCACATATTTGCGGTGGCCCTTAGGCTGTGGGAACTTTTCACTCGACTCCACTCTTTTATAAAAGGTCAAACTCTGAAAAAGAATGGATATATCTATGCGTATAGCGGAATCACTTCATTGTATGCCTGAAACTAACACAACATTGTAAATCAACTATACTTCAACATATTTAAATGTATTTATACATACAGATTAGTCTTTAAAAGCTAAAAAAAAGTCAAATCACTCTATTGTTTAAAAGGGGTATCATACAATAATGAAAATGTAGTTGAGAGTCTCAGTTTTTTATTAGTCAGTTGAGTAGCAGTTGGAAAAAAAGAATCTTAACTTCTCTGAGCTCCAATTTCCTTCTCATTCAGTGAGGTCACAGGGAGGCAGGATGGGTTTTGGCACATTGCGGCTTTAGAATATACTGATCCCATCCAGTAATTAATCTTTAATAAAAATATAGATGTACTTTGATTGTATCCATTCCTCCAGCTCAAGTCTGTAGCAGATGGACTCTTCAGAGTAAAGAAGGAGGCCCAGAGCTTCTGTCTATCTTTCCTTCCAGAAGTCCTTTCTGCCCTGACCTGCTGGTGTCAGCATGAGAGGGAAGGGAGTGAGAAGGACACAGAAGTCTCACTTAACCCCTGTCTTGAGACACCTCTGCATTCTCTTCCTGAGACTTGGGAACATTCCCAGGATCTTCAGGGGCCTCCGCCATGAATGTTGGAAAGCCCGACTGTGACACTGATGATCAGTTCTGCTCCAGCCCCCTGCTCCCCACTCAGCCCCTGGAGGTCCAGCTTGGACAGGACGCAGAGATGCTTCCCCTGGCTCTGCCCCTCTCTCCTCTGGAGCACACACTTTGTCCAGGCATGACTGGTATCCTTGGCTCTGATCTCCGGTGGCCTTGGCCTAGAGCAGCTTGAAGCAGGGTTTTGGTTTCCAGCCTGAGACTGAAGTCAGACCACGCGGTGAGAGCACTGACTTCTAGCCGCTAGACCACCAGGGTCCAGTGGTCAGTGACAAAGCCCTGGCCCATCAGCTGTGTCAAAACGAATTTCCACATGGAAATGGAAAGCAGTGAAGCAAGTGAAATGCTCATTATTAAGAGGAAAGGGGTACGTGTGAACAAACACATGGGCCGACTCAGAAGGACAGAGTGGCCCCTCGTGGCAGTTTGACTCAACTTTATGGGACATTTCTTCCAGGTTTCCTTTGAGCAGTCATTGTGCGCTGCCTGGTTCTGAGTCTGATTTGGTTTATCTCAGGGTCCTCCCAGATGTGCGCTCCTCTCATAGCCAAGATGGGTTCTCATGAAGAGACTTACAGGGAGGTTGACAGCACCTACTATGAGGTGGTGCCCTGTCCATTTTTGACTTCCAAGGAGCCTTTCTGCTGTGCAGTCAGGGAGGTCTCCATGACTTTGAGAATAAGGACTATGTGGTCTTTTAACTCATATCAGGACACGGGCTCAGCTGTTCTCCCAACTGCTGTTTTGGAGTATCTGTCCACAGATGAGAAACCCTTGCTTCTTAGCTGGGGTTCATTTATCTCCTGCCTTAGTTCCAACAAAGTCTGAATGTGCAAGGCTGTCCCCAGGCTTCCCTCCACCACCTTGACCCTGTGCCCAAAGCAGCTAACCAGCCGTCCATTCTCTGCACTCTCTAAGTGGGGACCACACACAGTCCCTATGGCCCGTCAACACAGAGCCAAGACAGGCAGCCCTCAAGGGCTGCTTCTGAGGTTCCTCTCCCTGCTTGAGTTGAGAGGTTAGCAGAGAACTATTTTCTTCAAACACATCTCATACAATTTTCTTCCATTTTGGTTTCCTTGACCTGCATCACTTTTAACCCTCATATACATTCAAGGCCATCTAACTTGATGGTTGGCTGATGAGATGAGATGGTTTGACAATATCACCAACTTGATGGACGTGGGTTTGAGCAAGTTCTGGGAGTTAGTGATAGACAGGGAAGCCCGGTGTGCTGCAGTCCATGGGGTTTCAAAGAGTCGGACACAACTGAGCAACTGAACCAAACTGAACCAAACAAGCTTCCTGTCTTCCTGCTCTGACATTTTACAAATGTTATTGTAGTGTTTGCCTTACAACTTACCCAGCAGTCTGCTATCATTTCACCTTGGTGCCCCCGTTTTAAAAGAATATATTATTTTTCTTTAAATTTATTTTTATTGAAGTATGATTGATTAATAACATTATATATAACAGGTACAATATCGTGGTTCACGATTTTTAAAGGTTTTACTCCATTTATAGTTATAAAATATTTGCTATATTCTCCAAGTTGTACAATACATCCTTGTAGTTTGTTTTCTTTTTGTGTGTTTTTTGTTTTTTTTTTAATTTAATTTTTATTTTATTTTGGAGTATAGTTGATTCACAGTGTGTGTTAGTTTTGGGTGTACATCATGATTCAGTTATGCTTATACATATATCCATTCTTTTTCAAATTCTAAAAGAATATAAGTTAACATAATATTACAAATAATCTAAATTGTGATAGGTTTCAAAATTTCTTATTCCATTCTGTCTTTGTGGTCCCTGTTTATTCATATAATTCTAATACTTCATTTCTAAACATTTTGAAGATAAAGGAATTTTTTAAAATTATCAGTATAAAACTATGGTTAAGAATTAAGGGATGAGTGTTCTTATTCATTAACACTGTTGACTATTTGTTGTGTTTTTATAAATTGAGTAATCTGTTGTTTTAGGACTGAATCACTTTTTTTTTAAATTTATTTATTTTAATTGGAGTTTAATTACTTTACAATATTGTATTGGTTTTGCCATAAATCAACATGAATCTTCCATGGGTGTACGCGTGTTCCCCATCCTGAACCCACCTCCCACCTCCCTCCATGTACCATCCCTCTGGGTCATCCCAGTGCACCAGCCCCAAAAATCCTGTATCATGCATTGAACCTAGGCTGGTGATTCATTTCATATATGATGTTATAGATGTTTCAATGTCATTCTCCCAAATCAACCCACCCTCTCCCTCTCCCACAGAGTCCAAAAGACTATTCTATACATCTGTGTCTCTTTTGCTGTCTCACATATAAGGTTCTCATTACCATCTTTCTAAATTCCATATATATGCTTTAGTATACTGTATTGGTGTTTTTCTTTCTGGCTTACTTCACTCTGTGTAATAGGCTCCAGTTTGTCCACCTCATTAGAACTGATTCAAATGTATTCTTTTTAATGGCTGAGTAATACTCCATTGTGTATGTGTACCACAGCTTTCTTATCCATTCATCTGCTGATGGACATCTAGGTTGCTTCCATGTCCTGGCTATTATAAACAGTGCTGCAATGAACATTGGGGTACATGTGTCTCTTTCAATTCTGGTTTCCTCGGTGTGTATGCCCAGCAGTGGGATTGCTGGGTCATAAGGCAGTTCTATTTCCAGTTTTTTAAGAAATCTCCACACCGTTCTCCATAGTGGCTGTACTAGTTTGCATTCCCACCAACAGTGTAAGAGGGTTCCCTTTTCTGCACATCCTCTCCAGCATTTATTGGTTATTTTGGGTAGCAACCATTCTGACTGGTGTGAAATGGTACCTCATTGTGGTTTTCATTTGCGTTTCTCTAATAAGCTGGTTCTTTGAAAGGATAAATAAAATTGGCAAACCATTACCCAGACTCATCAAGAAACAAAGGGAGAAAAATCAAATCAATAAAATTAGAAATGAAAATGGAGAGATCACAACAGACAACACAGAAATACAAAGGATCATGAGAGACTACTATCAGCAATTATATGCCAATAAAATGGACAACTTGGGAGAAATGGACAAATTCTTAGAAAAGTACAACTTTCCAAAACTGAACCAGGAAGAAATAGAAAATCTTAACAGACCCATCACAAGCATGGAAATTGAAACTGTAATCAGAAATCTTCCAGCAAACAAAAGCCCAGGTCCAGACGGCTTCACAGCTGAATTCTACCAAAAATTTCGAGAAGAGCTAACACCTATCCTACTCAAATTCTTCCAGAAAGTTGAAGAGGAAGGTAAACTTCCAAGTTCATTCTATGAGGCCACCATCACCCTAATACCAAAACCTGACAAAGATGCCACAAAAAAAGAAACCTACAGGCCAATATCACTGATGAACATAGATGCAAAAATCCTCAACAAAATTCTAGCACTCAGAATCCAACAACACATTAAAAAGATTACACACCATGACCAAGTGGGCTTTATCCCAGGGATGCAAGGATTCTTCAATATCCGTAAATCAATCAACGTAATACACCAAACTAATAAATTGAAAAATAAAAGCCATATGATTATCTCAATAGATGCAGAGAAAGCCTCTGATAAAATTCAACATCCATTTACGATAGAAACTCTCCAGAAAGCAAGAATAGAAGGAACATAATAAAAGCTATATATGATAAACCCACAGCAAACATCCTCACTGGTGAAAAATTGAAACATTTCCCCTAAAGTCAGGAACAAGACAAGGGTACCCACTCTCACCACTACCATTCAACATAGTTTTGGAAGTTTTGGCCACAGCAATCAGAGCAGAAAAAGAAACAAAAAGAATCCAAATTAGAAAAGAAGAAGTAAAACTCTCACTGTTTGCAGATGACATGATCCTCTACATAGAAAACCCTAAAGACTCCACCAGAAAATTACTAGACCTAATCAATAAATATAGTAAAGTTGCAGGATATAAAATCAACACACAGAAATCCCTTGCATTTCTATGCACTAATAATGAGAAAGTAGAAAAAGACATTAAGGAAACAATTCCATTCACCATTGCAACGAAAAGAATAAAATACTTAAGAATATATCTACCTAAAGAAACTAAAGACCTATATATAGAAAACTATAAAACACTGATGAAAGAAATAAAGAGGACACTAATAGATGGAGAAATATACCATGTTCATGGATTGGAAGAATAATTATAGTGAAAATGAGTATACTACTCAAAGCAATCTATAGATTCAATGCAATCCCTATCAAGCTACATAACGGTATTTTCCACTGATCTAGAACAAATAATTTCACAATTTGTATGGAAATACAAAAAATCTCGAATAGCCAAAGAAGAATGGAACTGGAGGAATCCACCTGCCTGACTTCAGGCTCTACTACAAAGCCACAGTCATCAAGACAGTATGGTACTGGCACAAAGACAGAAATATAGACCAATGGAACAAAATAGAAAGCCCAGAGATAAATCCACACACCTACGGACACCTTATCTTCAACAAAGGAGGCAAGAATATACAATGGAGAAAAGACAATCTCTTTAACAAGTGGTGCTGGGAAAACTGGTCAACCACTTGTAAAAGAATGAAACTAGAACACTTTCTCACACCAAACACAAAAATAAAGTCAAAATGGATTAAAGATCTAAATATAAGACCAGAAACTATAAAACTCCTAGAGGAGAACACAGGCAAAACACTCTCCGACATAAATCACAGCAGGGTCCTCTATGACCCACCTCCCAGAATATTGGAAATAAAGGCAAAAATAAATAAATGGGACCTAGTTAAACTTAAAAGCTTCTGCACAACAGAGGAAACTATGAGCAAGGTGAAAAGACAGCCTTCAGAATGGGAGAAAATAATAGCAAATGAAGCAACTGACAAAGGACTAATCTCAAAAATATATAAGCAACTCCTGCAGCTCAATTCCAGAAAAATAAACAACCCAATTAAAAAAAATGACCCAAAGAACTAAACAGACATTGCTCCAAAGAAGACATACAGATGGCTAACAAACGCATGAAAAGAGGACTGAATCACTTTGAAGGTTACTAATCTATTTACAAATGTTTCCAGGTCTAGATTCATGGAAAGGAAAACTTTATAGATAGGTTTCAATTAATTGACCCCATATAATTAAATGAAAACTTAGTACTATCTTAAAATGTCTTCATTTGATAAAATTGCATTCAGCGAGCATCTTGTATAAGCAGGGCCATGAAGATGCACAAAACTAACAAAACTCACGGTCTGTTCTAGGACAAGGGGATTGCCTGCAATGAGCCCTAAGCAGCATCACGCCTGTGGGGCAGCTTAGTCTCATTTGGATAGTAATCGATTATTTGGAGAATTAACTTCAAACATAATATTCAGTTTATTATTAAGGAATATAAAAAGAGAACAAGAGAAAAATGGTCCATAATCCAATGTACAAATAATGTCTTTTGACAAGAAAGAAAAAGTTAAAACAAAACTAAAATATATGTGCATGTTAAGAAAGTTTTAATAGGATGAGAAGCTATGACAGGAAATGTGAGCATATTCTATCCTGTGTCCTGTTCAGTTCAGTTCAGTCACAAAGTCATGTCCGACTCTTTGTGACCCCATGAATCACAGCACACCAGGCCTCCCTGTCCATCACCAAATCCCAGAGTCCATGCAAACTAATGTCCATCGAGTCAGTGATGCCATCCAGCCATCTCATCCTCTGTTGTCCCCTTCTCCTCCTGCCCCCAATCCCTTCTAGCATCAGGGTCTTTTCCAATGGGTCAACTCTTCTCATGAGGTAGCCAAAGTATTGGAGTTCCAGCTTTAGCATCAGTCCTTCAAAATAACACCCAGGACTGATCTCCTTTAGGATGGACTGGTTGAATCTCCTTGCAGTCCAAGGGACTCTCAAGCATCTTCTCCAATACCACAGTTCAAAAGCATCAATTCTTCAGCGCTTAGCTTTCTTCACAGTCCAACTTTCACATCCATACATGACCACTGGAAAAACCATAGCCTTGACTAGATGGACCTTTGTTGGCAAAGTAATGTCTCTGCTTTTCAATATGCTATCTAGGTTGGTCATAACTTTCCTTCCAAGGAGTAAGCATCTTTTAATTTCATGGCTGCAATAACCATCTTCAGTGATTTTGGAGCCCCCCAAAATAAAGTCTGACACTGTTTCCACTGTTTCCCCATCTATTTCCCATGAAGTGATGGGACCAGATGCAATGATCTTCATTTTCTGAATGTTGAGCTTTCAGCCAACTTTTCACTCTCCTCTTTCAATTTCATCAAGAGGCTTTTAGTTCCTCTTCACTTTCTGCCATAAGGATGGTGCTATCTGCATATCTGAGGTGACTGATATTTCTCCCGGCAATCTTGATTCCAGCTTGTGCTTCTTCCAGCCTAGAAGAAGCCCTGTTACCTCTTTCCAAATCTAACTATGCACTTTTAAGAGTTCTTGCCTATTCTCCTAGAGAATTTAATGTATATATATTTATATTTGTGTATGTGTATATAAAGTTATCATTAGAGATATGTAGAAACCAGCTACTTCCTCTTTTCCTCATTTCTTCACCTTTTCTATTTCTTCTACATCTCCACCTCATCCTTCTTGATAGCAGTAGTCCAATCCTTTTTTAGCTTTTTAAGGAACTTCCATACTGTTCTGCATAGTGGCTGCACAAATCTATATTTCCACCAACAGTACAAGACAGTTTCCTTTTCTCCACACCCTCTTTAGCATTTATTGCTTGCAGATTTTTTTTTTTTATGATGGTCACTTCTGATCAGGGTGAGGTAATAGCTTATTGTGTGTATACCTCATTTGATCTGGATATATTTAGTACATATATTAACACATGTATGTGAAATTTAGAAAAATATACAGATATATAGCACAGGGAACTCTGCTCAATGTTATGTGGCAGCCAGGATGGGAGGGGAGTTTCAGAGAGAATGGATACATGTGTATCTATGGCTGAGTCCCTTGCTGTACACCTGAAACTATCACAGTGTTGTTAACTGGCTATATTCTGATAGAAAATAAAATGTTAAAAAATAAATTTAAAATGCTTAGCATGTACAAACTCATTACTTTATATATGTGCTGTGCTTAGTCATTCAGTTGTGTTCAACACTTTGCAACCCCATAGACTGGAGCCTACCAGGCTCCTCTGTCCATGTGGATTCTCCAGATAAGAATACTAGAGTGGGTTGCAATGCCCTCCTCCAGCAGACCCCAATTTTTTTTAAAAAAATAGTGTATTCCTTATTATCTGAGTACCAGAATGTAGTCAATCAGTGCATTCTTTGTGACTGCTTGTATTGCTAATACAAACAAGGATGTCATGGACATCGTGCATATATCTTTATGAACCTTGTGATAAATTCCTAAGTCTCAACACTGGGTCAAAGGAATGCTGAGTTTTCTGTCATTTCACAGATTGCCAGCTTGACTGTAAGAAATGATCCACACATTTGTACTTTAACCAGGAGCATCTGCTTTTTCTCATAACCTCTGTAACATTTTGACTGCAGAACTTCCAAATATTTTGCCAATTTGAATGGTGAAATATGCAACCTGAATTTTTTATACATTTCTTTCATTACGAAGGATCTTAGATCACCGTTATCCATCATTTGTATATTTTTCTAGCAACTTACTCTTTTTCCAGATTTTTATTTTAGATTATATATCTTTTTATTGATGTTTTTGAGTTTTGTATAAATTAAGCAAGTAACATATCTGACATAGCACATTCTCCTCAATTTCTTTTCTACATTTTGATTTCATGGTGTTGTTGCCATATAGAAGTTTAAAATATGTATATACAAAATCTAATGTTTTTTCTCTTTTAAGCCTTCTAGGTTTTTAGAACTCCTTAAAATATCTTTCTCACTAAAATATTATGAATAAATTCAATCATGTTTTCTTCTAGACTTCTTGAATTTTTTTTCATATACTAGTATAAGGGGTAAAATACAAAAACACACATGTACATATACATGCATACATTTATGTTTACGATATATATGCATACTTACAAAAATTATAGTTCACATATATAATTAAAAAAATCTAATCTACTGGGTCTGTAGTCTACACACTAATTATTGAATACTTCTTCTTTCCACAGTGATTTGAAATTTAGTTGTACCATGAATTTTATTTCCATATGGTTTTGGTATATGTTTCAATTCTTCTAATTTCATTCTGCATAATGCAAATTATTTTTTCCCCCAAAACAAATGTAGTACTTATAATTTGGTAATTGTATATTGTTAGGTTGATTATCCTTTCTTAATCTTCATTTCAAAAATTTTCAAGGTTTTATGTCTTTTCTTTGAGATAAACATTTTTTCATTTTCACCAGCATACACACAATGTTTTATGGATATTTGGGGGGACCACTTTGTATCCATGTATTAATTTTGAATGATTCATCCTTTTTATGCCACCGTGTCTTCTTTTCATGGCTTTTCACCTCTATTTACTCACCAAAATATGCCATGGTATCTAGTGGCATTTTAAGTTTTCTTCACATAAGAGATACAGATTTATTTTAGATTTATACCAAGTAATTAAATTTTTGTTTAGTATTAAAAATTGGTTTATCTCTTAATTGTTGTTTTCTACATTTAAATTATAGCTTTATATATCACACTCTTACAGAATTCTAGTGTTCTTAATATTCTTAATATGTTTTTAAATGAATATTTCCTTGAGACAAAATCACATTACCTAAGGTTAATGATAAATATGTCTCTTGATATCCTATTTTTATACTTTTTATTTATTTTATCTGATTATATTGTCAAATACCTACAAACTACAGTCAAAGAAGTATAAAATTATAGCACATTCTTGATGTATTTCTAATTAAATGTGACTAATTCTTTTTACCCTATGAACAGTGATGTCGACGTTTGACTCTGCATATAGTATGTATGTGCACATGTGCCCTTTTGTATTGGTATAAAGAAAGCAGATATTTCTATTGTTGAGGCTGTTTTAGCATCAATACTGGACTTGAACTATGTGCCATTTTTGTGTTGAGTAAGGAGTATAGATTCATAGGAACATTTATTTCTTAAGTGGCCACCAGTTTCTTGTTTTGCTTGACTGCATCTGGGCACTTTTCCTCTTCCTTTACTTACTATAATTAGGCTTGTGGGAAGGAAGATTTTGAAATCATGCTTCATTCTGCCATCTGAAACCAGCAGTCCTGGGGAGGATGCTTTAATTATTCATCGCGGAATCTCTGTATAGAAAATCAAATAGAGTTATGTATTTTTCACTTGATGATTTTGCTAATGGGATTCTAATCTTCACAACTTAAGAAGCCCAAAATAGCCAATGACGTTTTAAACAACATAATTATTTGTTGCCTGAAAGTTTCTACCAAAGGGTATGTGGACTTCAATGAGATACAATTATAAGCCAGGAAAAAAGATTAACACTTGTGTGTTAATACGTATGCAGTTTATTATTAGGAAAATCTCACTGATAAACATATACAGACATATTTCTTAAGCTGTGGACCAGCTTCCCCGGTGACTCAGACAATAAAGAACCTACCTGCAATGCAGGGAACCCAGGTTTGATCCCTGGGTCGACAAGATCCCCTGGAGAAGAATATGGCAACCCACCCCAGTATTCTTACCTGGAGAGTTCCATGGACAGAGGAGCCTGGTGGGCTACAGTCCACAGGGTTGCAAAGAATCGGACAGTACTGAGCAACTAGCTCTTTCACATACATTAATCAGGCTTTTCTTCAAAGTCCTTTAGAGGTAGATAAGCTCTTCCTCTGGACTCTATGGCATTTGAAATCTGTCAGCCGACACAGATTAGTAAGAGACCAGAGGTTGAGCCATCAGGTCTAGTCTCCAGGAAAAGTGAGGGGGGTTTTCAGTTGTTTTTTTCTGTGTTTTGTTTTTGGTTCTAAATTTTACTTAATGGCAAATTTTCTTAGGAAATATCTTAAAGCTGTTCTTACTATTTATTGTTCAATCATTGACATTTTGACTTTTCTTAGAGTTCTTATCCACACTCTAGAATTGGGAGATAACCCCACATTTGAACACTCCCTTGATCTCTTTCATCCCACATACGTGTGTGTGAATGGTGCATGTACACGTTTACACATGCGTGCATGTTAATGTCTACAGGGATTTTGCCCACAGATAGTCACACCGTAATATAACTTTATTCATCTGTGGTGCGAAGCGGACCTCCCGAGCAAGCCGCAGCCTTGGTTCTCGCCGTCACGCCGTCTCTGTCTGCCTCTTCCTTGGTGTCTCTGTGTCTCACTCTCTGTGTGTCCTGCTGACTCTGCTTCGCTCACTGTCTCTCTCACACAGAAGCAGTCGGCCAGATGAAGCATGTGTTAGAGGAACATAGGACTGTCTTTCTGAGTTGGCTTTTCTTAACCAAATTTCATCTTTTCAAAGTTTACTATGTGCTGTGTTGTGCCTAGTAGCTCAGTCAGGTCTGACTCTTTGCGACCCCATGGACTGTAGCCTGCCAGGCTTCTCTGTCTATGGGGATCCAGGCAAGAATACTAGAATGGGTTGCCAGGCACTCCTCCAGAGGATCTTCCCAACCCAGGGATTGAACCCAGATCTCCCACATTGCAGGCAAATACTTTACCATTCTGAGCCACCAGAGGCATAAGAATAGGGGTGTATTCTCTGTCTCTTTCGTTCATTCTCTCTCTGTCTGTATATATCAACTACACACGTTTTCAGGGATGTCCATGGAGTTAACACAAGAGGGGATGGATGATGCTTCTGTTGAGCAGTGACTGACGCTTCAGTCACACTTCTTCATCTCCAGCATCATTGCCTCCATCAGTCTGATGGAGCAGACACTGACCAAGAGGAAGTGCCCTTGGTGGCCACGTGTTGCTTACATAGCGCTCACTCTCTGCCAGGTTGTGTTCCAAGAACTGTACATCTATAAACTTACTTAATCCTCACAAAACTTCATGAGACAGATACTACTTAACCACTCCATTTTCAGATATAACATTGATGCACAAGGCATTTAAGCAACTTGTCTAAGATGATACAGCTAGTACGTGCAAATAGAATATGCCCTATTCTGTTTAGTTCCAGAGCCCATACTTTTGTCCATGACAGCTCTGCCTCAGTTTTCATATGTGCTGTATTTATTCATTTCATGACCTGGGCTTCTGCTAGACTGCTTGTTCTCTGACTAAGGGAACAGTCTTTTCTACCCTTCAATTTCTGGTGTTACCACAATTCCCACCACGTATAGGGAATACATAATTGGTTTTGGTTTCAGTTGAATTAAAGTTAAAAATTTATCTCTATAATATCCTTTTTCTTATGCCTTTTAATAAAGATCCTTTATAGTAAACTTTGAAAAGAAGAAATCTGATTCAGAAAAGCCAGTAGAGAAAGACAACCCCATGTTTTTCTAACACATACTTCATCTGGCCAACTGCTTAATTCTCATTTGTCATCAGTGTGCTTAGAATGTCCATGACAAGTGGCCATTCTCATAACTTGGAGCTTCCTAACACCTTACTCATTCCTTTAGCCAAACAACCTTACTCTTACAGTAAAATCTGCACATTAAAAAAATAAGGTAGATGTTCTGGTCATCTTCTGATGTCACATCCCAGAAAAAACATACTCCTTATTACAGCAATCTTTAGTCTTCATCAGTGACTAGGCCGTGTGCTCCTTTGTTTCTGACTTCAAAGAAAAGTTTTGGATAAATGGCAGTTACTTTTTTTTTCCCCAAAGAAGAAATCCTGATGGAAATTATACTAAAGGAAAATCGATGTAAAACAAAAAGCACAAATCTTATGTCTACCGTTCAGTGACTTTTGCTAAAAGTATTTAACCTTGGGTTTTCCTGGTGGCTCAGCTGGTAAAGAGTCTGCCTACAGTGCAGGAAACCCAGGTTCGATCTCTGGTTTGGGAAGGTCCCCTGGAGAAGGGAATGGCTACCCACTCCAGTATTCTTGCCTGGAGAATTCCATGGACAGAGGAGCCTGGCAGGCTACATTCCATAGGGTAACATAGAGTCGGACACGACTGAGTGAGTAACACACACAGATATATAACCTTAACTACCACCCCAGTCTGGCTTCCCAGGTGGCTCACTGGGTGAAGAATTCACCCGCAGTGCAGAAGACACAGGAGACCCAGGTTCCATCCTTGAGTCAGGAAGATCCCCTGGGGAAGGGCATAGCAACCCACTCTAGTGTTCCTGTCTGGAGAATCTCTTGGAAGAGGAACCTGAAGGGCTACAATCCATAGCGTTTCGAAGAGTTGGACACGACTGAAACAACTCAGCATGCAGGCACGTGCGATGTCAATCGATATAAAGACAGTCCTTTCCTTCCAAAAATTTCCCACGTTCCTCCTTCCAGGCGATACTCTGTACCTCAGCCTTCAGCAGGCCCTGATACAATTTCTGTCAGGATATCATAATTCTGTCTGTTCTTTCTTGAACTTTATGTGAATCTTGTAAAAACAAAAGTTACTAAAAAGACGTGTTATCCTGATCGCTTTTAGTTTTGAAACGTCCACTTATTGGTTTCATGGAAGGTAAGTCATCCGGAGAGAAACAGTGGTGAAGCAGGACCAGTACGAGCTGAATTCACAAGTCAAGTGATGTTGAACACAGACATTTAAGGGTGTTTCAAAATCATTCTTTTTATTTTTATTAAACTTTTTATTTTGTATTAGAGTCCAGCTGATTAACAATGTTGTGATGGTTTCAGGTGGATAGCATAAGAACTCAGCCATACATATATCTATTCTCCCCCAAACGCCCCTCCCATCCAGGCTGCCACTTAACATTGAGCAGAGCTCCCTGTGCTATAGAGTAGGTCCTTGTTGGTTACCCGTTTTAAATATAGCAGTGTGTACACATTGGTACCAAGCTCCCTATCCCTTTCCCCCACCCTTCCCTTGGCAACCGCAAGTTTGTTCTTTAAGTCTGTGAGTCTCTTTCTGCTTTGTAAATAAGCTCATTTGTATCCTGTCTTTCTAGTGTAAGTCATTCTTAAGAAGCAGGCCTTATACCAACAGTTTCTCTCATCTTCTTTCAATTTCACAACTCTCTCAATAAAATAGTGATGAAAAATTCTATTTACTCTGTGTTACTGTCCTAGTGGCACATTTTGTGGGGCTCAGCTGGCAAGCAATTAGATCATAATTATCACTTAGGAGGATATTTCCTTAAGACAGTTTACTGGGCCGAAAAGTCCTCTGGAAAAATAATAGTATCTCTTAGTTTCAGAGAGTTTGGTTAACCTTCATCCACTTGGCAAAACTAACCAAAATGTGATCTTAATGACTCTCATTCTGTTAAATAAGTATTCATGAATGTTCTAGCCATTATTGCTCTTACTAAATACGCATGGGAAAATATTTACAAATCACTGTGATT
Source organism: Ovis aries (assembly GCF_016772045.2). Taxonomy (NCBI): domain Eukaryota; kingdom Metazoa; phylum Chordata; class Mammalia; order Artiodactyla; family Bovidae; genus Ovis; species Ovis aries. Next base: position 3,960,386 of record NC_056072.1, read on the forward strand.
GTTAAGTGCATCAATTTTTCTCCATGACTTTCTCTTTAAACAGTAATTTGTACACATTCCTGTGATCAGTATGAATTTTACATGGTGAATAATATTTACTGGGAAATATATGTGTGTGTTTCGGTGAATGTATATATGCATTCATACATCTAATACCTCCTATGTGATAAAAAAAAAAAAACATTTTTCCCCCCAAAATAGAGCATTAATTATAGTACTTATGGTAGCAAGTTCCTTGGAGGACCAAATGATATAACATATTCAAGAAAAGCTGAGTATTACTTTGTTGGAAATGTATGAAGAAGGCTGACCTTCTATGGGGTACAGGCTTTGTAAGATCTTATACAGGAGTGATTGCATACAAATATCCAGTTTCAAAAGGGGAAAAATAGTTGTGTGGTCACTGGTCACAATTTTAATCATATGGGTATTTTCCAAACACTAAAGTTTATTTTCCATATGGCACCATGTACAGTGTACTATGCAAATCACATCAGGTATTTTTCGTGTAGTTTTAACTATCAGTTCAGTTCAGTGCAGTTCAGTCGCTCAGTTGTGTCCAACTCTTTGCGATCCCATGAACCGCAGCACGCCAGTCCTCCCTGTCCATCACCAACTCCCAGAGTCCACCCAAACTCATGTCCATTGAGTTGGTGATGCCATCCAACCATCCCATCCTCTGTTGTCCCCTTCTCTTCCTGCCCTCAATCTTTCCCAGCATCAGGGTCTTTTCAAATGAGTCAGCTCATCTCATGAGGTGGCCAAAGTATTGGAGTTTCAGCTTCAGCATCAGTCTTTCCAGTGAACACCCAGGACTCATCTCCTTTAGGATGGACTGGTTGAATCTCCTTGCAGTCCAAGGGACTCTCAAGAGTCTTCTCCAGCACCACAGTTCAAAAGCATCCATTCTTTGGTGCTCAGCTTTCTTTATAGTCCAACTCTCACATCCGTACATGACTACTGGAAGAACCACAGCCTTGACTAGATGGACCTTTGTTGACAACTGGACCTTGCTACTGATTTTCATATCTTGAAGACTTCATTCTTTCCCTATTGGCAGCGTTGGGTCTTAGTTGTGGCACCCAGGGTCTCTCATTGCAGGTTTGCTGCAGTGCATAGCTGTCCCTCTGGGTTTGGCACCCGGGCTTCAGAGTGCGTGACAGCAGTAGTCGCAGTGCGTGGGCTGAGTTGCCCTGCAGCATGTGACATCTTAGTTCCTGTACCAGTGATGGAACCCACATCCCCTGAACTGGAAGGTAGATGGATTCCTAACCACCAGGAAAGTCCCTAACCCTGACTTTTGAACTTACTCCAAGGTTAGAAAAAATCCCATCCTATTTGCTGTCCGTTGGTCCTTTGGGTGGAGTCCTGTTGGGCTTATCATTCCGACATCAATACTTTTTGAAATCCTACTATGTGAAAGTAAAAAGTTAAAGGGTTCCCTTGCTTTTACATCCTGAGCCACGTAGAAACTCTGCTTTTCTCGTCTGCCCCAGAAGACAAGTCTGTTCTAAACATCTGATAATGGCTTATAGAAAGTAGGATTTTATATTCAATGACCCAGTCTTGTCAGACTTTTTGTGACCCCATGGACTGTAGCCCACCAGGCTCCTCTATCCATGGGATTTTCCAAGTAAGAATACTGGAGTGGTTGATACTTCCTATTCCAGGGAATCTTCCCAACCTAGGGATCAAATCTGCCATCTCTTGCGTCTCTTGTATTGGCAGGTGGATTCTTTACCACTAGAGCCATCATCATCTAATTCTGATCTTGTTATGTCCTCATGCCCTGGCCTAAACCTGGGAAAGCCTCATTATAATCCCTAAAGAGCTTACTACTTAATTCAGAAGGAGTGGGACATGATACATTGAATTTGGGTACAGTTGGGCAGACATGAGCCTGGAAAGAATTAGGAACATACTGCTTCTTCTTTGGATTTGCCTGCTTTGTGGACCAGGATCTTCATTGCAAATAATCGCAAACACATTAGCAAGACCCGATTACTATATAAAGTCATCTGTACTGAGGTTCTCTAACCTAGGATTTTATGAGACATCAAGATGTAAAAAGAATGACTGAGGTTAATTTAGGTTCCAATTTAAAATAGCAGTGAGAAAACTTTTTCTGTTATCAAATGGATAAAAATTTATAAGACCTTATCACTTAGTGTGGATGATGAGGTCCAGGAATGTTTACTCTCATGGACAACTAAGTTTAAATCAAAAAAGTTCCTTTGGGTGGTCACTTGGAAATGTTCAGAATTTCTTGGGTCCAGAATTTCTACTTCAAGAAACTATGTGCAAGTGGAGAGAATGATACATGCACAGGGATGGCCTGTCTAGACATGTTAGGACCGACGAAAGGTCCAAAGTGGAGGCTGGGCTTCTTTAAGTGTGATACAACTACTCGATACATACAAGACACTGAAAATCTCAGCTATGTCTTTTAATGACAAAAAAACAGACAAACAAAAAAACACTAACCCAGTGAAACAGTGCACATAGAATAACAACATTATTATACAAAAATATATTTATAGGTATATGTCCATAAACACTTATTATAATCGCATAGAAGGGCTGATAAAGTGGAAAAGGATGAACTTGGAGAGACCTAGATATTTCAGAGCTAGTTAGAAATGCCATGGAGGCAAGACATTCCCGCAGATCTGACCTAGGATTTGTCACGCTTCAAGAGCAAAATATGAATAGGCATTTAAAATACCTGGAATAGTTTAACTGGAGCTTGCTGGCCCCAAATGGCTTCATTTCTGGGGGATATATATATGAATGTAGCTAGCAGTGGAGCAGCGTGGAAACTTCGGTTTTTTCCCCCATCCATAATGGCTGCTTTGGAAGCAGCCCTGGGAGTCCTTCAGGAATCGCTAGACCTCTGCAGCCTTATTAGATGCACAGACACGTGTCTCCTGGTGAGAGTCTCATGCTGGGAAAGTCATTAGAATAATAAATTTCTCTTCTCTGTGCGCTGGCTTTCTAAGCTTCAGGTGCATATGCATTTTATGCTTTTTCCATTTTCCTGTGGCTGTAAGTCCTGGGATTGCTGACCTATCCCTTCCTCCAAAGTTTTGCCAGCATCATGAGTTCAGGGAGTCACTGATGCTGAAAATAATTTGTGGGCTTCAGATTGCCATTGCCCTGCACAGTTCTCTGTATTCTCGATGCTGAGGAACTCGGTGAAAAATAGGATCTAATTAATGAAAATAAACTTCACAAGGGATGTTAAGGAAGATGCCGTAAAATGCTTTTTGATATTTTGTATTAGGGTCTGACTCAGCTTCCATTAATACCACTATCAAGATCATCTGATAGTATCTATTTATATGGATGGAGATGACTGCATTAAATTGCAGTTTTCAAACAGAGAGATTCTGGAAAAGGCCTTGCCATACTAAATGGCAGTTTCTATAAATGGAACAGTATTCGTGAGGGAGGCTTCAGAAAGCAATACTATGTAAATTCACCATTAAGGTTGCTTTTTCAAAGGTTATCAAAAAGATTTAGGAAAGGCATACTATATTGTATATATTCCTTTTATAATTTTAAGTAATTATCATTCAGTAAAGAAATTTAGCATAACAATTTCCCTACCATTCAAGGATAGATCAAACCCCTTCTCTGTATTAAAGAAGGGGGAAAAAAAAGTGTATAAGTGGTAATAAACATTTAGATTTTCAAAAAGAATGCTAGGCTAAAATTGGAGAAATAATATTATGCTTAAATACAAAAATATTAAACAAAAAGCATATTATTTCTTCATGTTAAATCTCTATATGGTCTTTTCTTCCAGCCCATATACTTAGAAAAGGCATCCCTTTGTTTTACGTATCTATGTGTTCTTTTATTTCACCTCAGGATGCCATATTACAGTCATGCGCTTCCTTGCAAAACTTTTTCCTCCACTTCTTCCTTTAAATATGTAGACTATTTACTGCATTGTCTCTATTTTTGAATTTGAGGGAGTGTGAAAACCCCCCAAACGAAAAAGAACCCAAAAAAAGTTAACTACTGACTGTCCCACTGACTATTTCCCTGTATTTTACTTCTAAACGTCTTGACACTTTAACTTCCACAGACTCTTCTCCAGTTCTCAAACACTGTTTCCTTAAATTGTGTGAGCTGTGGGTGGTTCTTACTAGATTACAGTTTTAGGAAATAGGACATGAAATAAGAGTTGAACCAACTTTCAGATTTAAGAACATGCCACACTGTCAAATGCATCTAAATTTGGGACAGGTAAAGAAATCGCTCACTGTAAAAATGTAGCTGAATTCAGCTTTATGTCTTTTAATAAAAAATTAAATTAGAATTACTCAGGTGACATTTCTGCTATGACTATCACGCAGATATTACTTAACCACATTGATCTTAAAGAAATACATTTCTTTAAAAGCCTAGTGTTCTTATGAAAGTTGCCTCCAGATTTGTTTTTCTGAGTCCAGCTAGAGGGAATTCGGTATTTTGTGGGTCAAGATTTGTCTAAACACTCCACAGAGCAAACCAAGGACTTCGACAGAAATAAAATGAAGCTCATCAGCCTACAGTGTTTATCCTTTGTGTGGTGAGCTGTGACACTTGTTGATAACGTCTTTGCTGTTTCTGTGGCTTTAAAAGTGAAAATAGAAGTCAGTCTTTACTAGAAAATCATGTTGATCCTTGATCAAGTCATCGAAAGCAATTGTAAAGGTCAATTAGCAGCCCAGGTGTCCAACAGTGGGGGAAATGTTTTGTAAAAAATAAAATGATGTTAGGAAACACGTTTAAAAGCTGAAAAAGAATATATATTTGTATGTATTTTCTGGTGAAAATTGTGTAAAAACTATTCCTGAGTTGAATATATGATATTTACTTCATGCTTAATAATTTCATTCCAGTTTATGGATAAAGTTATAATATAATTCAAAAAAATGAAGTTTATTACATGAAAAAATTCCGCAAAAATAATTTAATCCTAATATGTAAGCATTCCATTACTTAACATCTATATGATGAAATATTGAATCTCTACTAAAACTCATTTTCAAGAAAACCATTAATAACCTGATAAGCAATTGTGATATGTTAAGAAAGCAACATACAATGTGTGTGTGAGAGACAGAGAGATCAGTGACAGAGGGGAGACAAGACAGAAAACAAATATTTAAGTAGATACAGAAATGCAGTGTGTCAAAATAGTAACTGCTAGAATAAATATAATTTATATTTTACAGAATTTTCTATATTCCATGTTTTCTGTTATAGACATGTATTACTTTTATAATCAGGAAAACACAAAAAATGTTATTTAATCACCAACAAAGCATAGGAAGATTTTAAAGATATATACCTTTTAAAACTTCTGGTTAAATTTGCTTGATAGTAATATAACCACTGTTTCTTTCTTTCTATATTTTCCATTTTTTTTTCCTTTAAAGAACATGGATTGCTCTTAGAAGAAAATATTTTTTTTGTTTTGTTTTTCACAAAAGAGACAAATAATATTTTCCCATTCTTAATTATTTTGGTGAAACTAGAAAAATAAAGGACGGGGTCGCAAAGACTCAGACACGACTGAGTGACTGAACTGAACTGAACTGAACGCACTTTCTCTACAACTAGATTATAACTCATCAGGAAGGATAACAGTGCACTTTATTTTATTATGTTTCTTCCTCTGTTCTAAATCAATAAATGAAAAGAAATATTGAGGATGATTTGTTGAAACATCCATAAACCAGTGATCAAGATGTCTACGTGGATGGGAATTAGAGGGTCACTGCCGCGTCTTTCTTTTAGAAACCAAGACCACTTGGAGTTTGGAATTCATTGAGACTAACTCAGACCCTGAGCTCCTCAGAAAATTGCAAAGTGGCCTCTTGGCGTGTAGATTTCCGATACTAAGGTGGCCATCAGCTGAGTTAACTTTATTCCAATAGAGAAGATTCAGCCTGAACTAGCTTGCCATTATAAGTTAGAAAGAATTCTAACATTGTATCATTTGCCAAAAAGGACCACCAGGGTCCATGGAAGGATGCATAGGGTGAAGCTGGCTCAGCTTCTGTGGACAAGCAAACCCCATTGGCTTGCTCACTCGGAAGGATGGGCACGTCTTTACTGAAATGTGGGAAGCCAGCAGACCAGCTTGACCTGTGTTCCCAGGAGGGATGCTGGGGAACCGATTTGTCGTCAGTTTTTCCTCAACGCCTGGTACACTGCCTGGCATTTAGTAAGTGCTCAGTAAATATCGTTGAAGGAATTCATGAATTCTAAAGCTTCAATCCGAGCTATCTTTTAAGTCAGTACGGAACATGGGGATTCACCGTGTGTGTGCCTGCTCAGTCGCTTCAGTCATCTCTGACTATCTGTGACCCTATGGACTGTAGCCCGCCAGGCTCCTCTGTCTGTGGGATTCTCCAGGCAAGAATACTGGAGAGGGTTGCCATGCCCTCCTCCAGGGGATCTTCCCCACCCAGAGACTGAGCCCGCATCTCTTATGTCTCCTGCATTGGCAGGCAGGTTCTTTACCACTAGTGCTACCTGGGAAGCCCAAGGATTTAGTAGAAGCTGTTAAAAAAATAATAATAATAACGCTTCATTTAAATTTAAATAGAGCACAGCAAAAATACAAGAATTATTCTAAATTTATTGAATCAGCAATATCCCCAGTTTGTTTTAGTTTTTCCCAATCTCACAAGTCTTTGGATTCATTCCAATGAAACTTCTTAAGCCACTGACCTCAACATACACACACAGAGTTTAAATATGGGGACAAGAGAGGGAGCAATGAAGAAAAGTCTTTGTATAAATTAAGGAAACTGTTGAAAAGTCCTTTCAGCTTGTCCTGGTGATGACTGGGGCAGCGTCAAGGAAGGAGGAGTTTTCAGCAGAACCAGAAAAGTGTCCTAGCATCCAGAGCTAAGTGGCAGGAAAGAGAGGACTATGGGAATCTAGAGTAGAATGGACTGCTGGAAATGAATGTAGCTGAAATGATTCTTTCTGTCCAATAATAAGGTCCCCAAATGGTGACAATAAGGATTGTAACGGCAGCCATTCCTATCACACTCCTATTCCAGCTCTGATTTACAGAGATAACTTTGCTCAGTAAAAACGCAGTTCTGTCTGAAACTTCAATGCCAAACCTCCAGGGTTCTGGCTTAATTAATCTGGGGATACAAGGCAGACCCATCTCGTCTTTCAGATGTCATTTTCTTGAAGCCTACAATTAACGTCTCTCTAACAAATAGCCCAGAGAAATGGCTTTGTGGTTTTCCTTTCATACTTTCGGAGATGACGGACAGACAGACTTTATGACATATGGTTCTGGGAAGTCTTTTTAATTGACTTGTCTCCAGATGCAAACAACTTGAGCAGCTAAGTGGTCTGCTATTTCCTCTGCTGCTTTCCTGATGGGCTTTTCTCAAGAGAGAGTGAGCAAATTATGACGTCATTTGTTGATTTCACATGGGCATCCATTGAGCTATTTGGAGAATTATCATAATTGATCCTGCACCTTGCCTCTTAAGTTAAAATTTACATAAACAAATATTTTATCAAATGTGCCTTCAAGTTGGACATTCATTTTCATGTTAGGTAATCTATTCAAGGATTCCTGACTTCTTCTAGAGATACTGCTTTGGATAATCTGTTGGGCTTTGAAAATTTCCATATTTTATTTCTCTTTGAACTCAACTCTGCCTGCTCCTTGGATTTTACTGCTTGGTTTTAGGACATTTGCAGACCAGAACCTTTCTATTGGTTAACGGTGATATAGACCTGCATCTTCTACTCACGCAGTTACTAGATTCAGACTGTCCAATAAGTCACCGGAGGAGGAATGATTAAAAGCTTCTTTCAGTTCTGTTAGTAAATTACCAAGGATGACTGGGTGCTGCTTCTAGATGCATTATGACTTATACTATTAATGTGGATTGTTTTGGTTTTCTAAAAATAATAAATGACCCAATGAATAGCATTTGGCTAAAGGCATACAAGAAAATAATCCATAGTATATAGATTTGTTCAGTGGCATTTAAAAGACCTTGATTAGAATTCAGTCTGGGCTGGAGTGATGAGAATGCAGTTTACTGATGCCTGTTTGAAGTCATTCTACGTGGCAGAGGCTGGAGGGAGTTCCGAACAGGAACATTTCTTACCTCCAGTGGCTGGATCCAGCCGTCTGGCATTTGAAAGAGAGAAATGAAAAGGTCTGAATGTCACGATCACTGAAACCATTTTCGTGTTTTGGTTTTCATGCTGCCTTTGTTGGCTCAGAGTTTCAGCAGTGAGCTGAACTGGCCTTCTCAAGACGCGACGTCCTCATGGCTCCTTGAGCAAAACGCTTGTGTTTTGTATGTGGAGCAGGAAGTGTCTTCTCTGACATGCTGGTTCACCTACACCCATGTTCCTCTCAGACACCCCAAGAATCATCTCAACAGGCTTAGTGCTTTGGGATTGGGAGGGTTTCCTCAGATGGTGCAGGGATATGGACTGGGAGAAAGGCAGGCGCAAGGTGATCATTTTAAATACTTCCATATTTCAGATGGCAACAGACATTTGATGGGTTTTGTCAATGGATTGGTGAAATCTATGGTGTTGGAAAGCCAAAAAATTTGCTGGGCAAATTTATTCACCAGGATCAGGTTTAAATATCTCTCCATAGAATCATGTTGAAAACATGATTGCACACATACACATAGACATCATTGAGTGAGTAGACATCTGGTCACTGCTGTTAGGGAACTGAGAGGTAATGTAGACAGAAGCCACGTTAAACTATGATTGATGTTCTTAACTTTGTGTGTGTGTGCGTGCATGCGTCATACAGACGGGGGTGCCACTGACAGGTCATTTTGCCATGGTGGGTTCAGGGAGGGCACTACATTTGATCTAGGTTCAGTAGGAAAGGTCTAGCATGAAGGTAGAGATGATATTCTGAAGGAGAGAGAGAAAAGCCAGAAAAACTGACTAATCTAGAGTTAGGAGAATCAAGTACTGTTTCAATCAGTTCCAAGTACAAAAAAGTCTTTTTGAGTTATTCTCCCATAGCCTTATCACGTTTAAAAGATTCCTTCTTTCATTCATAAATCCTTTAAGCATTTTATATGATGTGCATACATCAATGTTCTCTCAGGTGTGAGGGATTCAAAGGTAAGCATACAAAATTACAAAATGAAAAACACTTCCCAAAAGTATACAGTAAGGAGATGGCACCACCAAAACAGTTATAATCCTCCAATGATCAATATGCTATGCTATGCTAAGCTAAGTCACTTCAGTCGTGTCCAACTCTGTGCCACCCCATAGATGGCAGCCCACCAGGGTCCCCCGTCCCTGGGACTCTCCAGGCAAGAACACTGGAGTGGGTTGCCATTTCCTTCTCCAATGCATGAAAGTGAAAAGTGAAAGTGAAGTTGCTCAGTCGTGTCCGACCCTCAGCGACCCCATGGACTGCAGCCCACCAGACTCCTCTGTCCATGGGATTTTCCAGGCAAGAGTACTGGAGTGGGGTGCCACTGCCTTCTCCAGTGATCACTACTGGTACACAAAAGTGTATTAAACAGTTAAAGTGTGAAAGTTAGGCAAAATGTCACTTTTGTTTTGAGGGAAAAGATTAAATATGTTGTTTAAAAACTTTATTAATTCTTGATTGTATATGTTTTTAATAGGATAACTAGCTAACAGGCTCTTATATTTCTTTCCTGACAAAGAAGAAGATATCTAGTTAATAATCAAACCAGAATATTTCAGAAATTTACGTTGGAAACTATTGAAAGAAAACAAAATTAAAATTGCCTTTGCTAGGAGCCAGAGTTCCCAATGTCTCCCTGAACTGATAAGCAACAAAATAATTCTACTTGCTTTTTAAAATTGTAGTGATTTTGAACTATTGAATTTCTGTTTCATACTCTGTTTTACTATGGTTCCTCTAGTAATAATTGTCTCTGGGAAATGAAGAATATCTGTCTTTCTGATGGGAAAAGAGAAACCATTAATTGGCCTAGAATTGCTATTGTGAAAGCATGAAAATGGAAGAGATTTATCTTCAAATTTACCCATCTATAAAATGGGAATGATAGTAGGATATACCTCACAGCCTTACTGTGATGTTTCAATGAGGAAAAAAAATGCACTTAAAGCCACAGAACAGTGCCCAGAATATAGTAAGAGCTCAGTTATGTTCCTTTGGCTATTTTTGTTTATACATTAGTAAATATAATCTAAATTTTAAAAAAACTAGCAGGTGAAAGTCCAAGATACGGGCACACCTATGTCAACTTAAAAAAATATTTACAACCTAAAAGTTGAGCTATGTTTTATTCAGTGACAATGTTTAGAACTTCAAACCCAGAAGACAGTGCCTCAAGTGACCTTCAGGGAACTGCTCCAAAGGGACGAGGCGGGGAGCCAAGTTATCTAGAGGTTTACAACAAAGGGCAGGTAGTCCTCAAAAGATTATTGTTAATTAAAGAAAACCAGAGATCCTAAGTTAAGGAATTTAGGACTTTTCTGGGTATAGAAAGGTACAGGAGTCTGGGCTCACTGAATTAATTCCATTCATATGCATCTCAGCTATTCTGGGCCAGTCTCCTGTTTTTTTTTTTTTCCCATCCCCGCACTCTCTTATGCTCCCTATAGGGAGAGGCTGCAATCTGATGACTGCTAGAGGGCAGGTATTCTTCTCCTTCCCGAGGGCCCTTATGGCTCAGGAGCTCATATGGAAGGGCTGGAATCACTGATAGCTGTGACATCCTTGTTTTCTAACATGGCAGAAAGAACTCCATTTCTCAGGCTTCCCCAGTGCCTCAGCAATAAAGAATCCACCTGCAATGTAGAAGATTCAGGAGACGCAGATCCGATCCCTGGGTTGGAAAGATCCCCTGGAGAAGGGCATGGCAACCCACTGCAGTTTTCTTGCCTGGAGAATCCCATGGGCAGAGGAGCCTGGTGGGCTACAGTCCACCGGATTGCAAAGTCAGATAAGACTGAAGCGGCTTAGCATGCATGCACTCCATTTCTCACCGAAATTCCTCTGAATGTTTAATTCCATAAGGCAGGCCTCTTGGACTTATTTTCTGGATTAGTGTCTGGGTTTTTTTTTTTTGTTGTTGGAGTTTCTGTCTGGAGGCCATATGCCTGCAGTGGTGATGGCATGGCCCTTTGTGAGTTAATATTGAGTCTGTTCTGTTTAACCCAATGAATTCACAGCACTGCTACTCTGGGTATAAGCAGCTTCTGAAATTAGGCAAAAAAAAAAAAAAAAAGATAAAGCTGGGTCATACCAAGAATGTACCAAGAATGCTCTTTTCCCTAAAAGACTTTCTGGCTTCCCAGTAATACCAGCTGGGTGTTCTCCCTAACCTCCTGGCTGCACATATGTGACGAATAATTGTGATTTAGCGAAGGAAAAAAAGAGTGAATGGGAATGGGACAAATTGAAGCAATTAACTAAAAGATGTAAAAGAGAAAGGAGACTCAGACTTAGCCCCTGGACCTTGTGGGCAGGAAACCCTCGGTGCTGGTCAAAGTAATGGTAATGACCACTTTCCCTGTTTGCAGACTGTTATCAGCGGTTAAGGGCCTTGTGATTTTCGCTAGAGACGGGGAAGGAATGCTAACATATGAAACCAAGCAAAGAAGTGGCAAATAATTGAGCCTTGAGGGATCCTTTGGAGAGTGCCTGTCATTTAGGGGAATGCACTTTTGAAATTCATCTAGCTGGTTTCTGAGCCTCTGTTTGCAGGAAATGAAATGCTAGATCTCCATGTTTGCAAAGGGGAGGAGAGGAGTGGGTAGTGTACTCAGAAGTAATCAAAGCCTTTTTAACATTAAAAATGACTGAGGGATGTTTGGAGCTGGAGACACAATGATGCAAATCAAATGTTGTAACAGTATTCTGCCCGGTGATCCTGGAAGCTTTAAACATTCTGCTTGGAAGTGGGTGGTCAGCATCAGAGCGTCTGACTCAGTGCAGGGAGGCAAGGGAACCTGGAGGCTATGCAGATTGCTGGGAAAGATGGTTTAGTACTGGGGTGAGGTGTGTGACCCCGGACTAGAGCCCTTTTGAATGCGCTCCATCCCAGTGTTACAACCCTTCCAAAATGATAGAGGTCAGCAAGAACAAGACCCCAGATTTGCGATGGTGGGTCTTTACAACCTGAATCAAGAGCCCTTCGGTCAATGTGAGTTGCTTTCTTTATTTTATTTTTTCCCATGAGATATTTTAATCTACAATGTTGCCAACTTCTGCTGTACAGCAATGTAATTCAGATATTCTTTTCCATTATGGCTTATCACAGGTGATTGAATATAGTTCCCTGTGCTATACAGTAGGACCTTGTTGTTTATCCATCCTTTATATAACCGTTTCCATATAGTGAGTTGCTTTATAACGAGAATACATCCATGAAGTTGTCAAAGACATCTGTGATGTCCTGCAGAGATCTCCTCCTGTTTTGAATTTTCTAGGAATTTTGCAAGATGATTTTTAAACACAATCATTCTTCTACTATGTGCATATGTATTTAGTGGCTCAGTCATGTCCAACTCTGACCCCATGGACTGTAACCCAACTGGCTTCTCAGTCTATGGAGATTCTCCAGGCAAGAATACTGGAATGGGTTGCCATGCACTCCTCTAGGGGATCTTCCCAACCCAGGGATCAAACCCAGGTCTCCCACATTGCAGGTGGAGTCTTTACCGTCCTATAGAAACTTGTAATTAAATAAATTATATTTAAGAAAGGCAACACTCAAAATTCACCATTTTGTAATGATTTTACTGAATTTTGCTATTATCTGGGCTCTTGAGGTTCTTAGCATTTATTATATCCATATGGTTAAAATATCATAAAATGGGGTACAAAGGCTCATTTCTCCTGACTCTGCACTTTGCGATGTGATGTTGATAGCTTGAAACTGGCTTTCTGCTCATCACTTCAAAGGCCTTACTCCCACCCATGGGAAAGCAGTAGCCGGGCAGTTATTCTGAAGGCTTCACAAAAGCGTTTGAAAAGATAAAGTGTGTATAAGGCAATGCCCTTTAGGTCTTCTGCCCATTTTTTGATTGGGTGGGATTTTTTTTTCTTCCTTTTTCTTGTTGAATTGTGGTGACAGGCTCACAGAGAGAACAGACTTGTAGTTGCCAAAGAGGGCAGGGGGAAGGATGGTCTGGGAATTTGGGTTGATAGATGCCATCTATTATGTATAGAAAAGATGGACCACAAGGGCCTACTGTATAGCACTATAGGGAACTATAGTTAATATCCTGGGATAAACCATAGTGGAAAATAGTATGGAAAATAATGCATATATATATAGTTGGGTCACTTTGCTGTCCAGCAGAAAGTAACACAATATTGTGGATAAACTATACTTCAACTTAAAAAAAATGTAATGCTCTCTGCTAACATCTGCCTCTTGGTCAGCCCTCCACTGGCTTCTCTTTTAGTGGCTCCATTTCTTAATGTTTAAGGACCAACTTCTGTTACCACGCAAAACCTCTGCCAGAAGACCCTGGGCCCCCCAGTGATCAGACGTACTGAACTTAGGACCATGGACGTGGGCAGAACTCAAGTTCTGGTTTCGCTAGTCTGGAGGGAGGTTTGGACAATGAGAGTCTGTGAGCCTCCCAGGTGAAGCTCCTGTGAAGGCAAGGCTGAAAACCGCCAACTGGTCCAGGGAAAGCTACCGTTGGTTTTTGGTCTTCTCCTCCCTTTGGGTGTCCTCCTCCCCTGGTTACCCTGCTGCCTTCCTGTGTCCCTTGTGTTCACCTTCTTACTCAGTCTTCCCTCGCCTCTGAGTCGATGGCGCAGTTTCAGGATTGCACAGTCCCCAGAGAGGCTCATCACCGAACCAGAGAGGGTGTCTTTCCCAAAAGTTCCATTACAGGCCGCAGGGGAGGACTTGAATGGCTGTGGCTTGGAGCCCATGCGTTCACCTCACAAGCAATCACTGGGCGGTCATCCCCTGCCCCGTGGTGGTCCTGGACCAGGGCCAACCCCAAAGACTGGTGCCCAGCACACCTGTGTGCTTCTGCTCCGCTGGCTTGGGGTGGTCCTTGCTGGAATCACGTGTTAAAGGCTTCATTTAAAATACATTTATTTGTTTACTTTTGGCTGTGCTGGGTCTTGTTGCGGTCAGTGGGCTTTCTCCAGTTGTGGCTAGCGGAAGCTATGCTTCGTTGCAGTGAGCAAGCTTCTTGTGGTGCTTCTCTTGTTGCAGAGCACGGGGTCTAGGCACGCAAGCTTCAGCGGTGGTGGCTCGCTGGCTCAGCCACTCCGAGGCACGTGGGATCCTTTCAGATTAGGGGTCGCATCTGTGTCCCCTGCATTGGCAGGCGGGTTCTCAACCACTGGACCCCTAGGAAAGTCTCTAAAGACTTCACTCTACTAATCAGTGAAAACGTGGTGGCAGTCCTAAAATCATTACCAGTTCGAGTCTGGCCTTCTGTGAGGATCTTACTAGAATGAAAGTGATTCTTCTTGCATATATATTTGATTACTAATTAATGATATTAATAGATTAATATCATTTCAAATATTATAACCATAACACAAAGACATCTTGATTCTTCTTACTGAGCATTGGTGGCCAGGGAAAGTCAAACGTTATAGTGGAAAAACTCCTAAGATCTCATCTCTGATCTGTCTCTCACTCACTTTGCAGCCTTGAATGAGTCCCTAAGCAGTTCTGTATCAGCTGACTTGTCTGTGAAACAGAGATTAAAATACCTGTCTATTTATCTCACAGGGGTGTTAGGGGGATTAAATGAGATCATGTTGATGGGATAATTTTGAAAAGCATCTCAACCTACAGCTGTAAACGTATTATTCATATACTGGCTAGCCAAGTGGTATTAGCTGTTACAAGTAAAGATAGTAAGCATGCAGACACGTGTGTTCAGATGATTATTTGTCACATAAATAAGTTTTCTCCTGATACCTGTTTTTTCAGGCGCAGGTCTGATTTGGTTTCAGATTTCAGTCAGAATTTTATTGAAACTTTTATTTATTTATTTTTAAATTTATTTTATTTTTAATTTATTTATTTTTTAAAATTTTTATTTTTACTTTATTTTGCTTTACAATACTGTATTGGTTTTGCCATACATTGACATGACAGAAGAAATCAAAAAGAAATCAAAATATGCATAGAAACTAATGAAAATGAAAACACAACAACCCAAAACCTGTGGGACACTATAAAAGCAGTGCTAAGAGGAAAGTTCATAGCAATCCAGGCATACCTCAAGAAACAAGAAACAAGTCAAATAAATAACCTAACTCTACACCTAAAGCAACTAGAAAAGGAAGAAATGGAGAACCCCAGAGTTAGTAGAAGGAAAGAAATCTTAAAAATTAGGGCAGAAATAAATGCAAAAGAAACAAAAGAGACCATAGCAAAAATCAACAAAGCCAAAAGCTGGTTCTTTGAAAGGATAAATAAAATTGACAAACCATTAGCCAGACTCATCAAGAAACAAAGGGAGAAAAATCAAATCAATAAAATTAGAAATGAAAATGGAGAGAGCACAACAGACAACACAGAAATACAAAGGATCATAAGAGACTACTATCAGCAATTATCTGCCAATAAAATGGACAACGTGGAAGAAATGGACAAATTCTTAGAAAAGTACAACTTCCCAAAACTGAACCAGGAAGAAATAGAAAACCTTAACAGACCCTTCACAAGCACGGAAATTGAAACTGTAGTCAGAAATCTTCCAGCAAACAAAAGCCCAGGTCCAGATGGCTTCACAGTTGAATTCTACCAAAAATTTCGAGAAGAGCTAACACCTATCCTACTCAAACTCTTCCAGAAAATTGCAGAGGAAGGTAAACTTCCAAACTCATTCTATGAGGCCACCATCACCCTAATACCAAAACCTGACAAAGATACTACAAAAAAAGAAAACTACAGGCCAATATCACTGATGAACATAGATGCAAAAATCCTCAACAAAATTCTAGCACTCAGAATCCAACAACCCATTAAAAAGATCATACACCATGACCAAGTGGGCTGTATCCCAGGGATGCAAGGATTCTTCAATATTGAAACTTTTAGAATGATTTTTTTTTCTAATTTTATCATTCTTAACTGGTAAGTATGTCATCAAAATTGAACCACAAATGTATTAATATGAAAGCAAAATGCAGGCATATAGGAATAGACAGAATGTATTTTCCAAATAACTTCATTTGAGATTTGGAATAAGATCACTCATTTATTTTATTATTTCTTTGAAGTGTGTTTGCTGGTTTAATACCTTTAACACCCATTTCTCAACTTAAGAGTATCTTCTTTGTCCTGTCTGCTTGGATACTTTCTCTCAGAGTGTTAGTCGCTCAGTCGTGTCTGACTCTTTGAGACCCCGTGGCTGTAGCCTGCCAGACTCCTCCGTCCATAGAATTCTTCAGGCAAGAATACTGGAGTAGGCTGCCATTCCCTTCTCCAGGGGATCTTCCTGACCCAGGGATTTAACCCGGCCTCCCACATTGCAGGCAAATTCTTTACCTTCTAAGTTACCAGGAAAGCCCACTATCTCTCAGGGTCAACCTCAAATCTGAAGCCTTTTTTGAATCACAGTGATAAAATTCCTTGTGCCAATCTCTGTGATTTTCTCTGGGTTTTCTGAGAATCTCTCTGTCTCTCTCCCACACACACATACACACACAAGCTCACATATAAAGCACATGTCAGTTTTTGTATGGTTTATTTGTTCCTCAGTTCAGTTCAGTCGGTCAGTCGTGTCCGACTCTTTGCGACCCCATGAATTGCAGCACGCCAGGCCTCCCTGTCCATCACTATCTCCCGGAGTTCACTCAGACTCACGTCCATCGAGTCGGTGATGCCATCCAGCCATCTCATCCTCTGTCGTCCCCTTCTCCTCCTGCCCCCAATCCCTCCCAGCATCAGGGTCTTTTTCAATGAGTCAACTCTTCACATGAGGTGGCCAAAGTATTGGAGTTTCAGCTTCAGCATCAGTCCTTCCAAGGAACACCCAGGGCTGATCTCCTTTAGGATGGACTGGTTGGGTCTCCTTGCAGTCCATGGGACTCTCAAGCATCTTCTCCAACACCACAGTTCAAAAGCATCCATTCTTCGGTGCTCAGCTTTCTTCACAGTCCAACTCTCACATCCATACATGACTACTGGAAAACCATAGCCTTCACTAGACGGACCTTTGTTGGCAAAGTAATATCTCTGCTTTTCAATATGCTATCTACGTTGGTCATAACTTTCCTTCCAAGGAGTAAGTGTCTTTTAATTTCCCCAAGTATTTTTCCATCCCCTGGCACCTAAGAGTGCTGATATGTATGCATAACCTAGTAAATACCGAATGACTGATTGAATCAGAAAATGCATTTTTTAAGGGTGGAGAAAAGTTAGAGTTACAAGAAAAAAAAGGGTCAAAGGGAAATGTCTAAATTTTATTTCAGATTCATAGAGATATGCATCTCATTGAGCAACAGGACTTTACTGAGTTTTCACTACAGGTCAGATATCAAGGTGCAGATGAGGGTTAGCAGGGATGATCACAGATCCTGTGTGATCCACACTGAGGGAAATAAGCACGCAATAAAGCGTTTCAATATAGGGGACTGAATTCAGAGTGATCAAGGAAGGACGCGGAGGAGACGACCTTTCATCTGAGACCTGGGGAAGTAGGAGTAAGTTTTACAGGAACCCAGAAGGGAGCATTTCTGATGAGAAGAAATAAGAGAGAAAGGGGCCAGAAAGAAGAGGGAATCGGGGCATGAGGCCCCCAGCCCGGTGTGGGCATCCTGCCTCACAGGACGTCTTAGGCAGTCTACAGAGGACAGGAATTGGGGGTGAACTGGGCTTTCAGATGAGGAAAGGTACCAACACTGTGTAGGTGGGTAATTGATTTTTAACAATGTCTTGTATTTTTCAAATTAATTTTTATTGCAATATACTTGCTTCACAATGTTATGTTAGCTTCTACTGCATAGCAAAACGAATCAGCCGTACATACACATATATCCCCTTTTGGATTTCTCTCCCGTTTAGGTCACCGCAGAGCATTGAATAGAGTCCCCTGTTATATACAGTATATTTTCATTAGTTGTCTATTTTATGCACAGTATCAATAGTGTATATGTGTCGATCCCAATCTTCCAATTCCTCTCCCCGCACCTCTTTCCCCTGTGGTGTATATACCATGGAATATTACTCAGTCATAAAACAGAATGAAATTGGGTCATTTGTAGGGACATAGATGAACCTAGAGACCGTCATACAGACTGAAGTAAGTCAGAAAGAAAAAAAAAACAATGCATATATGTGGAATCTAGAAAAATTATATGGATGACCTTGTTTGCAAAACAGAAATAGAGACACAGACATAGAAGATATCTTGTGCCTTAAGAAGCCTTTTATCATAAATATGGCTTGTTCTGACTAGTGGCATGGGTTACTTATTTTCTACCATCTGATTGGTGGCTCTGCGCCTGGTAAGGCTTACAGGTGTCCAAGCCAGCTGCGCTCTGGATGAAAGCACACTAGAAAAATGAAATCTCACACTGAGGGGCTCCTGTGTACTTGATACTGTCACAGTTAATCTGGTGGCTTTGCTTATGTCCGCTCATTTCAGTTCTCACCACAAGCTTAGGAGATTTTTGTCCCCTTTGCACAGATTGAGAGATGGAGGCATAGAGGGTTAAGTACATTGTCCACATCACACACATTGGTAAGTAAGCCACAGAGCCCAGGTCAGAGGAAGGCAATGAGACTCCAAGTCTCATGCTGAACACAGCCCTGTGTGTCTGTGAGCTGCTTGTCCTACGTCTGCAAAGAGTACATATGTGATCAGTGGACTTGTCACCTTGGGCAAAGGGTTATGAAAGTCATGTGGCCTTTGCATGTGTCCTGAGTACAGTCCACATTATGCCTCCGTGATGGACTGGGAAGAAAATGGCCCTTCAGGTGGTCCCAGAAGCGCAAATCTGAAGCATACACTGCCCTGCCCTAGATGAAATATGGTGATAATCTCCTTTCTTTTGTCTCCTAATAACCCACATGGTACATCATGTGCAAAAGTGTCCTTTGTCATCTGCTTTGTGGAAGCGCCTCCTATTTCCTTCCTGTCCCTTGGGCCTCTGAGGAAGTAAGAGAAAAGTCCAGAAGGGGAAGAGGTCGTGTGACCCTCTGCTCTTCACTGACATGGAACAGGGCACTCTGGGCTCCAGAGTGTGCCCGTCAACCTTCCTATAACCATTCTGCAGCCCCTCTAGGAACTGGGAGACTATGAGAGGAGCGTGGTGGTGTAAGTGCCGGACGCTCATCAAGGTCATCTCTGGTCCCCTGGTCTAGGAGGCGGTGTTCAGTGGACGAGGGGTCTGTGCTGACTCTCTTCTCTACTAAGGCAGTATCTGGAAGCAGGCACAGCCTTCCACCCTGGTTAGAGGGACTGGGTATGAGTCTGGATGGATTCCTGAAACGTACCTCCATGGGGTGCAGGGCAGGGGGACGTGTTATTTTGAAAATAATAAAAGGAACTAGAATAGCGATGTTCTTGACATTATACAGCACATCAGTGCCCAGAAATCTTTATCTTTTAACCCAGTGTGATAACCCTTAAATCATACCTCCCCCCCGCCCCCACTCCCTACCCCTGCTGGCTTTAACTGGAGAGGTTCATTTTGTTCCTGAGCTAATGACTCTCTGGGTCAGATATCAGACACGTGGCACCTGGGTGGAAGGGATGTGTTCATTTTAGTCTTCGTTATTGTTGTGATTAAAGTTATGTTATGTGTTTGGTATTCTGTGTTGGCTGTGGAAACAGATTCCTGTTTCCGGAAAGAAAACAAAGCAGTGCCCACAACCTATGTGGGGAAACTCTTGTCCATCTTTCCTTCCTAGCTTCCTTCCCGCCTTCCTTCCCGCCTTCCTTCCTATCTTTTTCCCTTTCTCTGTCTCTCTATTTTTCAACTGTAGAGTTAGGAAAACTTGTGATAAAAAAAATAAAAATCACAAGTGAATGTTTCCATTACGCAAGCATTTCTTTGCAGTTTTGAATAAAGTCACGGCCCCAGTAAGGACATTCTGAAGACTCACAATACTCACAAAGTCCAGATGTTTCCACCGCCAAGTCACACACAGAGGGAAACTGAAATTTTTAGAAGATGTTTAATCATCATGTTGTCTTAGACAACAATGCAAATTTCTTTTCAAGTAAACGACCTACTTATGCCCACAAAACAGACATTTGCCTAGAGTGGCCTGCTTCATGGATAGTAAATGGAAACAAGTGTTGTGTGGTACATGGTGACATGCATGGTCTCACACATATAATAGCGTATGTGCAAAATCGTAGACTTGTACTTTATTGATTTTTTTCCTGAATGCGTATTACTTCCTGCATCTGCAAGATGGCAAGTTAGTGGTTGCTTTATCTAAATTGCCTCACTTAAGAGGTTTGCCCTCTTTGTATGGGGGAGGGGAAAGGGCATATGAAAGATGGCCTCTGAAGTATTAAAAACCCTTCCGTGAACCCTTGGGAGCACTAAAAATCAAACAAGTTTCATCAGATGACTGCTGTGTTCACTGGCATCTTGGAAACACATTGTTTTGACTTGAGGAGACAATAACTAAAGTACAGTGTGATCCACTAAAATACTTTTCCAATTTTCATATAGATTCTAGATGTGTGGCGATTCATTTTTTTAAAAATTATGTCCCCTTTCTATTCTATCACTGTTTAAACAAACTAATATAAACTTTTACAATTTTAATAGTTTAGATAGATATTCTGAATTTTATTATTATTCTCTTATTTCTTTTACTAACCCTCTTTAAGCAAATAAACAAAAAATGCGAAAGTGATAGTCACTCAGCCATGTCCAACTCTTTGTGACCCCATGGACTATAATAGCCCACCAGGCCCCTCTGTCCATGGGATTTCCTAGGCAAAAATACTGAAGTAGGTAGTCATTCTCTTCTCCAGGGGATTGTCCCAACTCAGGGATAGAACCCAGGTCTTCTGCATTGCAGGCAGATTCTTTACCATCTATGTCACCAGGGAAGCCTCAAACAAAATCTAGGGTTATTCAATAAAAGAAAAAGTCACACACACATTCATTATTAGATGATCCTTATGGTGAAAAAACAAAACAGAATCGTTAATGTACAAAGTGCAAAAGAGAGTGGCTTAGTGAAGCTCACCTTCACCTCTCTTTAGGTCTCTAAGGCTGCCGTGGCATAGATGATGTATTCTGTCAAATTAACAATGCCTTAAATTTGGGGATGCTACTTGTAAAAGATGCTACTCATAAAGGGAAGCTGATCTCTGCCATGACAGCTGTTACATTCTGGTTTCACAAATGAGTCAAGGTTATATTTTAGTTTTGTGTGTTTCAGTGAGAAGTGAAACCATTAAGTGGAAATAACCCTGTCTTAGGAATCACACGTGGTCCTCTCACAGCTCATGGTTCCCTGTGGAAGTCATCCCACTCCATCCTTCCCTGACTCTGGACACCCACTCCTGGACATCTCTCTTAGCTGAAGATACTGACTCCTTTAAGATGGGGAAAGTCTGCAGAAAGTGATTTCAATAACATGAAAGATTCTTTATGACACTCTTAAATTGATTCGTCAAGAAGGATTCCTGAGAGGAAGATGCTTTAAAAATCAATGTTGATGGCTAATTACGTTTATTGTGATTCAAAATGTTGTGTATGGATATGTGCCTAGGAGTCAAATGGTAGCATGATATTGTTAGCGTAAAATATCTGATTCCATACTGGACTGTGGGCTCCTTCATGTCCGTTGACTTAATGAACTTCCCTACCCAGTGCCTAACTCATTATCTGGTGGTGTACAGTAGTAGGTGAGAATTTGTATAATCAGGAATCAACTACCAAGTTCAAATTCTGGCTCTGCTGCTTGCTAGAGAATACTGGGATCAATGTTTTTAGTGTCTCAACTGTAAAGTGTGATAAATATTATTACTTACCTCCTAGAATCAAATAAGATAATGTGAATAGGGTACTTAGCCCAATACATGTTAATTTAACCATATAATATAGCTGTTACCCTGAGGTGATTGGTTACTATGAAATTACAATGGCAAAAAATCTAAATGTGAGACGGAATTCTCACTTTGCTTGAAAAGTAAAATCACGTAAGCCAGAAAGACTCCAAATATATTCAGTAACCCCTGTTAGGATCTGAAGGAGGGTCATGAGTGATACAGAGGCCCACAGCGACTGCTGCCTGCTTTGGAACTTTTGTTAAACTACCCAGGCCTTGAAACACAGAAGGAAGTTTTGCTGTCGAGGAAAATCTTT
The DNA here is from genome assembly GCF_016772045.2 of Ovis aries. NCBI lineage: Eukaryota > Metazoa > Chordata > Mammalia > Artiodactyla > Bovidae > Ovis > Ovis aries. The sequence continues at coordinate 3,982,695 of NC_056072.1, forward strand.
TGATGCCTTAACCTTGTTAACATACAAGTGTGATTCTGTGCCTGTGTCTGGAGTCTAAGTGGGAAAGTTTGGAAGAAGAGGGGCGTTTCAGAGGTTAGAGCTGGGGGACCAGTGGGGGGTCTCCATCCCCGGCTGCTCATCATCACCGTCCTGCTGCAAAGGACTTTTTTTTTTTAAAATTTTTACTTTATTTTACTTTACAATACTGTATTGGTTTTGCCATACATTGACATGAATCCACCACGGGTGTACATGCGTTCCCAAACATGAATCCCCTCCCACCTCCCTCCCCGTAACATCTCTCCACAGCATGCAAAGGACTTTGAACATTCCTTAGTCTTGAGAGCCTGGAGGAGAAACATGCTTTCTCGCTGGCTCAGATTACCTTGTTCTGGTTAAATGAAAAAGTATGAGCGTCCGTTCCTTGTCACCACAGTTCCAGCCGTCGAAGGCAATGATTGTGGAGCAGAGATATATGATCTGGTGACTTCTGAGGTTGGAAAAAAAATAAAATAAAATGATGTGTTTGCCAAGGGGGAGGAGGTGCAGGAGGGATTGACTGGGAGGTCGGGGCTAGCAGATGCAAACTATTATATACAGGATGGATAAACAACAAGATCCTACTGTGTAGCACAGGAAACTATATTCGATATCCTGTGATAAGCCATAATGGAAAAGAATGCGAAAAAGAATGCATATATATGTATAAATGAGTCACTTTGCTGTAGAGCAGAAATTAGCATGACACTGTAAATCAACTCTACTTCGATAAAATATTAATAAATAAATACTGTAAAAATGTTACAGAGCAAACCTTCCCATCTCTGACATGGGGCTTTCTACCTTCTGTGGGGCCAGGAAGGTCAAGGGGAGAGGGTCCTGAGAGCAGATGGTTTTCAGTGAGTGCTGAGCCCAGCCCACTGCAGCTGTGAGCACAGAGCTCTGCCATTCAGAGGGACAGATTCGGAAGACAGGCCCCTCCAGGAGAAAAGCGGGCTGGAGAGCTTGGTGTCTGCCCCTGAGCATGTGTTGCAGTGACCAGAGCAGTGCCCGGACCCTCAGGGCTAAGGCGGTTGTGCACACCACCCTAGGCTGTTTGGTTCACACTTGCACCCTCATCCCTCAGAGCCTTGTCCACTCCTCTTCTACCCAGATCCAGCTCCTTTTCGCTGTTCTCCAGAACTCCAGAGTCAGAGACAGCATCTCTTTAATCAAACTCTTCTTGGTCTGTCTTTCACTTTTTCACTCAAACCCAGGTATCTCTAAAGACACTGCTTCCCTTCAAACTGTCTCACACAGGGGGGCCCACACCCTGCTAGTTCCAGAGGGCCTTCCTTGGTGCCACTGTCAGGCCATTCTCTCTCTCTCTTCTATAAACACCCCCACTTTCGAGTCTCGTGAGTCTTCAAACAGTATCACCCACCTCCCATCCATCCTTCAGCCTTTTACCTTCCCTTCCAGGTCACTCACATCCCACACGAGTCCTGCCACCTTCCTTGTGACACAGGCCTCTCTGTTCCTTGACTTCAGTGGTTCCTGCTCCAGTGAGTTTCGTCTCTCTTCTTCTTTAACCACGCATCCAACAGCCATATCCTGGACCTTTGCTGCTGCTGCTGCTGCTGCCAAGTTGCTTCAGTCGTGTCTGACTCTGTGCGAGCCCGTAGATGGCAGCCCACCAGGCTCCGCTGTCCCTGGGATTCTCCAGGGAAGAACACTGGAGTGGGTTGCCATTTCCTTCTCCAATGCATGAAAGTAAAAAGTGAAAGTGAAATTGCTCAGTCGTGTCTGACTCTTAGTGACCCCATGGACTGCAGCCCACCAGGCTCCTCTGTCCGTGGGATTTTCCAGGCAAGAGTACTAGAGTGGGCTGCCATTTTTATTACCAGTTTCTGAAATCCCTCCATAATCCCAATTCCAGTGGTTCTCCTCTTGGGTCATGTCTATCTATTTTTCTAGCTCATAATGTGGAGATTCTGATTCCAACACTTAAAACAAGATCTCGTTAAGAATACCGAACCAGTGCTTCAGGAGTTTTTTCTTTCTTGCTCATTTTCCTCATTCCCGCTCATCCCTCCATCCTCTGCTTAGGTTTCATGGGAAATCTTTGTAACTCTTGTATACAAGGATACAAACTTCCTTGTCCCATACTTCTTCCTTTGAACAACTCTGGTGAAATTCTAACCCTGGCCATATCCAGCTCTCTCTCTTTCTGTCTCTCTTTCTTTTTTCATTTTTGCTGTATGGGTTCTTTGTGGTGGCATGCAGGGATTCTCCAGTTGCAGCACACAGGGACTTCTCGCGTTGTGGAGCACAGGCTCAGCATTTGCAGCTCATGGGCTTAGTTGCCGTGAGGCATGTGGGATCTTCCTGGACCAGGGATTGAACCCATGTCCCCTGCATTGGCAGGCGAATTTTTAATGCCTGGACCAGTAGGAAAATCCCTTCTGTCTCTCTTTTAACTCTTGTGACCTGGCTGGAGAAAAACATTCTACCCGTTACCTGGTCTTACTTGAAATTCATAGCACCACCCCACCAAGCCATCCTTTAGTGCAGCTATACAATACAGGATTTCTCGGTTCTAGTCAATGTTCCCCCATCCTTGATAACTAGTGGGTGCGTTTTATCTTTTCCTTGCTTACTGTTTCACTGAAAACTTAGAAGTGAAGTGAAAGCTGCTTAGTTATGTTTTACTCTTATGCAACTCTGGATAGCCTGCCAGGCTCCTCTGTCCATGGAATTCTCCAGGGATGGTAAAGAATCCACTTGCAATGCCGGAGACCTAAGTTCGATCTCTGGGTTGGGAAGATCCCCAGTAAAAGGAAATAGCTACCTACTCCAGTATTCTGACCTGGAGAATTCCATGGACAGAGGAGCCTGGCAGGTTACAGTCCAACTAGTCACAAAGAGTCGGACGTGACTGAGCGACTTTCACATTTTCACTTTATGCAAACACAGAAACAAACAAGCAAAAGAAGAATTTAAAAATGCTCCCACTGTCATGTCTTCCAATAGAGTTATTCTTTCCAACGCACAGACATGCTGTAGGGTTTTTCATCTTAAGTCCACTTTGTTTTCAGAGACTGCCTAATCTCTCTGCCCAATTTTATTCACTATTTAAATTTTTTATTTATTTAATTTTTAAAGTATTGTTTCTTTTGTAACTAGGTTTTCTCTGCCCGATTTTGACTTTTTATCTGTTTGTTTTCGTGGAGCGTTTTTAAAGTCTTTATTGAATTTGTTACAACATTGCTCCTGTATTATGTTCGGCATGTAGGATCTCAGCTCCCTGACCAAGGATCACAGCCACACCCCTTGCATTGGAGGGTGAAGTCTTAACCACTGAACCACTAGGGAAGCCCCTCTCTGCCCATTTTTAAAGCAAAACCCCCTAAGAGTCAGATCCCTTCACTGTGTCCCCTCGCCAGCCTCCTGCCCTCCTGAAGTCACTCTTATCACGTGCTCATCGCCCCCACGTTGTCAGGGTCCCTAAGCATGTCTTGTCACCCCATCCATGGGCCATTTCCATCTCGTACTTTTAACGCTGGGCAACATTGGACACACTTGGCCGAGTCTTCCTTCCTTTTTTTTTTTTTTTTTAGTTTTTTATTTTTTAAATTTTAAAATCTTTAATTCTTACATGCGTTCCCAAACATGAACCCCCCTCCCACCTCCCTCCCCATAACATCTCTCTGGGTCATCCCCATGCACCAGCCCCAAGCATGCTGCATCCTGCGTCAGACATAGACTGGCGATTCAATTCACATGATAGTATACGTGTTAGAATGTCATTCTCCCAAATCATCCCACCCTCTCCCTCTCCCTCTGAGTCCAAAAGTCCGTTATACACATCTGTGTCTCTTTGCCTGTCTTGCATACAGGGTCGTCCTTGCCATCTTCCTAAATTCCATATATATGTGTTAGTATACTGTATTGGTGTTTTTCTTTCTGGCTTACTTCACTCTGTATAATCGGCTCCAGTTTCATCCATCTCATCAGAACTGATTCAAATGAATTCTTTTTTACAGCTGAGTAATATTCCATTGTGTATATGTACCACAGCCTTCTTATCCATTCATCTGCTGATGGACATCTAGGTTGTTTCCATGTCCAGGCTATTATAAACAGTGCTGCGATGAACATTGGGGTACATGTGTCTCTTTCAATTCTGGTTTCCTTGGTGTGTATGCCCAGCAGTGGGATTGCTGGGATTATTTGACACTCTTCTCCTTTTCGCCCTCACTAGCTCCCTACCTGCTTCTTCTCTGTCTTCCTGGCTGAGTATCTCCTATTTCCATACTGGAGGACTCCAGAGTGAAGTCCTGGAATCTCTGGATGCCTTGATTATGTCCTTGGTGAGCTTATCAAAATTTGCATCTTTAAACATCATCTATATATTGATGGTTCCCATATATGTCATCCTAAGCCTGGGTTCACAACTAAACAAAAGAATTTGTGGAAACCTGGAAACCAGCGTCTCCATTTTGGATGTTAAATTGGAATTCCACAGTTAACCTGTTCGAAACAAGTCATTCTTTGCCTCTCAAGCTTGCCTTATCTTTAGTCCTTCCAACCTCCATAAAGGGCAGCTCTGTGCTTCTGCTCGACTCAGGTACAACCGTGGCTTCTCTTTCTGTCTCACGTGGCACATGGACACAATCAATAAATATCAATGGCTGTGTCTGATCATTTCTCACCATTTTCGTCTCTACAAACCCAGTCCAAATCAGCATAGTCCTTTGCCAATATTATTACAATAACTTTTAAACCCATGACCCTGTTTCCGCTCCTTTAAGATCCGTTCTTCACTTGTCAGCCAAAGTAAAACTTTTTCCAATTTTGAATTGTTATTGGCATGTAGTTACTTTGCAATGTTTTGTCAGTTTCTACGGTACAGGAAAGTGCATCAGCCGTACGTCTACATATATCTCCTTTCTTTTGGATTCCTTTCCCATTTAGGTCGTCACAGAGCACAGAGTAGAGTTCCCTGTGCTATGCAGTAGGTTCTTAATTACTTACTTTGTGCATAATAGTGTATAGATGTCAGTCCCCATCTCCCAACTCATCCCACTCTGCTCTTCGTCCTTGGTGTCCATGTTTGCTCTCTATAACTGTGTCTCTAATTTCTGCTTTGCAGATAGGTTCACCAGTACCAGTTTGCTGGATTTCACATATAAATGTTAATATGTGATATTTACTTTTCTCTCTCTGACTTACTTCCATGTTACGGCAGTCTCGAGGCCCACCCGCAGTTCTGCCAATGACACAATGTTGTTCCTTTTTAGGGCTGAGTAATATTCCACTGTGTATGCGTGCCACACCTTAATCTATTGCTCTACTGCTGGACATTTAGGTTGTCTCCATGTCCTGGTTATTGTAAATAGTTCTGTGATGAACACTGGAGTACATGTATCTTTTTCAGAGTAGACCTTTTAAAACACGTTATCAGTTCATGTCGTTTTTCTGCACCGAACCTTCCAAAAGTTTCTCATCTCATTCAAAATAACAGCAGACATTTTTTTTTATAAACATCTATGAGGCTGTGTTACTTTTCTGCCTTGCCTTCTCCTTCTCTTCTAATTAATGCATCTCAGCTACACTGGCCTCTTACCTACCCCTCGTGCTAAGGGGACCTCAATCCCACTCCCACCTTGAGTTCTGTTCATTGATTCACGTTTCTAACAAAATGTCGCCTTGCAGAGAGAGCTTCCCCAACCGAACTGTATTCAACACATACACGTACTTTGTTCCTTGCTGGATTTCTGGCACCTGGAGGGCTGCGTGGCATACAGCAGGTGCACAATAAATGTGTGTTGAATGAATAACAAATATTTGTGCATAGCTTTGATTTTTGCCTTTTTTTTTCTTTTTCCAATGAAGCTTAGTTGTTGTTGTTGTTGTTTCCTCTTAATATTTATTTATGTAACTGTGCTGGGTCTTAGTTGGGGCATGTGGGAACTTTTAGTTGCAGGGATCTGTTAATAGTTCCCTGATCAGGGATGGAACCCAGGCCCCCTGAATTGAGAGCAAAGAGTCTTAGCCACTGGACCACCAGGGAAGTCCCTGATTTTTTTGTCTTTCTCATCACTTCAATATTTAACCACTGTTTTTTTTCCAGGAAGGCTAATTAAAGAAATATCAGTTTGAGTGAACACCATTTTGTGTCTCCTTCCTCATCTGCAAGGTGGTAAAATTTTTCTGCTGCAATAAGATACCATTTTTTTTTTTTTTCTACAGAAAGAGCCTGCAGACTGAATGTCTCTTTTTTTTTTTTTTTGAAATATTTATTTCTTTGGCCATGTCGAGTGTTAGATGCTTACAGCATTGTGTCCTGTGAGGTCTTTCATGTGGTTCGTGGACTCACTATTGTGGTATGCGGGGTCAGTATTTGCGGCGCTGGCTTAGTTGTTCTGAGGCATGTGGGATCTTGGTTCCACGACCAGGAATCAAACCCACGTCCCCTGCATTGCAAGGCAGATTCCTAACCACTGGACCACCAGGGAAGTCCCTCCCTTTCATTTAATGTGGACACATCATTAGACAATTTCCTGGTCTGAACGTTTGAGAAGAATTGCATTAAGGTGACATAGTATGAACTTAAAACTTAAATCCTCTCTCAATTTTTTTTTTTTAATATTTGAAAATGTTGTTTAATTGAATCCCTTTAGATAATTATTCTGCTTCGGGGAAAGTAGTCATGTGATCACAACAGAATCAGTTTGACTCTCCCGCTTGATGAGAACAAAATTTTAAATGTGCAAAAAGATCAGCTCTCTGCTTTTCTTCCCCCAAGTGCCCAGAGATGCCCCCAGCATGGCTTCTTATTTCCCCTATTTGCCCTCAGCATGGCTTTTTACTTTTTGTTACAACAGCATACTTCTGAGTTTGCTGGAGCAGTGATTCAAATCTCTGAGAAGACAAGTTCACAGATTTAATAAGAACAAAAAAAAAAGGGGGGGGAAATGTCACTCAAGGCGCTGCAGAGCTCCTTGGCTCTGTGTTGGCTCTGCGTGTGCTCTGGTGTTGATGGACCAGAATGAGCGTTTCATCACTGAGACAGAACTGCTGAGGGCTGTACACAGCCCTCTGGATGTCCTCAGATGTAATTTCTTTGCGGACCAACATAGGTCAGGATACCAGGCTGCAGGCCCCACTCCCTGTCTCGATTCAGCGTCTCTGGTCAAGTCAATGAATTTCGTGCTGAGTTGGATGGTGACAGATGCATCTGGTGGAAATTTCTTGCTTCTGACGTTCTCTTAGTGACGGACGCTGGCTAGGACTAAGAAGGCCCCAGATGAAGTAAGACGCCAGCCGCCAAGTTTCTGAGCAGTTGCCCCCTCCACTCTTGTCCATAAGTGAAGGATGTGGGGCAGTGTTGTGTCTTGCTGGGGGCTTCACCATGGGAAGTTGATCCATACCCAGTTACAGGCTCTAGAATTGCTCCCTGGGGGTGGGAACTCGAGACTCTGGCTGATGGCAGGAGTGGAGGGTTGCTGTTGAAATTGGTTGGCACACTCTCTTTGTTTACTTTTTATGGTTTTGGTGTTTTTTTTTTTTTAAGTAACTCTTTAAAAAAGTCATTTATTTGGCTGTGCTGGGTCTTAGTTGCAACACACAACATCTTTTTAGTCGAAGCATGGGGATCTTTAGTTGTGATATGCAGACTGTTAGTCCCAGCATATGGGATCAGTTCCCCAACTAGGATCAAACCCAGGACCCCTGCACTGGAGGTGCATAGTCTTAGCCACTGGACTGCCAGGGAAGCCGTGCTTTGGTGGGTCTTGATGGGTAGTGAGAGTGTAATGGAGATTATAAGATTTTAAGGGACTCCTATAAAAAGGCACCTCAGTTCCACCTCTGCTAAAAACTAAAGTTTTAATGTATATTTATACAACTATATCTCAGATTCCATTCTGAATGAATAATAAAGCTGTGGAGCTTCTTAAAATTCTCTTGAAAATTTAAAATTACAAAAATCCCTCTGCCCCTATTTCTGCTGCCATTTTAGATACATTGGGGATTTCCAAATTCAGGATGAAATGCCATTCCTCTAAAATAAAGTTTTAGGAAATACAGCTTTTACATGGTATTTCCCAAAATATGTTCTATTGCCACATATTCAAAGAGGTATGCTGTGATGTAATAAAATTTCATAGTCAAATAAGCTTATAAGACGTTGCCTATTAATGTGTTTTATTAAATCTAAGATGCTGTTAATTGTAATCCAGACCACTTTTTAATGTTCTGCCAAGAAAAAAAATGCTGCCAGTTAAACAATGACTTGATTATAGAAGCATTTCCATATCAAAGGTTTTTCTGTAGGAAAAAAATGTATGTTTTCAAGTTAAGGTAAACAAAAATGCATGCAACCTTTATGGAGAGTCACAAAATACATTAGTTTGTCACAGTTGGGAGATACTGCAATAAAATTCTCTGCTGAAATTCTTTAAGCCATCTGAGTTTCTACTGCATCACCCAACTTCATCATTTTGTTAAAAAGTTATTTGATGGCTTATTATCCAATATAAGCATAGCAAAGACAGATTGAAAAATTTGAATAAATAGTGGGAAAAAATAGAAAAAAGACTACCTTGAAAGGAAATACATTCAACAAGTCCAGTAGGATGATTTTTAAGCAGATAGAAAAAACATGAAGTATTTTGAACAAGCTATTGAATTTGGGCAAAAATATACCTTTGATTTTACTAAGAGGAGTTCAACTAGCAAAAGGGCAGAAAGAAGGTTGTTTGAGCCTGTGGTTGGTGAGAGGATATGGGAGAGACAAAGGTACCAAAGGTCTCATTGCAATTAATATAATGTTAGTTATGATGGTAGGATGTTTCTTGAAATGCTGTTTACGTCTAATGCCAGCTGGTGACCCAGTTGTATCTGTAGCTGTTATATGGGCATGTTTGTAGGAGGAAGAGATACGGTTCAGATCCTTGGAAAAAGATGTGCACCTTGGCAGTTGCGGCTTCCTCAACTGTCAAGAGTGGAGGCATGAATGAAGTCAAGTAACTGCGGACCTCAGTGCGCAACGTGCTCAGGGCCTCACACACGTCATATGGCCATACCTGTCCTTCTAGAGTTCATCAAACTCTCTACAGGAATCTTAAGGTCACCTGGAGGAGGGCATGGCAACCCACCCCAGTATTCTGGCCTGAAGAACTCCCATGGACAGAGGAGCCTGGCAGGGCCGCAGTTCAATCCATGGGGTCGCAAAGAATCGGACACAACTGAGCGGCTAAGCACACAAAGTAAAGGCGTTATGCCATTGCTGCCAACTTAATGCGAAGTATGAGGCTGATGATGAGCAGAATAAATGAGTCACACCTATGACAAATATGATTAAATTGAGAAAATATAGAGAAAAGTAAGATTAGGTGGACCATGAGACATAATCATGGAACATATGGTTTCATAACAAATGGAAATGTGTATTTCCATATCTGGAATTGCCTTATTTTTAGCTCACTTGTTCCATCTCTGTTTCAGCCATTTGGAAAGTAAAGCTCGTGAGAGTAGATGGTCTTTTTCATCATTGCATCCCGGCTTTCTTATGTTAGTGCCTAGATTATAGGAGTCCCTTAATAAATATTTACCAAATATTTGCAAAGTGAATGAACAAACAGATATCATTTAATATATCACACTTACTATGACTAATTAGATAGTGTACCCTCTTTAAAGCGTGCAAACCTTCATCTAGTGGATAATATTCTTCTAGGTAACTTATGAAAATTACACATAAAATATTTGCAATGTAATGGCTCAAGCCATGACCGCCACCGAGGGGGAAATGTTATAGGTGTGTATTAATTGGCTTAATGTGATCTGTTATTACTACACATGTATGCTGGCAAGGGTAACAGGGAAAGATCTGCAGTGACCTTCCCTCAGGTGGACAGAGGTCATGCTAGGCATCAGCAGGGCGCAGTGGCATGGTATCTACAGAGAAACCACAAAGCAATCTTCTCTTTGCTCTGTTAGAACTTTTCTTCGAAAGCTAATGCCAATGATGTTTTTCTTCTTTTTTTGAAAGAGCCACTATTTCCACAGATTCCTTAACAGTGAATAACCTTTTGATGGTTTATGTGTGAAAATTACACCACACAGGTGAAGCAGCATCTCCAGTGAGCATGAAATGCTGTCTTGGAATCCCGAGAATAGGAGCCACTTCTTTAGCATTAAACTTTGAATTGTAAACCTCCAATAAGTACTCATACAAGAATATGTCACTGTGCATTCTAATGCAGCCTCACAACAGGTGAGCCTTTTCAGAGTTTTCCTTTCTTTTTACAAAACCTGAAAGTTGACCTAAAATTTAGCATTTTTTCAGTGACAATCCTCAAAGCAGTCTGTTTTTTTTTTTTTAATACTGATGCATTTTATTTAACATTTAGCCAAGCAGAAGCTTTTCCATGGTAACTTATAATACAATATGTGAATTATATGTATAGATATAGCCTATATCTATGGACTTCCCTTGAAGCTCAACTTGTAAAGAATTCACCTGCAATGTGGGAGACATGGGTTTGATCCCTGGCTTGGGAAGATCCCCTGGAGAAGGGAAAGGCTACCCACTCCAGTATTCTGGCCTGGAGAATTCCATGGACTGTATAGTCCATGGGGTCCCAAAGAGTCGGACACAACTGAGCGACATTCACTTTTCACTTATGTGTAGTCATTCACTCAACATTATAGACTCACCTGTGACCCAGAAGCTATTATATTCCAAGAATTGAAAGATCCATGGGACTACCCTCAAAGAAATTATATCCCTGATACAATGCCAACACGTATACATATACAGAGTATAATACAGTTAAGGAAAAGGATGGACCTTTTCAAATAATTGTGTGTGAGCAAACGACAAAGATGAAGAATAAAATAAAGTAGGGATGATAAATTTGATATATATCCCAAATTTTATGCATGCACACACACAATTAAGTTTAATTGTGGAGAGCAAAAGCATCAGGATAGAGAGAGAGTAACAGTATTGGGTTACCTACCCAATACCCACTTAATATTTTCAGATTTAGGAAAACTAGGTTTATCATATAAAATGAAATTATGAACCCTACTTGTCCTATTAAAATGTAAGTCGTCAGATTGTGTGGCTTTGATGCCCCAAACCCTTTAATGATTCCCTAATGCCTTTCAAGCTGGTTTTAGAAAAGGCAGAGGAACCAGAGATCAAATTGCCAACATCCACTGGATCATCGAAACAGCAAGAGAGTTCCAGAAAAACATCTATTTCTGCTTTATTGACTATTCCAAAGCCTTTGACTGTGTGGATCACAATAAACTGTGGACAATTCTGAAAGAGATGGGAATACCAGACTACCTGACCTGCCTCTTGAGAAACGTGTATGCAGATCAGGAAGCAACAGTTAGAACTGGACATGGAACAACAGACTGGTTCCAAATAGGAAAAGGAGTACGTCAAGGCTGTATATTGTCACCCTGGTTATTTAACTTCTATGCAGAGTACATCATGAGAAATGCTGGACTGGAAGAAGCCCAAGCTGGAATCAAGATTGCCGGGAGAAATATCAATCACCTCAGATATGCAGATGACACCACCCTTATGGCAGAAAGTGAAGAGGAACTAAAAGCCTCTTGATGAAAGTGAAAGAGGAGAGTGAAAAAGTTGACTTAAAGCTCAACATTCAGAAAACGAAGATCATGGCATCTGGCCCCATCACTTCATGGGAAATAGATGGGGAAACAGTGGAAACAGTGTCAGACTTTGTTTTTTTGTGCTCCAAAATCACTGCAGATGGTGACTGCAGCCATGAAATTAAAAGATGCTTACTCCTTGCGAGGAAAGTTATGACCAACCTAGATAGTATATTCAAAAGCAGAGACATTACTTTGCCAACAAAGGTCCGTCTAGTCAAGGCTATGGTTTTTCCAGTGGTCATGTATGGATGTGAGAGTTGGACTGTGAAGAAAGCTGAGTGCTGAAGAATTGATGCTTTTGAACTGTGGTGTTGGAGAAGACTCTTGAGAGTCCCTTGAACTGCAAGGAGATCCAGCCAGTCCATTCTGAAGGAGATAAACCCTGGGATTTCTTTGGAGAAAATGATGCTAAAGCTGGAACTCCAGTACTTTGGCCACCTCATGCGAAGAGTTGACTCATTGGAAAAGACCCTGATGCTGGGAGGGATTGGGGGCAGGAGGAGAAGGGGACGACTGAGGATGAGATGGCTGGATGGCATCACGGACTTGATGGACGTGAGTCTGAGTGAACTCCGGGAGTTGGTGATGGACAGGGAGGCCTGGCGTGCTGCAATTCATGGGGTCGCAAAGAGTCGGACACGACTGAGCGACGAACTGAACTGAACTGAATGCCCTCACATTGATGTCTAAGCCTCTCGAAGAGCTCTCCACCTCTTACTTCTCTGACTACACCTCCTGGCACTTTCCTGGTTTACCCACCAATGGCTGCCTTGCTCAGCCTCAAGCATGGCTTTGCCACACCTCTCCCACACTGTCTATCCCTTGCCACTGATGCACCTTCGGCAAATCTCGGCTTACACAAAGACCACAATTTACCAGTTTACCCTTAAGTGGCTCAGAAACACATGATTAAGAAGGAGGGATGGTTGGATGAACAGAGAGGTCTCGGTTGAGAGAAGGGCGAATGGGTAGAAAGTGACAGGTGAGAATGAGGAAAGGGCAGGCTCTTGGACATTCTCTCACAACTCTTGTACTCTTCTTACAACTTTTCTGTATTTGACATTACTTCCAAAAAAAAAAAATTAAAAAAAAAAATGAGACACTCGCTTACCACCTAGGGTTGCAGTGGAGACGCTCCTCTGAAGGAGTTTATTTTCTTTACTAAATACCTAACTTGCAATCAGGCAGGGACTTCATCTCTTGGGAAAGGAAGATGTTGTATGCATAAAAATAGCACCACAGAGGTGTTTGATATGTTAATATTTTACTGCATTTTAATTTTTATTATTTATTATTAATGAAATGCAGTTGTCTTTGAAGCCTGCTGAGTGTTTAATAATGAAATTGTGCAAAGTCCATTTTCAAATGTGTGTGCCCCATATATGTTAGGAACACAAATGCAATATTGCACTTCAAACCACTTTATAAGGGAAGCACTGCTGGCAGTGTAAATCAGTGGATGCTCCGTAAATGCCTGTTTACACGCACAATGGCCAGGTGTCTGGGCACCTTCCACGTTTGTCTGCTCTGAGTGCCCATTAATTAACCTTTGCCTATGTGGCCTAAGATATCCACTTCCAGACTCATGCTATAGCATGAGTTACTAACATGTTTCCCATGGCCCATATTTAAATTTATTTCAAATACTGATTATATTCTTCCTTAATAACCCTGGGTTCTTTGCATAAATCAGAGTCAGTTAGTTCTCAGTCTGTGGCGGTTCTATCACAAAAACTGACCTGGGTCTTCAGTGGTCCTGTGATGAATGCTTGCCCACAACTTTGACCATTCCTGCTCAGCGTGTGTGAAGTGATCATTGCCCTGGGCTAGTTCGGAAGGAGGGAGGCAGCCTAGCTTTAGTCCTCAAGAGAAGCGTGAGGTCACCAGGCAGCTGCACCCCCAGAGTTCTCTCCCTCCTTCCTTCATAACCTCTAAGTGCCCCACTTAGCTCGTCTCTTCCACGCTTTGCTTTATTTTAGCCACAAGAGAGCTACGAGCAGGCAATCCAATAACCGCAGGGTCTAGCTCTGGGATCAGTGACAGAATAAACAGAAGGAATGCCTCCATGATGACCAAGTCCTCAGAGTGTGGTGAGAAAGGAAGGATGTGGGAGAGGCTCTGAAATCTCTCATGGCCTTTGGGGAATTACACACACTGCTACTCCAGCGCCGTCAATGAGCGTGGAAAATCAGTAGACTCAGATGGACCTGAATTTGTGTCTTCTGCACCTCTTTTAGCTGGGTGAGCATCATAAGCCAGCTTCTCTGAATCCAAACTCCTCATCCATCAAAGGAACGTCATGACAATACCCTTCAGAGGGTTCTCGTGGAGATAAAATGAGATGGCACACGTATCACAAATCCTGCCTTGGTTGGCATGCTGTTGATTTATTCTGCAGTGTTACCTCTTTAATTATTGAAGAGTTCACTCTCCAGCTCTAATAGCATTTTGGAGTTAGTGAAGAAGCTCATGGACAAGTGAGGCTCACTCTGCTCCCCTCTCTCCAATCCTCAAGACTAGGGCAGTGAGATCTCAGTGGCCAACTCATCAACTGCACTTCCTAGAACCATGTGCCAGCTATGGGAGTAAACACGATCTTCTTCTAACTGACAGTAACCAGACCCTGGGTTGGCAAGGGCCAGAATGATTTTTGTGACTTGAAAATTCTTCTGAATCAGAGATGAAAAGATCTTTCTCAGCTCTTCTGTGTCAGCAAAGTTCCAGAGAGAACACATGGCCGTTGCCCATGACAGTTTATAGCTAGGATTCTGAAAATGCTGTGAAGATGGGTATGCAGGAAAACAGTGTGCTTAGTGCTTGAAAGGCTCCTGCCTTCCAAGACTGTTGTGTGCAAGTATCAAGTGACCCGAGAAATATTTACATAGCACGAATAAAGCGGGAACTGTGGGTCTCCACCGGTCTGGTTTTTTTTTTTTTTTTTAATGACGTGTCAACACGCAGGAGGACACTTGTAGGAGAGAATATGATTTAGGCTGTTGGAACTCAGCTTTGAAGAGGAGGGCTTTGGTGTTTTTGTGGCAATTTTCTGCTGTACATCTGGGAATTGTTTGTTGAGAGTGTGAATTGCCATGTAAATCTCAGGCATTTCTGTTTTCCGGGCTCCCAGGCTGCTGGTACGAGACAGTGTTTCTGGCTGAATGCCAGCTTTGGAAATTCACTTCTTCCCAGATCAAGCCTCTTTGCTCCTCCTAGGCCTGCCTCATCCCCTTTTGTTGTCCCTGGAAATTTGAGCTTCCTTTCATAAGTTGCAAGGCGTAATTATTTGGAACCAATATATAGACAAGGCCCAAATCTTAGCTGTGGTCTTGCATCCATGTATATATGTATATATACAAGGCAACGGCACCCCGCTCCAGTACTCTTGCCTGGAAAATCCCATGGACGGAGGAGCCTGGTAGGCTGCAGTCCATGGGGTCGCTAAGAGGCGGACATGACTGAGCAACTTCGCTTTCACTTTTCACTTTCACGCATTGGAGAAGGAAATGGCAACCCACTCCAGTGTTCTTGCCTGGAGAATCCCAGGGACAGGGGAGCCTGGTGGGCTGCCGTCTATGGGGTCGCACAGAGTCGGACACGACTGAAGTGACTTAGCAGCAGCAGCAGCATGCATTAAGTATGTATGTATGTACATATGTATGTGTGGGTGTGTATACACACACATACACAGGGAAGCCTGGCATGCTCCAGTTCATGGGGTCACAAAGAATCAGACACAACTTGGTGACTGAACAACACAGAAATGTACACACACATTTGTACATATGGTCTCATCTCACAGGCTCAAATCGGTAATAATCTGATAGTAAAGCACTTGTATTTGAAGGTGGGTTTAGATGCAGTTTAACTGAGTCTCCTGCTTTAGAAGTAAATGCTCTTGGTTGTAAGTAAAAGAATGTATATTAGGAGCTTTAAAAGTTGAGGTTTGACTGTCTTTTATAAAAGGAGGTTGAGAGAAACACCTGACAAGTGAGGAGATGCTTTAAAGTTTCAGACACCCATAGCACAAATGAGGCCTCAGAGCCTCAAAATAGCTACAGAACTCCAGCCATCATACCCCTGATTACCTGAGTTATCTTGCAGTGACCTTGTTCAAGGCCTCACTGAAGCCAAGAGGAGAGGAACAAAAGCAAGAAATTTGTGCCAACTGAGTCTATTACCTTGATTGGGAAAGTAAGATTCTTCCTGAAGAGCTACTTGCTCCCCTGACTTCCAATTATAACTTGGCCAGAACTGTCCTGAAACTAATCCCAGCTGGAAGGATGCTAGTCAGGGAAAAAGATGGAATGAAGGGTGGGGACCTCATCAGGTAACCGATTGTGTTTGCCACATGTCTCAAGAGAAGAGTGGAGAAATATAAATGTGTGTGTTTGTGTGTGTGTTCAGTCACTTCGGTCATCTCGGACTCTGCAACGCTATGGACTATAACCTACCATGCTCCACTGTCCCTGGGATTCTCCAGGCAAGAATACTGGAGCGGGTAGCCTTTTCTTTCTCCAGAGGATCTTCCCAAACCAGGGATCAAACCCAGGTCTTCTGCACTGCAGGCTGATTCTTTACCAACAGAGCTATGAGGAAAGCCCATATGTTAGTATGAGAACATATATATATATATGTGTGTGTGTGTGTGTGTGTTAGTATAAGAATATATATATGTGTTAGTATAAGAAAAATATATATATGTGTTAGTATAAGTATATATATATATGTGTGTGTATGTGTTAGTATAAGAATATATATATGTGTTAGTATAAGAATATATATATGTTAGTATAAGAAAAAATATATATATAAGAATGGTTGGGTATATGGATTATAAAGTGGAAAAGAATTTGTGGGGGTTCCTATGCATGCACCAGGTTATTATACTCAGGTTGGGAGAATGACATTCTAACATGTATACTATCATGTGAATTGAATCGCCAGTCTATGTCTGACGCAGGATGCAGCATGCTTGGGGCTGGTGCATGGGGATGACCCAGAAAGATGTTATGGGGAGGGAGGTGGGAGGGGGGTTCATGTTTGGGAATGCATGTAAGAATTAAAGATTTTAAAATTTAAAAAATAAAAAACTAAAAAAAAAAAAAAAGAACAAAAAGACAGAAAAATTTTTGCCCACTCAGAAGCAGAAAAGTTGTATTGGGCTGACCAAAAATTTTGTTTAGGTTTTCCATTAAGATGTTACAGAAAAACCCAAATGAACTTCTTGGGCAGCCCAATCCAAGCAGAACACTCAGCTCTAGCAATGATGACCTTTCTAAAAATGTTTAGTTTCTATCTCTTCTGGGGAGAAAAGCTTGATAAACCTACTAAGTCAATGATATGTTGTCTGTAGTTAAATCTGAAACAAATAGTGAATTCAAGGAATATTTATTGCCTATCTATTTTACTAAGTTTGAAACCCTGTGCTAATGCCACAGGAATTTTGAAACATGCTACAAGACAGATGAACTTTGAAGACATTATGCTAAGTGAAATAAGCCAGGCATGAAAAGAGAAATATCATATGATTCCATTATATAAGGTTCCTTGTGTAACCAAATTTATAGAGATGCTGCTGCTGCTGCTAAGTCGCTTCAGTCGTGTCCAACTCTGTGTGACCCCATAGACGGCAGCCCACCAGGCTCCCCCATTCCTGGGATTCTCCAGGCAAGAACGCTGGAGTGGGTTGCCATTGCCTTCTCTAATGCATGAAAGTGAAAAGTGAAAGTGAAGTCGCTCAGTCATACTGGACTCTTAGCGACCCCATGGACCGCATAGAGATGAAAAGTAGAATAATGGCTACCAGGAGCTAGGAGGAAGGAGGATGGAGAGGTATTATATAATTGATACAGGTTTCAATTTGGGATGATAAAAGAGTTTTGGAGATGAATGGTTCTAGTGGTTGCTCAACAGTGTGAATATCCACTTAAAATGGTTCAAATGGTAAATTTTATGTTATATATATTTTATCATCAAAAACAAGACAGAAAAGTGGGGAGAGCAAAATAGAACTAAAGCTAAATGCCTTCTGTCCAGGAGCCTACAGTTGACAAACTTTTATTATCTGATACATCTAGATAAGAGAATATTATTTGGGGCCAAAAAGAACTGAACTACCAAGACAGGAAAAGACATGGAGGAATAGTAAATGCATGTTACTAAACGAAAGACGCCAATCTGAAAAGTCAGTTATACTGTATGCTTCCAACTTTATGATCTCTTGAAAAAATTGACCATGATGATAGTAAAAAGATCAGTGGTTACCAGGGGCTGAGAGGAAGGAGGAATGGACTGGTGGAGCACAGAGGATTTGGGGGCAGTGAACCTATTCTGTGTGATATTACAATGGCGAGTGTACACCCTCAGATATTTGTCAAAACTCGTGGACTGCAGAACACCAAGAGCGAACCCACATATAAACAATGGGCTTTGGGTGACAATGACTTGCCAATGTAGGTGTACTGATTGTAACGAATCTTTCACTGTGGTGCATGAGGTTGATAATGGGGGAAGGGGTGCGTGTATAGTTCAGGTGGTACGTGGGGTTCCATACTTTTGGCTCAGTTTTGCTGTGAACCTGAAATTATCTAAAGATAAAATCTGTTATAAATAATACACTGTACTAGATATAAATAAGTAAAATAGAGTTTCCTGAAACATCTATTACTCATTGTCAAAAATAGCCCATATTCATTACAAATTGCTAAAAGCATTATCTTCTGCATTTAACACTGTTTCAACATATATTTCAGCAGGATTCCATCAAGTTACTGATAAGTTATAAGCTAGTATGTGTACTTGTGTGAAAGAGACAGGAAGTCTGACTAGTGCCTTGGTCTTTACAGTATGTGCATTTCCAGAGGAACATTTGTCAGGCCAGGAGGAGGGTTGCAGAAAGCGTCTTTTCATCATTAGAAGGTATCTGATGCCCTCATGGATGTAGAGTTACAGGAAGGAGTTCAATTACTTGTGTTTACTTCTGTTTATTTACAGCCCTTGGCAGAGTTTAAAAAGAAAAGATATAACCAGACTAGGCTGACTTTTAACTTAAACAGTGATAACCACTTTCATGTCATAAAGGAGCATCATTGTTGTTCAGTTGCTAAGTCATGTCTGACTCTTTGCAACCCCATGATCTGCAGCATGCCAGGCTTCCTTGTCCTTCTCTATCTCCCAGAGTTTGCTCAAACTCATGTCCATTGAGTCAGTGATACTATCCAGCCGTCTCATCCTCTGTTACCCCTTTCCCCTCTTGCCTTCAGTCTTTCCCAGCATCAGGGTCTTTTCTAATGAGTCAGCTGTTCGAATCAGGTGGCCAAATTATTGGAGCTTAGCTTCAGGATCAGTCCTTCCAATGAATATTCAGGGTTGATTTCCTTTAGGATTGACTGGTTTTATCTCCTTACAGTCCAAGGGACTCTCAAGAGTCTTCTGCAGCATCACAGTTCAAAACCACCAGTTCTTCGGTGCTCGGACTTCTTTATAGTCCAACTCTTACATCTGTACATGACTACTGGAAAAACTATTTGAAAAATAAAGGAGCATAGATGTGTATAATGACATCATGGGAAGTTCTAAATGAAATTGGGGGATAGAAATCTTTCCTTCTTACAGAAATGGTTTTAAAGTATGACTCAACTTGAATTTAACCTTCTTTGAGCTTTGTTGAACAGAGAAGCTCCTTTTACAGAAAAACTTCAGTGCTGAGGTTTTGTTCTTCTGTGTGTTCAGACAGACAGCTTGTATGACTCCTTTCTCTCTCCTGGTTATGGTATGATGGTTGATTTTTTTTAGCTGGAAAAGAGGAAACTGGTTCAAATTAAAGAAAGATAACTTTGAACAGGTAGTTCCAGAGTGAAGCATTTTAAATGCCAAGCACATTAGTGGAGCTGCTACGCTGTAATTTCGAGAAGAGCACAGACATCAGGCTGGTGTGTGTTAGCTGTTGTATGGTAGCCACTTTCAGCGTGCTCCACTTTATTGCCACAGTGACGACTACACTGACAGTGATGAAAAGGGCCCTTAATAATACACTGAATCCTACAGCCCTACAATCATGAAAAACGGGGGTGCAAGGAAACTAATTCTAATAAAATCTCTGGAATGTTTATAAGCAAGAATTCAAGTTAAGACTGCAGGTTCCAGCAGAATCATATATTAAGCCAAATACACAAGCAACTCAATGTGCCCATCTTTGAAATCATGCAGAAGATTTCAAGGGATTTCTTCTTACTGATTTTTGTATTCCATGCAGACACTTTTGTTCAGTAAACATTCCTTGAGTGAACAGATTAAGCAATGATGTAGGTTTTTCTAACATCGGAAACCAAAAATGTGAGTAACATAATATAGTAGTTGTGAGACGTGCTTTGACGATCTTTTTTGTTTTCTCATTGTGACAGGTGTGAGTTAGCTAAATCGGTTTGATGGCAAAGTAGTCCTAAAGAGAAGTATAGCTAATCAGAGATCAGAAGATTTTGGAAACCCCTCCTATATAATCTGTACTGATTTCAAAATGGAGCGTCATTATGGATTTGGAGCTGAGCTTAAATGTTATAAATATATTGGGGCACAGTGCTCTACACAGAGTTTGCAGCCTGTGGCACGGAACTTTACCGCAGAGGATCATCAAGCTGGGTCTAAAAATTCAGATGGAGGGCTGTGAAGATGGGTTTATTGCACAAAGTAACCCCACAGTTCCAGAGGGAGAAAAGGTCCCTATAATCTCATATAACAGCTGTCTGTACTTTATTTACTGAGCATTTAATGTGTGCAGTGCCCTGGAACAGTAAAGAAAAGTCTAAGAGCGCCCTTTAAATGTTTCAAAATAGGAGAATAAGAGGGAGTGGGGATTGGGCTCTTGATCATAAATCAATCAGATATATCTTCAAGTAAAGTAAAAGATTATGAAGGTAGAAATTCAAATAAACAGTCCCAGTGTTCATAGAAGCACATAATAGCCAAGACATGGAAGCAACCTAGGTGCCATTGACAGATGAGTGGGTAAAGAAGATGTGGTGTGAGAGAGATATATATAATGGAATATTACTCAGCTATAAAAAAGAACAAAATCAGGTCATTTGTAGTGATGTGGATGGACCTAGAGTCTGTCATACAGACTAAAGTAAGTCAGAAAGAGAAAAACAAATATCATATATTAATACATACAAATATATATGTAACCTGAAAGCTGATACTGATTAACCTGCTTGCAGAGCAGGGATAGAGACACAGACACAGAGAACAGGCTTGTGGACACAGTGGGGGAAGGAGGGGGAATGCACTGAAGCACATGCACGGCCAGATGTGAAACCGGTGGCTCATGGCAAGCTGCTGCACAACACAGGGAGCCCGGCTCGGTGCTCTGTGTGCACCTAGAGGAGCGGGATGAGGGGGGGAAGGAGGCTCAAGAGGGAGGGGGGTATATGTACAAAAATAGATGATTGACTTTGCTGTATAGCATAAACTAAGACAACTTTGTAAAGCAACTATGCTGCGCTGCTGCTGCTGCTAAGTTACTTCAGTCGTGTCCGACTCTGTGCGACCCCATAGACGGCAGCCCACCAGGCTCCCCTGTCCCGGGGATTCTCCAGGCAAGAACACTGGAGTGGGTTGCCATTTCCTTCTCCAATGCATGAAAGTGAAAAGTGAAAGTGAAGTCGCTCAGTCATGTCCAACTCTTGGCGACCCCATGGACTGCAGCCTACCAGGCTCCTCTGTCCATGGGATTTTCCAGGCAAGAGTATTGGAGTGGGGTGCCATTGCCTTATCCAAAAGCAATAACACTCCAGTATAAAAAGCAAAAAAAAAAAAAAAAAACCCACAAACGTATCTTGTCTCCTACTTTCCTATAGTTTGTTCAGAATTGCAGCTGCATTTGAATATATCCCCTAACCTGACAGGGACGTGCCCAACTGTGTCCAAGCTGAAGTTTAGGAGGAGAGGTTCAGGAAATGAGTCACGTGACGTGAATGGGTTCATTCCTTTTCTCCAAAGCTACTGGTCTCATGTATTTAGGGTACTCGTTTAGAGGGATAGAGTTGAAGCATTTCTGTCAGTATAGGTTGAGGTGTGGCTGAAGGAAGTAAATATTGTGTGTATTTGACCAGTTCTGCTGTAGGTGGAAGGAGTAGAATCACTCCAGTGGTTAACCTTGCCCATCCCATCACCTGGTTGCCTGAGCTGGGAGAAAACTGATCTAGGACTTATAAGAATAGTACCTCCAACTCGAGGCCCAATCCCTTGTGAGGGTCACAGGCAAGCCTAGTCTATATATATATATATATATATTTTACTTTTTTCCTTTTCTGTCATTGATAAAATGTGATTGCAGGTATGAGATGAAAGATCTATATTGGTAAAGAAATAAGTTCCTTACGTCTACTTCTAACCTTAAGAAAACTAATCAAACACATTTTACAAGGTATACAAATCTGACCTGAAATACAGAGTGATGTAGTTCCCAAATGGCTCAGTGATCTCGCCTTTCTCCCACCTGAAACTTCTGGATAATAGACATTTGCATTAGCTTTATGTTCGTATTCTCTTCCTACTGACATAAAGTTATACCTGAAACCAACGTTCTTCTCGACTGGATTATGAAGTATTGTCATAGCCTGGATTTCAGTTGAGGTCAAGAAGATGTGCTGGAGACACTGACCTCCTGGGAGTTGACATCCCCAAATTGAGATGCAGATTCCCAGCTGTGCTTTTGTGAGGACCCACAGTGAACATGGAAGTTTTGATCATTTCCCAGCCATTGCAGCCCAAAGCTGTCATAAGGCATAAAACCAGACATTTGGTTTTGTGAACTTATCAAGCTTGTACCCACATTTGTACGCATTTGGGCTCGCTTTCTGTAACTTAACTTGTGGCATACTGGAGTCAGCTTGTAGACTGGCATCTGCCCGTAGGCCCCAATTGGACCCACACTCATCTCTAGTGCTCTGCAGTTTGTTTTGGGGATGGTTATTCTCCCCTCTCCAAAATCCCTTTTCCTATTTATTTCAATGTATTTTATTTAAATTCCTATGATTCTGCCCTTTTTAATTTTCTTTTTACTAGTTGTCAGCCATCTAGCCTGTTATCTAAATGGTCTCTGTTAGACTCCATGTAAAAAATGAACATAGAACATGTTTTAGCTGCGGGTTGACAAACTCTATTTTTGCAGAATTGCCACTTAATTGTCACATCATCTGCATGGTAGTGGCTCTTCAGATCAGCTACTATGAATAAGGACATGACTGCCTGAGTTGCTGTGGACTTTCTAGTGACAAGTTCAGTTCAGTTCAGTCGCTCAGTCATGTCTGACTCTTTGCAACCCCATGAATCGCAGCACGCCAGGCCTCCCTGTCCATCACCAACTCCCGGAGTTCACTCAGACTCATGTCCATCGAGTCCGT
Source organism: Ovis aries (assembly GCF_016772045.2). Lineage (NCBI taxonomy): Eukaryota > Metazoa > Chordata > Mammalia > Artiodactyla > Bovidae > Ovis > Ovis aries. The sequence goes on from NC_056072.1 coordinate 4,005,782, forward strand.
GATGCCATCCAGCCATCTCATCCTCGGTCGTCCCCTTCTCTTCCTGCCCCCAATCCCTCCCAGCATCAGAGTCTTTTCCAATGAGTCAGCTCTTCGCATGAGGTGTCCAAAGTACTGGAGTTTCAGCTTTAGCATCATTCTCTCCAAAGAAATCCCAGGGTTTATCTCCTTCAGAATGAACTGGTTGGATCTCCTTGCAGTCCAAGGGACTCTCAAGAGTCTTCTCCAACACCACACTTCAAAAGCATCAATTCTTCAGCACTCAGCTTTCTTCACAGTCCAACTCTCACATCCATACATGACCACAGGAAAAACCATAGCCTTGACTAGACAGACCTTAGTCAGCAAAGTAATGTCTCTGCTTTTGAATATGCTATCTAGGTTGGTCATAACTTTTCTTCCAAGGAGTATGCGTCTTTTAATTTCATGGCTGCAGTCAACATCTGCAGGGATTTTGGAGCCCCCCAAAATCAAGTCTGACACTGTTTCCACTGTTTCCCCATCTATTTCCCATGAAGTGATGGGACCAGATGCCATGATCTTTTTCTGAATGTTGAGCTTTAAGTCAACTTTTTCACTCTCCTCTTTCACTTTCATCAAGAGGCTTTTAGTTCCTCTTCACTTTCTGCCATAAGGGTGGTGTCATCTGCATATCTGAAGTTCTTGATATTTCTCCCGGCAATCTTGATTCCAGCTTGTGCTTCTTCCAGCCCAGCGTTTCTCATGATGTACTCTGCATAGACGTTAAAGAAGCAGGGTGACAATATACAGCCTTGACATACTCCTTTTCCTATTTGGAACCAGTCTGTTTTTCCATGTCCAATTCTAACTGTTGCTTCCTGACCTACATACAAATTTCTCAAGAGGCAGGTTAGGTGGTCTGATATTCCCATTTCTTTCAGAATAGTCTAGTGACAAACCGCCCCCACCATTTGCTCCTTGATGTCCCTTGAGGGCTCCACATGGCATAAAGAAGGTGCCAGCAGGCCAGCCCTGAGTGATGGGACTTCAGTTTGCTCCTCTGACAGAAGTGAGAGTACTGAGTTACGAGCAGGTCAGCTCTGAAGATGGCAAAGCGTCCTACAACCTGAGGTTGCTGACTGCCTCTCTTTTCCAAAACCTGTAGTGAAAAATACACACCCAAAGGTGGCAACAAAACCGTCACCTAAAAGCTGTTAACTGTGTAGTCTTGGATAAACATTCAACTGTAGAATGATTATAATGCTAGGCTATCCCAGTACCCTCTCTGAATTGTAATGAATGATCATAAAAGTAGGAATGGAAGAAAACATTTATCTAGACTTAAAAGTCACAATAATCATGGGTGAGTGATTGTACTTCTTCATTTTTGTGCCTAGAGTTTATGTTTTTAGAATGTGTTGTAAGCTCTAGGACTGAAATCTTAAGTTTTTGTGGATTTTAAACAGTCATTTTTTAAAAAGAAAATTTGGTCCTAATGGGAAAGTTGGGTATTCTTCATGAATAAGTTATTTGAAAGCCCCCATGCTATTTCTACAATTCAAGATGGTCAACACTTTCTTTGAGAAAACATATACTGCAGGCAGACAAATCACTGTTGGTGCTTCTCGTCACTGACTACCAGACTTTGTGCATGGTCTTGCACCCACGTTAAAAAATATCACAGAAAATCTATCTGCCAAATCTTGTTTTAAAAAAATTCTTTTTTTCTTAAGCATCTCTAAGAAAAGAAAAAAAAAGTCACCAATACTTTTTACTCCATAAATCTTCTCATCCTTGTTTTATTGGTTTTTGTGGCAAATCGGGGTATGTGATTTTCATACTGAGCCTCATAGATTTTTTTTTAAATATTGTAAGCGTGACTAAACACACACGCACTCTTGGCCACATGTGGTCATCACATATTTTGAGTAAGGTAGGACAGAGGGACTGTGTACTAATTAGATGAATGAGTCACGCATGAACACACACACACAGAGATTTGCTTAAACACATCTTGCTTAACTCAACTGGCCAATTGTATGGTTATTGTTCCACTGTCTGCTTCACTTGTCACCAACATTAGTGGGGGAAATTTAAGGCCTTTCTGCTATATTTGCAGTCACTCAAAGTGTACCTGGTCAGCAACTGATTCGGACTGTCTACTTTGTGGTTTGGGTTTTCCGAGTTTCCAGTTTTCAAAAGAGATGAAGACAACTTTGGAAATTATGTCATTTTTAAAGAGATGTGTTAGGTCAGATTGATTAAATCAGTACTTGAATGTCCCCACAAAATTCCAAGGGAACAAAGACATAAATATTTTCTGCTGCATGTCCTGGTTGTTGAATTTTAAAAAAGAATGTAATTTCTAGACTATCTTCCAGCAAGAGGCAAATAAACACCAGACAATGTTTAGCAAACCTTCAAGTTACACTGTCAGTCATTGTGATGTTTGCCTAGAGGCAAATTAAAGTAAATATCTTTAGCATATTTCTGAAGGAGTCATTCAGTCAGCATCGTGATCTGTTAAACAGTTGAGGCTCACAGTTATGCTATCTTCAAATTCACTCTGTTGAGCCTGACCTTAAGATATCGTAAAAAAGCAATTAGTTTTAAACAGTGGGACTGCCATCAGTGTGAAGGAAACAAATTACATGGTGGGGTGATATTTTTAGTGATTTTTAAGGAGATTATTAAAAATGAAATCAGTGCTAAAAGCTGTGATTGTAAACTTTAAAGCTGACACAGAGCAATGCATTCTTTTCAGATAGCTATGCTCCCTCAGTGGCATGCTAAGCCCCTCTCTGTGTCCTAATGAAAGGTGGTCTGGCTCATTAAACCACATCACGACTCCCCCTGGATAATCAAGCCAAACATTTCTTACGCATGATTTGTTGAATTCAACCCCTTTGCCTTGTCACTCAATATTTTAGCAAATATTGATAGTGCGTGCATCAGAAATGAAAACCTAGCTTCACATTCTAAACTGTTGCTGATAACTCTTAACTGGAGCTCTGACTGTGTTTAAAACTTATGGTTACCGAAGGGGAAAGGTAGGGAAAGGGATAAACTAGGAGGCTGGAATTATTATATACACGCTACTATCAATAAAAATAATCAACAAGGACATATTGTGTAGCACAGGAAACTGTACTTTGTATTCTATAATAAGCTATAATGGAAAAGAATCTGATAAAGATTAGACATAAAGGACAGTAAATGTAAAATTGAATCACTCTGCTGTATACCTGAAACTAACACATCATTGTAAATCAACTAGAGTCCAAAATTCTAAAAAAGTTAAAAAAAAAAAAGTCACATCTGTGTGTATTCACACACATACACACACTTATGGTTTACTCATTTTGTTTTATAAAAGTAAACTTCTACTTTTTTGACAGGATTAGCGAAATGTCATTCTAGTCTTTTGAAATTTCACTTCATGTATTTAAGTTGTGGAGCTATGGCTAAAATCAGCAGAATATTTCAATGTAAAGTTCAAATTTGCTGCTGTATTATAGTCACCTATATGCACGTTTCTATTACCAAGGAGGAAATGACCTTGATGTTGTTAAGTGTGCTCGCTATTTAAAAATCATATTTGTGAAAATCAGACACATGCTGACTTCACAGACAGTGTCTTAAGTGGAAGCTTTCAGATGGAGAACTGCCTGGTACACTCTGTAAAACCAATGCAGATACTGGAGCAGTTCAAAAATACGTTTATGAGCAAGAACAATACAAGGATCAATAACAGCTACAGCCTCTGGCTCAGTCCCAGAGACCCTTCTAAGTCGTTCGCGTCTGCTCCTTTCACTGAAGCAACCCCGCAGTCCTCAGAGGCGGGTACTGTGTGTGTGAACCTCAGTTCTCAAATGTGAAAACTGGGGCTCAGAGAGATTTGGAAGCCTTTCCAGCATCGCATGACCTTGAGGAAGCTTGTACGCAAACCTTGGCAGCTTTCAGGCACCATTCTCTACTACTGGCTCTGGGGCTAAACAGTAGGGGCAATTTTGCTCATCAGTATACTCAACATAATTTGATTAAAGTATGCATCGTCAAATGATCTTAGCACAGACAGATACAGTATACTAGTGACAACTGAATTCACACATGCGGAATTAAAAATTGTTATATAGTCCCATGTGATATCTGAGTGTGATTATGTTACATAGAGTCAAAGGTCTCAGTCTAGCGAGATGCTTCCAGGGTCCCTATTTAACCAGCACCTAAGCATTCCTTCGGCCTCTTCCTTCTTGCTCATAAGACGTAACTGAGTTAGAACTGGGCATTGAACTTGCTTCTGCGGCTGAAATGGCTCTTAGCACGGTCTTCTTTACAGTGGGTACAAATTCATGTCCTCAGAGTTAATCTGCATAAACCAATATCATGAAAGCAGGTTGTTCTGATTTTCTGATGTGTATAAACATTCTAATGTGTAATAAGAGGATAAATCACATTATTAATGGAAATAAAATTAGTGAATAAATACTCATGTCTTTAAGAGACATTGCAGAACATAGAGAAAGCAGTTCCAATAGATGCCTTTTTGAAAATTGAGTAAATGGTTACATATGTATGTCTGGCTGAATCCTTTTGCTGTTTATCTGAAACTATCACAATATTGTTCATTGGCTATATGGTAATACAAAATAAAAGTTTTTTAAAAAAAGATTTTCATTAAAATTAACTCAAACTCACCTTTTGTTAAATTGTGACTAAAATCTGATTAGATTATAATACTTTGTTTTCCTTCAAATTAAAAATAATTATATAGAAAAAATAAAATAATTAAATATTTCAGTTTGGTGTGCATCTGAATTGCAGATTTGTTTTGGCTTAAGTTAGTGATACTTTTATAACCCTAAACAGTTCTAACATACTTCTTTAACTTTTTAAATTTAACTTCCATGTTAATTAGCTCACTTGGTCAAAATTTGGTTCACATAACAAGGTGATCCTGGGTTTACTTCTCATATGTGTGAAAACAGTGCACTTAAGTGTAAGGATATAGAATCTGTAGCGAGACTGCCTGGGGTATAAGACCAACTCCAGCACGTCAACTATGCACTTAATCTTTATATGCTTCCATTTCCTCATCTGTAAAATGTTTGGAACAATGCATGCCACAGCACAAACACTATAAAAATAATGGTTAAGGGAAAAACCCTTAGGCTTAAGAAGCAATCATAATCTCATTGTTGGTACTAAATTAGTATAAAATAAGTATTTGATAGGGCTTCCCAGGTGGTGCAGTAGTAAAGAAACTGCCTGCCAATGCAGGAGATGCAGGAGACCCAGGTTCAATCCTTGGGTCAGGAAGATCCCCTGGAGGAGGAAATAACCACCCAATCCAGCAATGTTTCTAATACAGAAACATTACTTTGCTGACAAAGGTCCATATAGTCAAAGCTATGATTTTTTCCAGTAGTCATGTATGGATATGAGAGTTGACCATAAAGAAGACGGAACGCCAAAGAACTGATGCTTTTGAACTGTGGTGTGGGAGAAGACTCTTGAGAGTCTTGAACTTCAAGGAGATCAAACTGGTCAGTCCTAAAGGAAATCACCCCTGAATATTCATTGGAAGGACTGATGCTGAAGCTGAAGCTCCAGTCCTTTGGCCACCTGATGTGAAGAGCGGACTCGTTAGAAAAACCCTGATGCTGGGAAAGACTGAAGGCAGAGGAGAAGGGGATAACAGGATGAAATGGTTGGATGGCATCACCGACTCAGTGGACGTGAGTTTGAGCAAGCTCCGGGAGAGAGGGAAGGACAGGGAAGCCTGGCATGCTGTCGTCCATGGGGTCACAAAGAGTCCGACATGACTGAGTGACTGAACAACAACAAAACCGGTATTCTTGCCTGTAAAATTCCACGGATAGAAGAGCCTGGTGGGCTACAGTCCATGGGGTTGCAAAGAGTCGGACATGACTAAGCACACGGGCAAACATTTGAAAATGGTGTTTTAATTACCCTGAACTTTAGGGAACTGACATGTAAGTAGATAAAAATTTTTTACCCCCAATGTTATCATATACATTATATTTTTATTTCTTTTCTTTCTAAATAGTTGAATGAACTTACATCAGCAGATCCTAGCTCTTTTGAAAAGTAAACATCTTGTTATATTGTGTAATCACTAACGCAAAACAGTCATTGTTTTCTTCATAATATCTGTAATAGAGTTGAAGACTCTATGTCAGAAATGCTCAGCTGTAATGAGGCTGAGATAGAAGCACTTTTCACAAAGGATGTTTTGTTATCTGGTGGATTTATATTAGACCAAGGCTGTCAACTGAAGTCCCTTCCCTTGAGGGTTGCAATGGTGCTTAATTAGTTTGCTATTGCAGTCTGATGGCTCACAACCTTTATTTTAATCCCAATATTGAATGAAGTAGACTCTTAGAGCTGGAAGGGACCTTGAGGTCACCCAGTTCAACTTGCTCATAGTATAGATGAGAAAACAGCCTCTGACAGATTAAATGTCACGCAGCAAGTTAGCTAGCTGTCCAACAGGATACCAGGAAAAAGTTGCATTTTTGAGTCATTATTTCAGGTATCTATTCTTGCAGGACAGTCAGCAAGGGATAACCAAGTGGCTACAAATGAGTCTGGTGTATTGCTGATTAAGTTGTTGATTTATCGAGTAAGGTTGTGATTCTCTGCATTGGCCTGGCAGGCTTTCTGCTCCAAGTAGTGCCAGTGAGGGTTAGTTGCACAGGTCCATTTACACAGAGAGTTCTGTGGGGCCCCTCAGTTGGGGCACCCTCAGAAAGAGCTCTCCTTTCCATGGCCTCTTTCTGCACATGCTGTCTTGGCTGCCCCTGAATCTCCATGGGCCCTCTTGTTTTTGTAGAATATTCCATGACTAAAATGGCACTAGTTTTTAAATTTTTTCTTTTTATTTTATTTCTTAATATTTATTTATTTGACTATGCCAGATCTTAGTGGTGGCATGTAGGATCCAGTTCCCTGATTAGGAATTGAACCTGGGACCCCTGCTTTGGGAGCTTGAAGTCTTGGCCCCTGGACCATCAGGGATGTCCCTTCAGCCCTAACTCTTTTTTTTTTTTTTTTTCCTTTGGCTGGGCTGGGTCTTTGCTGACACATGAGCTTTCTCTAGTTGTGGTGCACGGGGGCTTCTCTAGTTGTAGAGCACGAGCTCTAGAACATGCTGGCTCAGTATTTGAGGCTTGCAAGCTCTCCAGTTGCCCCATGGCATGTGTGATCTTAGTTCTTCACCCAGAGACTGAACCATGTCCCCTACATCGGAAGGTGTTTTCTTAACCACTGGAACACCAGGGAAATCCCTTTAGCCCTAACTCATAGCGCAGTCTTTCTTTCAATGAGAACACATTATTGTCTTTAAAGCTTATCTGGATAAACCCACTTCAAGAAATGCTGGTGGAATAATGCCCCTACAGCATGGTGGCTGTGATACAAATCAAATCATCTCAGAAGAGTAAATCCCAATATGTAAATGTCTATCAAAATGTAACTTGTGGATAGCCATTGGTCAAAGAAAAGTATTATGTGATGATGTGGGAGAGCATTATAGAGTGTAAATTATGGAAGATATGGTTCGTTTAGAACTACCCATGAGCTCCCTGACCAAAGTAGCAGATAATTTATGTGTTCAAGGTCAAAAGAGCAAGTTGTGAGAACACAGTATGTTGAACATAGAACTAATGCTACTTTGATGGATTTCTTGCGTTGGTTCAGTATGCAGTGGCCCGTCAATGAACACTGCAGCATTGCTATAGTAGACTGTAGGATTAGGGTGAAACCTTCCAGAATATGATGAGCAACAGGAGTTTTCACACGGGCCTTGACAGTCAGTGCTTTTTTTTCTTTTTTAAATTGAGAGATAGTTGATTTACATTATTAGTTTCAGGTGTCTAGCATAGCGGTTATGTCTGCAGATTATACTGTGTTTAAACCATCGCCAGATAATGGCTGTATTTCCCTGTGTTATACAATATATCCCTACTGCCTATCTTTTCTATCCGTAGTAGTGTGTCTCTCTTAATCCCATACTAGTATCTTGCCCTTCCTCCTTTCTCTCACCCCCTTGGTAACAATGAGTTTGTTCTCTGTAACTGTCAGTCTGTTTCTGGTTTGCTCCATACATCTGATTGTTTTATTTTTTTCGATTATACATATAAATGATAGTACACAGTATTTGTCTTTCTCTCTCTGACTTATTTCACTGAGCATAATATTCTCTAGGTGCATTCAGATTGCTGCAAATGGCAGAATTTCATAAATTTTTGTGGCTGAGTAACATTCCATTGAATATATGAACCACATCTGCTTTACCTATTCACTGTTGATGATATGTGGGTTGCTTCCAAATCTTAGCTATTGTGACTAACGCTATGAATATTGGGGTGCAGGTATCTTTTCAAATTAGTGTTTTTGTTTTCTCCCAGATATGTAGCCAGGAGTGGAATTGCTGAATCATATGGTAGTTCTCTCTTTCAGTTTTTTGAGGAGCCTCGATACTGTTTTCCATAGTGGTTGCACAAATTCACATTTCCACTAATATCATATGAGGACTCCATTTTCTCCACATCCTCAACAACAGCTTTTATTTGTAGACTTTTTGATGATGGCTATTTTGACAGATGTGAGCTGATCTCATCATGGTTTTGATTTTCATTTCTCTAAATAATTAGTGCATCTTTTCACATGCCTGTTAGCCATCTGTATGTCTTTTCAGGTCTTTACCAAATGTCTTTCTTCTGCCCGTTTATGATTGGATCATTCACTTTATTTGATATTAAGTTATGTGAGCTGTTTGTATGTTTTGGATATTAGCCCCTCTTTGGGCATGGCTGTTCAGTTGCTCGGTCCTGTCCAACTCTTTGCAACCCTATGGACTGCAGCACGCCAGGCTTTTCTGTCCTTCACCATCTCCCAGAGCTTGCTCAAACTCATGTCCATTGAGTCAGTGATGCCATCCAAGCATCTCATCCTCTGGCATCCCCTTCTCCTCCTTCCTTCAGTCTTTCCCAGCACCCCAGTATCGTGGTCTTTTCCAGTAAGTCAGCTCTTTGCATCAGATGGTCAAAGGATTGGAGCTTCAGCCTCAGTATCAGTCCCTTCAGTGAATATTCAGGATGGATTTCCTTTTGGGTTGACTGGTTTGATCTCCTTGCAGTCGAAGGGACTCTCAAGAGTCTTCTCCAGCTCCACAGTTCAAAAGCTTCAATTCTTCAGCACTCAGTCTTCTTTATGGTCCAACTCTCATATCCATATATGACTACTGGGAAAACTAGCTTTGACTCCATGGACCTTTGTTGGCAAACTTTTGTCTAGGCTTGTCATTCCCTTTCCTCCAAAGAGCAAGCATCTTTTAATTTCATTGCTGAAGCTGCAATCTACAGTGATTTTGGAGCCCAAGAAAATAAAATCTGTCACTGTTTCCATTGTTTCCCCATCTATTTGCGATGAGGTGATGGGACCAGATGCCATGATCTTCATTTTTTGGATGTTGAATTTTAAGCCAGCTTTTTCACTCTTTTCTTTAACCTTCATCAAGAGGCTCTTTTGTTCCTTTTCGCTTTCTGCCATAAGGGTGGTGTCATCCGAGTATGTGAAGTTACTGGTACTTCTCCTGGCTATCTTGATTCCAGCTTGTGCTTCATCCAGCCCAGAATTTTGCATGAAGGTCATATCATCTGCAATCTTTTTCTCTCATTCAGTAGTTTGTGTTTTGTTTTGTTGATTTTTTTTTGGCTATGAAAATTTTAGATGCTTAGTTATGTCCAAATTTTTGCAACCCCATGGACTGTAGTCCACCAGGTTCCTTTGTCCATGGAATTCTCCAGGCAAGAATATGTGAGTATGTGAGTGGGTAGCCATTTCCTTCTCTAGGGATCTTCTTGACCCAAGGATTGAACCTGGATCTCCTGCATTGCAGGTAGATTCTTTTCTGTCTCAGCCAGTATGGAAAGCCTATTTAGCTGTGAAAAAGTTTCTAATTAAGTTAGTCCCTATTTGCTTATTTTTCTTTTAATTTCTTTTGCCATAGGAGAATAATTCAAGTAAATATTGCTGCAATTTATGGCAAAGAATGTTCTGCCTATACTTTTTTCCTAGGAGTTTTATGATTTCAAGCTTTACCTTTAGATTTTAATTCATTTTGAATTAATCTTTATATATAATATGAGAAAGTGTTCTTATCTCATTGTTTTATATGTAGTTGTCTAGTTTTCCCAGCATCACTTACTGAAGAAAATGTGTTTTCCCTATTGTATATTCTTGCCTCCTTTGTCATAAATTAATTGACTCTAGGTGTGTGGGTTTACTTATGGGCTATCTTTTCTATTCCATTTATATATGTGATATGTGTCTATTTTGTGTCAATATCATAACATTTTGATTACTGTAGCTTTGTAGTATAGTCTGAAGTGTGGGAGCGTGATACCTTCAACTTTGTTCTTTTGTCTCAAGATTTCTCAGCAATTCAGTGCTCACTGTGGTTATATTTGAATCTTAGAATATTTTCCCCGAGTTTTGTGGGAAAATTCATGGGTATTTTGATATAGGAATTGCATTAAGTTCATAGATTGGTTTGCATAGCATGGGCATTTTATCAATATTAATTCTTCAAGGCCCAGACCATGGGCATCTCTCCATTTCTTTGTATCATGTTCAAATTCCTTCATCAGGGTTTTACAGTTTTCAAAATATAGGTCTTCCATCTCCTTCAGTTCAGTTCAGTTCAGTTCACTCGCTCAGTCGTGTCCAACTCTTTGTGACACCATGAATCACAGCACGCCAGGCCTCCCTGTCCATCATCATCTTCTCCATAGTTAAATTTATTCTCAACTATTTTATTCTTAGTGATGTAATTTTTTTATTTTATTTTTTATTTTTTTTAAAATCTTTAATTCTTACATGCATTCCCAAACATGAACCCCCCTCCCACCTCCCCTCCCCATAACATCTTTCTGGGTCATCCCCATGCACCAGCCCCAAGCATGCTGCATCCTGTGTCAGACATAGACTGGTGATTCAATTCACATGATAGTATACATGTTAGAATGTCATTCTCCCAAATCATCCCACCCTCTCCCTCTCCCTCTGAGTCCAAAAGTCCATTATACACATCTGTGTCTCTTTCCCTGTCTTGCATACAGGGTCGTCATTGCCATCTTCCTAAATTCCATATATATGTGTTAGTATACTGTATTGGTGTTTTTCTTTCTGGCTTACTTCACTCTGTATAAATGGGATTGATAATTCATTTTTATTGTATAGAATATCAAAAGATCAAAATATACTTCATCTTGTATCCTTCAACTTTGCTAAATTCATTTATCGGTTCTAAGCGGTTTTTTTTGGTGGACACTGTAGGGTTTCTATATAGTGCATCATGTCGTCCCTACATAGTGACAGGTGCACTTTTTACCTTTTAATTTGGATGCTGCTGCTGTTGTTTAGGTGCTCAGTAGTGTCCTACTCTTTGTGGTGCCATGGACTGTAGCCCTCCAGGCTCCTCTGTCCATGGGATTCTCCAGGCAAGAATACTGGAATGGGTTGCCATTTCCTTCTCCAGGGGATCCTCCCCACCCAGGGATCAAACCCACAGATAATTTAATTTAGATACCTGTTATTTATTTTTCTTGTCTGGCCTTGACCCTATAGTGAATTGCTACAGCCAGTAACTCAGAAAGGGAGAAGAGTGCTGCCATCAAACTGCTGCCCTGCTAACAAATTGTGCCCGTCAGCATGCACACACATCAGTCATGAAGCCATGTCTTCCATGAGGCTTCTCTTGGCTGCTCTCAAGTCCTTGACACACACCTGTGTCACTGACAGCTAGTATGCAAATACAAGCTCCATTAGGCTGATCTATGCAAGGGAAGCCCATCTGTCAGTTCTGTGACACTTTCCCTCTTGTATCCTCGTGTGGGAATATGTCCTTGAGACACCCAGATGGATAAATTTATGCTAGTGTCTGGAATCACCAACCTTGCAGGAAGTTGTCACTTCTACTTTTTAAAATGGACTTCAGTATTTTATCTCATCTTCCTTCTGCTCCTAAAGCATAAAGTTTTACAACTAAAATTTTGATGGATGTGAAAGTTTTCTATTCTAAATAAAAGGGACACATTATTTTTTCATGCATAGAAGAAGGAACATGACGAGCCCTCTGTTCGGGGAATCATCACTGGATGTTTTCCAGTACTGTGTGTGGTCTGATATTCACAGGAGAGAACACGCAATTTCACATTAGCTGGAGCTTGTCAGTTGTTGCTGATAGCATTTGGAAGTTTGGGAAAAGACAGTGACATGACATTATTTCAGGAGACCTGCCTATTAAAGATATTCATGCTTCCTATCCCCTTTCCTCTTAAAAAAAAAAAGCACAACAATTACATATAATACATATAATTACATATAAACGCTTGGAAAAGAAGGTCCACTTCCTTATTTTGATGGTTTTATGAGCAGACTCAAGTCTCTTTCCCATCTCAAGTTAAATCCCAAGAGAAAAGTTAGAAGTGGCAACCGCAGATTCAGTAAAGCAGCCATAACTTTGATCACTGATATCTGTTCATTATAATCAGACTTCATTTATCCATCTGGTCTACCAGAATGGTCCATTCCTATTTCTTTCTAAATGGAGGTAGATTGGCATAAAAGTAATAACTGCCTCACCATACTGGGAAGGAAAATAGTTCATAGAAATGTACAGTAAATTATAATCTAGAAGCAGGAAGTTAAAAAGTTTCTTCCTTTGAAAACGTCACTGCTCTGTGTCAGGTGATGTATACAGACATGTGGAAGGCTTACAGCAGGACAGGATGGACACTTTTGGCCATTTGGGCACCTAAATGGTTAATTCCATCAGATTTGGGTCCTGCTTTCCATGTTTCAGGAAATGGTCCAAAAGATGGACTGTTGTTATTGACAAGACTTCCAAACTAGTTATTATTCGCTAATAACATTGTGTTAAAAGTCTGAGCAGAGCCTTTTGCCAGAGAGAGAGTAAAACTTTGATGCCCAGCGGTGTTTGGATGAACAAGATAATTATACCCTTGTCCACAGCAGATGCTCTGTCCTTCACTTTGGCAGTTTCCCTGTTCAGTGTGCAAATAATTTTCTCCACTGAAGTTGGTGGCTATTTGTGACAAATATAATTTCTTTTCCAGCAAAGAATGGCTCTTTTCCATCATCACTCACAAATAGCAACTGAATTGAATTTTTATTATTTTAAGCATGCACGCAAATCTGACATGAAGTAGAAAGATATATGCACATTCCATATACATGAAAGGATGTGATACTAAGAAACAAATTGTTTACCAAACTAGTTGGAAAACTACATTGTAACAGTTATTTCAATATTCTTATTAAAGTCAAAATTTTAAAAAAGAAGTCTCAGTGTTGATAGGCAAATGAGTTAATTCAAGTAAACATAAATTCAATTATAATAAAGACTTTTATTTACATATATTTATAAAAATCTTATAAGCTCTCTCTATGTATTTTTATAAATCAGAATTTACTTGGTATATAATGAGACCTAGAATATGGAGTTCACTCCCCTCACAGTTCTGTTTGAAAAAATTCTTCTTGGCCAGTGATGAGTAAATATCTTTCCATAACCCACTATGTGTTTTTCTCTTGGGGTGGCCCAGCTGCTGTAACTCTGTCTATAAGCACGGGGATAGTGGGTGTTTGGAAGAGAGTACAGAAGGAGAAGAAATGAGGATTGTCTATTTTCTAAGATGCCTTTTTTTTCTGTTCAACAGTAGAAAGGCAGGCACAGTCTCTCTTAAAGATGCCATGTTTTCACAACCACATAATACAACATATATTTATCTCATAAACCTAAGAAGATAATTAGGGCTTAGGTTTCTGGAGTATCCATGGATCTACCAAAAATAATCACTGTTGACAAAATTTTTATGGTAAAATTCAACATCCAACAAATGACCAAGTACCAACTGAAAGACTCGTCCTGAGTAAATAGGTAAGTGTTGAGGATCAGGGTGTACCCCCATCCCACACCCTATCCTCAGCTTTCCATGAGCCAAGGTCAGGGATAGCTACTGAAGCACAAATTTAGAATATGAAGAAAAGGTCCCATAGAGCTATAAACAGGTAGAAGATAAATTGGCCTACGATACAGGTTTCTCAGAGGAGGTAGAATTTGAGTCAGGGTCTACAGGTTTGGAGTAGGAAATGGCTACCCACTCCAGTGTTCTTGTATGGGAAATCCCATGGACAGACGAGTCCATGGGGTCATGAAGAGTCAGACATGACTTAACACACCCACATATACAGGTTTTGCTGCTACCAGTGGGAGCCAGAAGGAGGGCATCCCATACAAAACGAGAGATTCCACGTTCTCAAACACCAAGATTAGATGAGACGGTACAAAAAAAGGATAAGTGGCCTGTTTTGAACATTGGCATTATTTCTCTCCTCTTCAAAGTTGCAGCTGAAAACTAAGGATCGATCTAGTATAGTCTTCAGAAGACACCAGCCTATGAAATAGAGTCCTATTCTAATAATGATCTGGTAACTCGTATACTTATGAATCTCGTTGGATGTAAGAGTGACACGGAGATACTCTTGGAGATGGTAGCAGTCCACTAGGGTTCTCGGCACATGCAGGGTTCGGTGAGATTAGGGACGACTTCTGCTCATGAGACACTGCCAGGTCGTCCTTCCCTGAGGTCTGCAGGGTGAGATTCCCACGCTGTTTCCAGAAGAAAGGAGCTGGGCGTCCACGTGCCATTCACAGAACTGATCTGCTGCTTCTAACATTGCACCGCAAGTCCTAAACAACTGAGCCAGTCGTGTGTAAACGTGGGACATTCCTTCCACATGGACATCCTGCCTTTCACTTAGCCTTCCCCCTATAGGCTGCTCTTTTGTCCTCTCATTTATTCTTTTCTTAAATTAATTTTTATTGGAATATAATTACTTTATAATACTGTGATTGTTTCTGCTGCACAGCAGAGTGAATCATTTACGCATACATACATACGTGTATGTGTGTGTGTGTGTGTGTGTGTGTGTATATATATATATATCCTCTCTTTTTTGAGATTCTCTCCCATATCGGTCACTACAGAGTACTGAGCAGAGTTCCCTGGGTTATATAGTAGGTTCTTGTTAGTATCTATTTTATAAATAGTAGTGTGTATATGTCAGTCCCAATCTCCCTATTTATCCCTCCTTTCCTTTCCCCCCGGTAATTAACCATAAGTGTGATTTCTACATCTGTGACTGTATTTCTGTTCATTTGTACCTGATTGTAGATTCCACGTATAAGTGATGTCATATGATATTTGCTTCTATCTGCCTGATTTACTTGTCCTCTGATTTCTAATCACATACCTTACGCATCTATTCTTCCACACCCTGCCTCTGTGGGAATGAGCTTATATACATTCGGTATAAACGACCACCTCGGGGATATTGTTTTCTCTTTGTTGAGAATTTTCTCAGGTGTTTTGATAAGGTTGTTATTCAGTTGCTCATTCATGTCCCGCTCTTCATGACCCCGTGGGCTACAGCATCCCAGGCTTATCTGTCCTTCACTATTTCCCAGAGTTTGCTCGAATTCATGTCCATTCAGTTAATGATGCCATCCAACCGTCTCATCCTTTGTCACCCCCTTCTTTTCCTGCCCTCAATCTTAGCCATCATCAGGGTCTTTTCCAGTGAGGTGGCTCTTCTCATCAGGTGGCTGAAAATATTGGAGCTTGAGCTTCAGCATCAGTCCTTCCAATGAGTATTCAGGGTTGTTTTTGATTAGGTACCAGTGTTTATTGCTATCATTGTTGAATAAATTTTGTGGTTTTTGGGTTTATCCTTGTGTCTGGTTTTTGCAATACTTATTGCAAATAAAAAGATGGGGCTGTAATCATCTACACAGGAATTATCTGGTTAAGAAAATTTTACAAAATATTACAGAAGAAATATATCCTTCTCATGAGATAGCTCAGACAAGGATGGCACAGTTTTTCCATTATGTGTATATAGCTGAATCTGTTTCTCACCTCACTTTTATTCTTTCTTTTTTTCTTATTATTTGTTGATTTTTTGAAGGGGTCCACACACATGCAGGATTGGGGAACTAGCTCTCCAACCAGGGGTTGAACCTGTGCTCCCTGCAGTGAAAGTGCAGAGTCTTAACCACTGGACTGCCAGCGAAGTCCCACTCTCATTCTCCAGAAATTACCACCACAGTCTTTCAGTTAAAAAAAGTGAGTTTGAACCCAAAGCAAAACCTCATTCTCCCTCAAACAGCTTAATTACTCAGAAATGCTTTTTGGCAAAACAGTTTCCAGCATCTTCCATCTCCCTGCTATTTATCCACATGCCGGATTACCTCATTCATTCGTTCTGACAGAGGACTGTATTTGTACTATTGCCTGACAGATGTGTTACATGTTTCAGTCTTAAAATATTCGGCTCCGAGCTCAGGGCTGCATACTTGGGGGATGATGTTAAATCAGCCTCGGCATCCACCATTGCCATCACGCCAGATAACTCAGGGGAGAATGATAAGGGTATAGAGAGATCAATAAGGCAAGAGAATCCATCCTTTCCAAAGTAAGGCAAAATAGGAGAAAGACTATCAATCAAGCATCGGGGTGTAAATAAAGCAAGAGCACGCCGTGTCCGCGGCACCCTTAAACTACAGTGAACCATCACCCTGTGAGTAGTAAATTCCTCTTACATTTGCCTAACCCCTGCAATACAGGGCATGCTAAAATACAGCCATAAGACTCTCCAGGACATCGATCAGCTTGGCACAGCTCTCTCATGCCCCTTAATAAAATAAAATGGAGAGATGCCTGATGAATGCTGACAAGGACAATCCCAGATCATTTTGATGTGAGCGGTCACAGTAGAGCAGTCTCCCTGTTTAAAAAAAATCTGTATAACTCAGTTCAGTTCAGTCGCTCAGTCATGTCCGACTCTTTGTGACCCCATGGACTGCAGCACGCCAGGCCTCCCTGTCCATCGCCAACTCCTGGAGTTTACTGAAACTCATATCCATTGAGTCAGAGATGCCATCCAACCATCTCATCCTCTGTTGTCCCCTTCTCCTCCTGCCTTCAATCTTTCCCAGCATCAGGGTCTTTTCAAATGAGTCTGTTCTTCGCATCAGGTGGCCAAGGGATTGGAGTTTCAGCTTCAGCATCAGTCCTTCCAATGAATATTCATGATTTCCTTTAGAACAGACTGGCATCTTTGTAAATATGAATCATGCAAATACGCTGCTGCCTGTTGAGTTGATGTCACCCAGTAGAGCCCTCATAAATGCCCAGTCATGTTGGATTTGTTGGTAGAAAACCAGCAAACTCTAGAAACTGCAAATTGGAAATGATGTCCTTTATTGAGTCATAGGTACTCAGACATGCATCAAAAAGCAATCTTCTTCTTTTATTTTTAAGTAAAAAGCCTTGTATTATTCTAGATTTGCAAAAAATACATAAGATTATATATATGCCTTCACTTCATGGCAATCAGATGAGGAAACAATAGAAACAATGACAGGTTTTATTTACTTGGGCTGTAAAATCACTGTGGATGGTGATTGCAGCCATGAAATTAAAAAACACTTGTTTCTTGGAAGAAAAGCAATGGCAAACCTAGACAGTGTATTAAAAGGCAGAGACATTATTTTGCTGACAAGGTTCTTATAGTCAAAGCTATGGTTTTTCCAGTAGTCATGTTTGGATGTGAGAGCTGGACAATGAAAAGGCTGAGCTCCAAAGAACTGATGCTTTCGAACTGTGGTGCTGGAGAAGACTCTTGAGAGTCCTTTGGACAGCAAGGAGAGCCAATCAATCAGTCCATCCTAAAGGAAATCATTCCTGAATATTCATTGGAAGGACTGATGCTGAGGCTGAAACTCCAATCCTCTGGCCACCTGATGTGAAGAGCTGACTCATTGGAAAAGACCCTGATGCTGGGAAAGATTGAAGGCAGGAGGAGAAGGGGATGACAGAGGATGAGATGGTTGGATGGCATCACTGATTCAATGGACATGAGTTTGAGCAAACTCCAGGAAATGGTGAAGGACAGGGAAGCCTTGCGTGCTGCAGTCCATGGGGTCGCAAAGAGTTGGACATGACTGAGCAACTGAACAACAACAAAATTTTTAACTGGAGGATAAGTGCTTTACAATATTGTGTTGGTTTCTGTCATGCATCCACATTAATCAGCCATAGACATACATATGTCCTGTTCCTCTTGATCCCCCCACCCCCATCCCATCTTTAAAGTTTTTATTGAAGTTGTTACAACTCTGCTTCTGTTTTATGTCTTGATGTTTTGGCTGAGAGGCATGTGGGATCATAGCTCTCCAACCGGGAACTGAGCCTGAGTTCCCTGCATTGGAAGGTGAAATCTTAACCACTGGAGAGCCAAAGAAGTCCTGCAGAGTTTTAATGACAGCTGGTTAAGACTTCGTCCTTTTCCACATCAGCTGCCCCAGCCTCACTTCTCCCAAGTGGTGGTGGGCATTTTGGGATTCTGCTGAGGGGAAGAGTGTAGAGATGAATTTAGTCTGGATTTAGTGAGACCAATGCATGTTTGTGTTACCACTAGTTGGCCTGTGGTAAGAATGGTTTCCAAGAACCTCAGATTACCCACTGTGTGATGTGCTGGACATTGTGGCCACACAGGCCACAAGATCCTAGTGTGGTAGGCAAGTTGCTTTGGGCACCCCACACTGCAAATATGTGGGAATGGGAAGAAAAAGACTTATTTGCAAGATCTGAAGCCAAAAAATCTATACCAAATTCTTCCAAATTGTTGTCCCCTAATTTTCCATCCCAACCGTTTATAAATCACTACAGTAAATGAATTGTGAGGCTGAAGAATTTGTCTTCCAGTGCAGGGGGTATGTGTTCAGTCCACGGTCAGGGAGCTCAGATCCCTCCTGTCTCATGGCCCAAAAGCCAAAGCGAAACAGAGATAGTGTTGTAACACATTCAATAGACACTGTAAAAATAGTTTCCTTCAAAAAAAAATCTTGAAAAAGATGGGGGAGGGGCATTTAGGGAGGTGCTTAGATCATGACGGTGGAGCCTGTGTAAATGGGTTTAAAACCCTTATAAAGACCCCATTTGAAAAGACCCTGATGCTGGGAAAGATTGAAGGCAGGAGGAGAAGGGGACGACAGAGGATGAGGTGGTTGGATGGCATCACTGACTCAATGGACATGAGTTTGAGTGAACTCCAGGAGTCGGTGATGGACGGGAGGCCTGGCGTGCTGCAGTCCATGGGGTCGCAAAGAGTCGGACACGACTGAGCAACTGAACTGAATTGAAAGACCCCACAGAACACCCTTTGCTCTTGTTTCCTGTGGGGATACAGGATAATCTGGGAATTGAGAGAGGGTCTGCACCCCAGTGTGCTGTACTCTGATCTTGAACTTCCACCTTTCAAAACTGTGAGAAATAAGTTCTGTTGTTTATGACACACTTGGTCTATGGTAATTTGTGAAAGCAGTAGAAATACACTAGCAGTGTCTGTGTGCACTAGCAGTGTCTGTGTTCACTAGCAGTGTCTGTGTGCACTAACAGAGTCTGTGTGCACTAGCAGTGTCTGTGAACAGTTCTGTGTTCACCCTTTTGTACATTCTATCATCTAGCTCTAGTCTATAATATCCTTATCCTCTTAACTATTATAATTAAGGGATGTCTTAGTGGTTTATATATTAGTGGAATGTGCTAGTATTTCCTAATACTCTATATCTCAATCTAATTTTTAAAAGTTCTATTTTCTTCATAACAGTATTTAAGAAATATATTTAAGCAGAAAGTTAAAACAGGTTCAAGCCAGAGATATCAGGTTCAAATCAAAACTGCAGTAAAACATAAGCAAAGCCAGAGAGGTATGTATGTATGTATGTATGTAACACTGTTCCATGTAGAGAGTTTTGGGAATTATAACTGGCTTCAGTTAGTAAAGTGCTGTGAAAAGTTCACAAATGACCTTGAGTGGAGAGGGGTCATCTATCATGTATCAATATTCCACTGCCAGTGAAACAAATGTTAAGTAAGAATGGAGTCATTTTTGTGCAAAACTTAAGTTGGTGCATGCTCTGTCACCCAGTTGCGACTCCTTAGACTGTAGCCTGTCAGTCTCCCCTGTCCGTAGAATTTTCCAGGCAAGAACACTGGAGTGGGTTGTCGTTTACTCCTCCAGGGGATTTTCCCAACCCAGGGATCGAACCTGTGTCTCTTGGGTCTCCTGTATCAGATTCTTCACCCTTGAACCATCTGGGAAACCCAATATATAAGATGTGTTCTAATTCACAGGAAGGCCACCCTTTGAAATCAAAATTTGTATAATGAACAAATTTGAAATGTCAGTGATCATCTTTCTGAATTTTCCCAGTTCCTCTGTCTTTTACAAAAAAGAATCTGTAAGATTAGGGAGGGATAGGACATAAGGATATTGACTGGTCACTAGAAATAACATGTCAGCTATAAGCCTAATTTTCTTTTTCTTTCTATTCGTAAACAAGCCTTATCTTTATTTGACCCCAGGGTATTTATGATAAGCAGCTCAAAGTAGATGGAACACATGGGGTCACCCTCATTTTCAGTCTTCTAATCACCAGGAAGCAAACGCAAAAGATGCTTCTTCGTGTCGTTACTTCTGTGCTCAAACAAGATGGTAGCGTGTGTGCGCAGTGGGAACCGGTGGCCAAGATTAGAGGTGTGGCTGTCTGTCTTTCTCAAATTGCTAACGTAGGACTCCAACTCGCCTTGCCAGATGCCTTAGTACCGATCACAATTGATGATTAGTGGAATCCGAGTAAATGAAAGGAAGCCTGTTTTTGCACACAGCACCGCCAGCCCCTCAGGGTGAGTGGACAGTCAGCAATGTAGAATACTGTAGTAAGTCATCCCTTGGTACCCAGCAGGATGGGTTCCAAGGCCCCCTGCAGATCCTAGAATCCACAGATGCTGAAGTTCCTTGTATGGTGTGGAAGTGGTGTGGTACCCAGCCCTCCTCTCTGTCTGCGGGCTCTGCAGCCTTGGACATGGAAAGCAGGCTGTGCCTCAGACAGTGCGTCTTGGCCTGTGGTGGATGTGTTAGGGTCCCATTCTTCTGTTTTCATAAACTTCGTTCTGTCACTGTGATATAATCTACTCTTTGGGCATCTTTACTTTCCTCTGTTGAAATAAAAACCAGCACCAGTGGATACTGGCTCTCCCTGATTAAAAAACATCCCTTTGCCAAAACTTGTCTTAAATGTGAGCATGTCATTTGGCTAAAAGTCACCACAGTGGGAGAGAAAATTCCATGTGGTTAAGTAACTTCTCTCCTTTTATTTTACTTCTATTATTATGAAAGTAATTTTCTCTGATTTCTATAAACCACTAGAAAAAGCAATCAAATTAATTCCATTTATTGTCTTTGAGAACTCTGGTTATAAAATTGACCATTTCGTAGTTCTGTTCATTCCAATACTTAAAATGATCACCTGAGTAGTAAAATAGTTTTTTTAAAATTTATTATGAAAAGTGTAATTTACAATGAAAGAAATAGATGTTCTCATAAGAATTAGCAGTGGCGCGCTTTTCTCTTATACTTTGATAGATGTAAATATAGACCACACTTTGGTCTATAGCAACTTTCCTATCTTTTATTTACTTTCTGTCCTGCAGTTATGGGTGCTCAGAACTCTGTGTTAACTTTACCTGCCGGAAATGTTTCTCTATTTTTTTTTCTTTTTCTTTTTAACTCTTAAAGAGTGATTGTCACTAGTTACATCTTATCTTTTAAAATGTCTTCTCATAATAATATTTAGTTTTATATATTATGATTGCATTTACATGGTGAATTCTCATGTTCTGTTCTCCATATGTAGCACAGATTAAATTTGTACTGATTATCTAAGCATTAGAACTGTTTGATCTTTCTTTGGTGTAATAAAAATTTTCTCTAAATAGGTCCCTTCTTCAAGTCAAAATTCTGGACAGAAAATTTAAAGCTAGTCCCTTCAGGAATTCTTTGTATACAAAGAAATAGCTTATTTGCAAAACTATGAGGAGCTGTAATTCTGTGTTTTATAAATCTGAACAAATTGTTTATGCATTATCTGCCAAAGTTTTGGGTTCTCTATGATGTTGGTTATAAGCAGAAGTGGTGTTGTGATGCATATGTGTTTTATCTTATGTATATAAGTTAATATGTAAAGCTGGCTTATTAAAATGTTTAGCTCCACAAACTGATATTCAGACCCATTTACTGCATTAAGGAATACTTCGAAATTACAGATACAAGGATTTCAATGAGGCACGTTTTCCACATCTGCTGTGGTGCTGCACTTTTTCCTTTGGTGATGGATGTTGTCTTAGTTTGATTTTGTTACATTTGGTTGTCTCTCTTTTGGTGCTGCATAAAATGTAATCAAATTTATGGAATTAACAATCTGCCCTTAAAGAACAGAAGTGGGTCCTGAGTGTCCATCAAGAATTGATGACAGAAAAATACTTACTTTTCTTACTTTTCAAAGAGTACTCTGTCCGCTAATGAGAGGCAGATTCTCTTTAGTCCATCCTTCTCTGAGGAATTCTTACGTTTCTGTTCCGTGACATCATTAGATCATGGAGATTCACTGAACGCGTCTACCCACTCTGCCCACACACCCTCTTAGGGTGTCCTCTGGTCCTCGGTGCTGAGACAAAACCACCGAGAAATGGTTATTGTGTCTTCCCAGGATATTCCCAGCTCCTTGTTTACATGCACACAAGCCCTCTTCTTTGTTTATGTCTTCTAGGATGTTGGGCATTTTGTCTGGTCACATCTGTTTGTGATGCAGTAGGGTGCTGGCTTTGGCTAGAACTATTTGTGAAAGCTGATAACTAAGTTCTCAGAAATCTTGTCAGCCAGTTGTTGAACTGTCAGTAGGTTAAAATAAGGCAAATAAAATTACGTATATGAACAAAATCAGTAAAGCTACACATTGGGGCTTTTTTAAATTGTTTTTTCCTTAGAGACCAGGAATACCGGCATAGTACAGAATCTGAGTCAGTTTATGTTTTGACCCCCACTGCAGCAAATTTGCCTTCTACTGAATAGGTCAAGAATTGTGGCTTCTTTTGGAGAAGCGAAGCAATGGTCACTCTTTAAAAACTCTTTGGTGATCCCTTGAAAAAGGCTTTTATCCCTGCCAGGTTATACAGTGTTCTCCAAACTGAAGCAAAACAAAACAAAATCATTTTCTGGAATATTGGAGATGCGTAGTAAGTACTTTGGAATGTATAAATGTATCATGACCCCATTTGTATACAATAAGCTATTTGCTCCAGTTACCCTAGGGCACATATCATAGTTGTTCGAAATTAAGGAGATAATTAAATGGAAACAAGCAGTTTAAGCAACTGTTTACCCACGCAGTCTTCTTGTAGGGCAACAATTTTTAAAACCCTAATTATTTTTAGTGTTAGATGCTATGAAATTGGTATAGTTTATTTTGTGTATATAGAATTCCTTGTAAGAGGCTGAACATTTAGTAGTTAGTGTGTTATTTAAACCCACACATTTTTCCCCCCACTGGCAATGAGATAGATCTTATTTTAATGAGCACTTTCACGATTTGTAGATGTTTTCTCACTATTTGTATATTCCAAGAACAACTTCCTCTGTGAAAGTTTATCTTAACAAAAATTCCTTTGAGGGTTGTGTCATCAGTTTATCTGAAGGCAATTATTATCAGCAGCTGAAAGAGTACTAACTGAACTTAGTGTCTCGTTGAGGAATGACAGTTCTTGGTTTCTAATTGAGAGAATTTCAGTTTGGCAAGCATCCGTGGACTTTTTACTTTGCATTGGAAGATTTTAAATCAGGCAAACCCAGGCTCACTAGACCACTCAATAGAACACCCAGTACAGATCCTGATTGCTCATGACCACAGTGGATTCTGTAAAAGTGCTGCAGGACTGGTGTAAGAACACTAGCCAGCCCCTGTAGAGGGTTGACTATTTTCTGAGTTTTATTCTTAGTGCTTCCCACATTTCACATTTTCCATGTCTTCTAAGGTAGTTATTATCCCCAGTTTTACAGATGAAGAGACTGAAGCAAAAGCAGTTAGGTGATTTTCCCAAGATCATACAGACAGTGAGGGGGACAACAAGCTTGAGACCTGGGAGATGCGGTTCAAGATCGAGGGTCTCGGTGGCTGTGTGTGACGGCGGAATTTCCTCCTTCATCTTTGGAGAGTCTCCCGATCAAGGGCAAATACCCTTTGTTTGCCAGTCTCTGAAGTTTTCATCACTTATTTTAAAAGGGCAAGAGTAATTTGGAAAAGAAAAAGCAGAACTGTCTTATCATTCAGGATAGTTCTTTCTCTTGATCATG
The DNA here is from genome assembly GCF_016772045.2 of Ovis aries. NCBI lineage: Eukaryota > Metazoa > Chordata > Mammalia > Artiodactyla > Bovidae > Ovis > Ovis aries. The sequence continues at coordinate 4,030,109 of NC_056072.1, forward strand.
GAGAATATCTCTGCACAAAAAATCTCCAGTAATCACACAACAAAGACGATGCATCAACTGTTGGATTTGGTTTTGGAAATTCTCGAAGGCACAAGGTGGACTGACTGAAAATTCACTGTGGAAAGTAATCCTTGTAGAGGTTTATGGTGATGAGAAACAGACGTTTGCGTGTGAAATATCTCATAGATTTCTGGTTGAAATATTACAATGAATGGGATAATGATATAAATGTCTAATATTCTTTTTTATTATCAGGTCTTTTTTTTCTTGAACTTGAGCATTAATTTATTTTCATACTTACCATCTCATGGCCCCCAATACTATAAATATTGAAATTATATTCATAGCAAATTATCTGCAAGTGTTTCTTCCAATTTTTATAATGGAGCAATTACTTTGCAGGTATTAATTGCTGTCACATTTTTGATCTATACTCTAGCTTTGTCTTCTTGAGGAAATTATTGTGTTTTATAGTCTAAATTTCTTAGATTTAGGACTTTCAAAGTGTAGGTTCTGTTCATATTTAATTTTGCCTCATTAATAAAACATGAATGAATTGGCTAATAAAACAACACAATTATTTTATGTCATGGAATATAAGTTTTGTTTATGAATTTGCTGAATTGCCCCAGGAGTTCACCATACGAAAGCATTCTCACTTTTCACTTTGGTCCAGTTTACAGAGAAATAAAATTGGTAGAATAGCAGACATCGTGGAGTAGGGGTACTTTTTTGTGGGGGATATGCAGATAAAGTAAATGATGTCATATTGAAAATGCAAAATTTCCTTCACAGACATGAAGCTTGTCTGCCGAAACCAGAGATCTTTATTCTGTACCAGCAGTTTCCCTCAATTGCTCTCTTGTCTCATTTAGCAGTTTTGCAATACAGATGATAGTTCATTTTTATTAATTAAAAATAGATAAAATACATCTTGTCCTTCCCACAGATTATATTTGACTTTCTAGAAATTTCTTTTAATGATGTCCACTTTAGGTCAGGGGAGGGATTAGTTGAAAGAGAGATTTTTATATGCCAAAATCTAGACCCAGTCATGACGGAGAAAGAACTGAAATGTGGTCTATTCTGAAAAGAGAGCAATGACTCTTTTAAGAGTGTGAAGAGCAACATAGGACCTGTGGCCTTTGTTTTGCTCAGAGCGTGCGGGAGTCAGAGCCTCGGAATTTCAAGGGCAATCTCCACCGGCATGTGCAGTAGAGGTCCCTGCCCTGACGGTGCTGTTCTGTGCCTGCCTTTTTGACATAACACTTAGTACCAGTGGTTCTGACCATTGGATATGGGGGTAGTATGATGGAAGAACTGAAGTTTTTCTTTCATTTTATTTGAATTATCTTTCCGTTTAAATAGCTACATGTGACTAGTGGCTGCTGTCTTGGACGACACGTATCTAGAGTTAAATCTGGAATGAGCTGGATGAACACTGCCCAACTTCAGGTCCTGGACCTGCTGCAGAGAACCTGCACAGCCTTGGAAAGCCCTGTAACCTCCCAAACCTCAGTATTCCCACCTCCAATATGAGCATAACAGTAGCATCTACATCTAAGACATCTGTGTGCTGGTACGCTCAGTCACTCAGTCATGTCCAGTTCTTTTGTGACCCCGTGGAGTGTAACTCCCAGGCTTCTCTGTCCATGGTATTCTCCAGGCAAGAATATTGGAATGGGTTGTCATTTCCTCCTCTAGGGGATTTTCCGGGCCAGGGTTCGACCCAATGTCTCCTATACCTCCTGCATTGAAAGGTGGATTCATTTACCAATAAGCCACCTGGGAAAGCCCCCTCTAAAAGTTCTTACATGGTTCAATAAAACACTGAATATAAAGCTCTTTGAGCTGTGCCTGGCATATAATACACAGTCAATGAACATTAGCCTTTGCTATCCTCGTTTCTTATTTTATGACCTTCTGTAGATTTTAAGAATGTAGAAAATGAAAAAGAGAGAGAAATTAAATAGGTCTAAAGCAATAAGCAAAAAACAAAATTCTATGACATGGGCTGGAATTTTAGGTTTTACTGGAGGAATATGTGAGATGTATGTGAGATGTAGGCTGACTGTATATTACAATTTGCTTTGGATGGTTTCAGTGTATACATTGCGTCCTAGTTTAATTCTAAGATCTCACTCTTTTGTTCTCAAAAATGTCCCTAATTAAAAAAAAAATTAAAGTGTCCCAAAGGTGTTTGTAAGATACATTTTTGAGCCACCCTAGATAAGATATGGGAATGCAGCCCAGTTATTCCAGGTGAAGGGAAGGAGACAAAATAAGGCAGAGATACACGTGTGACTATGGTGTAACATGACTGATCCCTGAAAGTAGAAATTAGAGGGAAACAGAGCCAGGAGTGGGCTGCAGGGACTTTATGGAGGTGGGATGGGAGCTTGGACAAGGAAAGCAAATAGGACTTACATGATATTTGGTGATTATTGCATTGCTCTCAATTCATCACAGATCTACTTTCAGAAAAACTAAACCCCGATTTAATTGGACAAAACCATTTTGATGTGTCAGAAAAGCCTTATGCCATTTGATGTTCTGATTGGCCTTCTGTGATTGGCAACACAGATCTGAAAAGAGATTTTCAGGTTTGTATTAGACACCATTTGAAACAAAATGCTTTCTTGTTATTACTGATTAGCGCCAGTCACCTGATCAGTAATGTGATTGGTTAATATGAAAGTTAGCCATTTCATGGAAAAATCGCTTATTTTGTTTTCATGATGGAAAACTTTGAACGTGTTGATTGAGTTGTGGTAAAGAACCAGGTCAGCATATTTTATGGCAGGTGTTCAAGCTATGTCTGTTGGTCTCTATTTTATTTAGAAAAGCATGCATGAGAATGCTAGAAAATCAGTTCTTGGCAATATCGCCAATTGTGATTTTAGGGAAATGGGATATTAAGTTGTGAGACATAGAATATAAAAATGAAGAAAAAAGTCAAAATTAGAGATTATCGGGGAAAAACTAAAAATTTAAGTAAGTATATAAGACACAGAGCAAGTGCCTCCCCTCCTCTTTGTCTCTGATTGCATTCTGAATTGAGGAACTGGCCATTGGTACTCCCAGAAGTCTCCGTCAGCAGCTCATAGGGACCTGTTTTAAATTTTCACTGTTTTCCCAGTGATTCTAGCCCATCATGAAAGCAGAGGTTTGAGTTTATCTCTGAAGTATTCCCCAGAGAGTATAGAGGTACCATACAGGGATTAGTCACTCTCAACATTTCTTGGGGATTCTAATAATTACTGGCAAATGCGGGAGACATTGTAATCTCCAACTGAGGAACCAATCATGGCTCAACTTTTGCAGGAGGAACCAACCATTATCAGTATTGAAATCATGAGATGTCTGGGTTATTTTCAAATTGGGAGACTTGAAGTGTGTTGTAATTGTGTTTGTTTTTCCTTGAAAAGATCAAGAGTTGGCCACATTAAAAGAGGGGTTGGGGCAGAGACCAGATGTCATTGGCATTTGGAGAATTCAGCAATCTTTATAAATGGCTGTTCCATTGTTCATAGTAGTTACTCATCTCTAGTTTGTAAATTTATTAATGAAACTGGTTTATAGCTGCTTGAAATGAACAATTACTACTTTACTTGTGTTTCCAAGTACCATGAATTTTAAAATGTCATTTAATATTGAATCCTCTGAATGGAGTTCAGTGACTTCAGATTGTCTATTTATAAATAGCACAGAGCAATCTTCTATGATGCAATCTGTGGGAGTGTTCACATATTACTAATATTTAGAGCAAAAGGGAATCTCATCCCAACAGAATTGTAATCAAACCTCGGTGAAAAGTAGAAGTGTTAGTTGCTCAGTCATGTCCGACTCTTTGTGACCCTGTGGTCTGTAGCCCACCAGGCTCCTCTGTTTTTGGAATTCTCCAGGCAGGAATACTGGAGTGGGTAGCCAGTAGTGATTAGTAAATATCTTGAAATTAATCATCTGTTCTATCCACAGTGATTATTCCATCGGCTTAGTGCTGTTTGTTTCTTGATAAAAAGTGGCAAACCCCAGTTCATAGTTTCATCTCACTCATAGTGACCACCATGCTTAAAAATAGATGAACCCTTGAGCTCCCCCTTAAAGGTCAGTTACTCCAACTTGGGGGCTTCCCTGGTAGCTTAGTGATAAAGAAGTCACTGCCAATGCAGGGAACTCCGATTTGATCTCTAGGTCAGGAAGATCCCCTGGAGAAGGAGATGGCAACCCACTCTGGTACTCTTGCCTGGGAAACCCCATGGGCAGATGCGGCTGGCATGCTACTGTCCTTAGGGTTGCGAAAGAGTCAGATGTGACTTAGTGACTAAGCAGCAGCTCCAACTAGGGCTGAGAGATCCCTGTTCATTCTAAGGATCTGCCCCATGATGATAGTGCAAATGATAAGAACAAAGAAAAATATTGAGTATTAAATCTGTGCCAGGCACTGGGCTAAATGTTTTATATATAATTTATATATATTAGGGCTTCAAAGCCTCACAACTGTCCTATGCAGTAATATGAACATAATCTGTGTTTTACTTGTGACCAGGGGCTTAAGTGCCTAGTTAGTGGTGGTGTGGATTCTAAGCGGCCAGTTTAGAGCTCTTAAGCAGCCTGGTACTGTTGCTGACAGCAGCCATTACTTAGGCCAGTAGACAGAATGTACGAATGAATGCCTTTTGTGGGGACTTTGATCCTTCAGTGCTCATTTCCATAGCTGAGCTCTGGTTGGGAAAAGAGAAGAGAGGCAGGTTTTCTCCAAACTCTATTATAACAGGCATAATTGAAATCATTGTTTTCTACAGTCGTAGTCTTCAGAATGGAGAGACAATTGTCTCACAAAAAATTGCAAAGCCATCCTATAGGTGGTTCATGAAACTCTGGCCACAGTCGCATAGCTTGCCTTAGATATTAATTTAGCTGTATTTCTTATTGCTTGCATGGACAATAGTCTTCTTCACCCTCATTTGAGGCTCTCATAGGCACTGTAGCACTTGCCATGATTTCTGTCACGTCCACTGTCTCATGGAGTGTTGATACCAGAGGACAGGTCTGCAGAAATGAGTTTACGTGGAAATCACCCTGCCTGGGGGAGGACTCCAACAGCCTGCCTCAGCAGCAGCAGCCACTGCACGATGGATTGCATGCGTACGTGCAGGCTAAATAATGTATGATTCAAGACAGGAATGTGGTCTGTATTCATTTTTGGAGAGTAAAAGAGTTGGCATGTCAGTCCCACAGGAGACTTTATCCAGGGCTTTACCCTTGAGTGGATAAAAGAGTACAAATTCTCTTGCACTGGAGATGAATGAAAACAAATTGGGGAGACCTTCCACAGAGCAGACTGCTGTGTGTTGGAGTCCAAGGCTACCCCAAACCACCAAACCAACTGCTTCAGGATCCTGCCAGCAGCCGGACGCTGCAAAGAGAATTGACTGAAGTTTGGCATCGAGACCCCATGATTCCCAGCCAAGGGGAATTGCATGCAGAAAATATTTAAAATTCTCTTTGTAAAAGAGTTATGTTTTCAATCAAAGGGAGAAGTAGGTTTCAGCTCCAGACCAAGTCTGCTGACACATAAATGTGGCAGTGTTAGTAACAAAGGGTGGAGGCGTGGGGAGGTGAACAGCGTACGCACTTCAGGGTAAGAAGCTGAACTTCGGTGAGATGAGGGGGTGTTCAATGAGTAGTTTTAGGCCATTGAGTTATTGTCATTATTCCACAATGGGGACTTTACTGGACTTGCTAGGAGAGGGGATGGATCTGTAAGAAGCAGTGGTTCTCAACCAGGGGTGATGTCATAGCTCCAGGGCACCTTCGACAATATCTGGGGACATTTTTGGTTGCCACAGCTTGGGGGGAGGATAGCACAGCTGGCCTCTAGTGGTAGAAAATGGGGATACTGTTAAATATCCTGCAATGCACAGGACAGCCCCTCACAACAGAGAACTATCCTGTCCAAAATCTCAGGAGAGTCAAGGTGGGGACCCTGGTTAAAAATGACCTGGTTAAGATCTGTGCATTACGGTGCCACCTTCAGCCAGGCATCCATCCAATATCCCTTGACTTCGTGTAAAGGATGTTTTTTTAACAATTTGCTTTACTCTATTGGTGTGTGAATGTTTTTTTGAGGTACCAAGTGCTTTCGGTCCAAGCAAACAGGAAAGCAAGCAAGCAAACGAAAACACAACTCACATCCGTCTCCGATTTATCTCCAAATTATCTAGCTAGGGGTTGAAAGCACAGACGGGCTGCCCTCCAAGCCACACATTCTCCAAGATCGTAGGAGGACCTGCTTGATCCACTTTTCAAATGTGAAAAATGAGGCATATTAACAAAGCGCACTAAATGAATCAGCTGCTTGGGATGATCTACAAGCCAGTTCATTTTCCTGTTATTAAATAACAAAGCATGAATCTTGACAAATGAACCCTCTCGTTTGACATTATTTGAAAAACTCAGAACACGCTTGCTTCTGATGGTCACTTCCCCTTTGAAATTAAATTTAAGGTGAACTTCATTTAAATTCTGATGGCGGGGGGAAGGGCTTGTGGACCTTCCTTTGATTGTTGACTGTTTATCATCATTGGTCTTTCCATCTCCCTTTGTCCTTGGACAGGCCAGAGCTCCCGGCAGGACACCATCCTGCAGAGTTCTCTGCAAGGAGGGGTTTTGCGTTTCTTGGTGCCCCTACCATGAAGAGGCAAAGTTCTGTATGAGCATCCTGGGGAGCTGTGTGGCTTCTGCAGTCAGGCTCCTGAGGCTGAAACTGGGGTTACAGCTGTGCGACCTTGAGAAGGTCATGGGCCCTTTCTGTGCCTCAGTTTTCTCATTTGTAAACCGTGAAGGAAATGATTTGCCTCCTTGGATTGTTCTGAAGATAACATATAATATGCTCAGCAAGCAGATGGCAAATGTTACCTATAATTATTAGAATCATTAAGAATAGCATCTTCCAAAATGGATGCTAAGTCATTTTTTTTTTTAACTTCCTAAAGAGGACACTGGTGCCGATCAGCTGATTTTAGCAGTGCTGACATGTGGTTAGGGGGGCTTTTGCCCTCATGTCAGAATCCCTAACAGACCTTCCCAGCAATGCCACCATGAATAAAAACACATCTAAGCAAAATCTGCTTACTTCCCAAGCATGCGCAGCTTCATGACAAGCTCTCTATCCCCCTCCTCGGTGGAGCACCGTCTGAAGCCCCTCTTCTGGAAGTCTGCTGTTGCTCTCACACCTAACAAGCTGACACTGCAGATTCACAGCCTTGCCCTGGTACAGCTCAGCGGAACAATGTTCTGTTTCCCCAGACTGTACGTCCTCACCCTTCCTAAAGAGGATTTATAAAGTGTGGCTTTGAGGTGGCAAAGCCAATTTTATCTGAAGGAAGTAATTTTTTTTTTCTAATATTTTAAAGTGTCTTTCTTAGTGCCTCAAAATGATTTAAATGTTAATCAATGATAAAATTGCAAATCCATCTAAAAACAAAGAATTGGGAATGGAATCAGAACCACTTTTAATCAACAAAGTGGCTGCTCTTACCCATTGACCCCTAAAGGTTATTGACGCTCTTTTTTTCCCCTTTTTTTTAACGATGCTGTAGTTCAATTATTTGTCCTTGGTAGCCAGAGTGTGCAAAATCACTTTTGCTTTTCACAAATTAATTCATTTAAGCCTGTGCATTTGTCAAGCATTATGGGAAACTTCTGCCAATGTTTTGTTGATTAAAGGATATGTATTTTGAAAATGAGTACAGAGGAAGGAATTTATAGTTCTTTAAACAAAAGCGATTTATAATGTAGGCTGCTACCTGAATCGTTCAGTGTATCAACGGATAAATGAAAATATCAAGGATTAGCAAGAGTGTTGGCACTGGGTCTTAAAAAAACCGTGCATTTATTGATTCAATAAGACTGAGAAAGCCTACATCTTTCAGTAGAATTTCTAGAACTTACAAACAAGAATAGGACATAGAAAACCACTCTTCATTGTATGTATTTTTCAAAGGGTTTTGGAAATACATCTTTCTCTACAAGAATCTGGTGCTTCTACTTCTATTTTTAAATTATATATATCTCATTTCCATGCATACAAGTTCTCTCTACTTATTCCCACTTTGATTCATTTTTGACCATTTTGTTTTAATTTTTCCCAGTGAATACACTGTGCCCTTTGGAGGGCACATTTATGGTTTTAAGCACCATGCAATCTACTAAATGGTGTCTAGTTATGGAAATGCTTGCAAAGACCCCTGGGGCGAAAAAAGAATTAAGTCAACACAGATTGATCACCCTGTAGTTGGTGCTTTCTTATTTGATCAGTCAGGGACTCACTTGGTCTGAACCGGTCCATCTGATCTGTGAGACATAAAGCTGGAGACATTTTTCTGGCTCCCTGGTGGTTTTAAAGGTTCTACAATGGGAAAAGTGCTTTAAACAAAGCCTCATTTTAAAGGAAGCCTGAGTACAGAATGGAATTCAAAGAATTTGGAGAGAGGGGAGGTGAAAGTGGTAAGAAACAGCCTGAAAAACGCTGGGAAATTTAAAAGACTAGTGCACAGGAGGGAAATCAAAAATAAATCCCATCTGGTTGTGAGATACACTGACCAGAACACAGCTTCAACAAGGCCGTGTTAAACACCTACTAAGTGCAGGGCTTGTAAACGGGGAGAGCTTACGTATTCCCCTGTGTTCGAGGCAGGAAGTAGATTTCATAGGTCAAGAAGGAATTTTTTTTAATGTCAGCCAGGAAACTATTCAGCTTTATGCAGATATGACATTCCAAAAGACAATGAATAGTTGTTATTTTATTCAAATATTGAGAACAGAAAGCATTCTCCCGTGTCATTCACTTTCAAATTCTGTGTTAAGTATGTTGCTCTTAGATTAAGTCATACTGAAGAAGTGGTTGAGTGTAGCTAACACCAAGGCTTCCAGCGTGGAGACTGCAAGAATGACAGCGAGGCAGAAAGCAATGCGTCTTTGCAATGGGTCACTGTGCAGGGAACGGAGAGCAAAGACCCAAGGGAATCAGCTATAATATAGCCTTACTTCCCATATCCAAGAGGCCTTGTCTTAGAGCCAGTTGGGAATAGAGACAAAGGCATATCTGAAATCTTGGAGGGTGTAAAATGGATTATTATAACAAGAAACAAGGCCAAACAATGCCTCCTATCTTTATGGGCCAAGTGCTGTGATCACTCAAATTTTATTGTATGGGGTATAGCTTGAGTGTTTAAGAAACCCCCACTGGCTGTTGGATAAGTACTCACTTCTCACCCCTGATAGAACAGCTGATGAATATTCAGGTTAGACATCTCCAGCATGTCCCCGCTGGAATCATGATGAATGCATTCACTGTATATTTACATAGCATCCTAGATGATAGTTGAGAGAATCTAGGATAGAGTTGAAGGTGAAGATCACTGGGACTTCCCAAGTGGTGCTAGTGGTAAAGAACCCTCCTGCCAGTGCAGAGACATGGGTTTGATCTGTGGGTTGGGAAGATCCTCTGGAGGAGGAAGTGGCAACCAACTCCAGTATTCTTGCCTGGAAAACTCCATGGACAGAGGACTGCAGGTTACAGTCTATGGGGCTGCAAAGAGTTGGACGTGACTGAGTGCACACACAAAAGCCAGATATGACTCACAAATATCATGATTGTGATTATTGTTATTCAATTTTTTATATTGCTAACACTTATTGTGTAATTAATGATGCCCAGGAACCAGTCTATTTGCATGATTAGCTCACTGAGTTTTTGTAAAGACCCTATGACGTAGGAGGTAGGTAATGTTTTCCTCCTCGTTTTCATGAGACTGTTGCATCACAGAAAGGTTCAGGTGCCATCCAAAGGTCACACAACCAATAATGTTCATATCAGGAACTTAAACCCAGTCGGTCAATGTATTTTCAGAACTTTTGAAGAGACGCCTGTTTGAAAGGAAAAGAATAATGTCTGCTAATTCAGGCATATATAGGTATAAAGACCCTCACATTGTATTTTCCCAAGTCACTGAGGGTCATCTTATCATTTCCATTTTGTCATAATAGTGTGACGAGTTTGACCAATGGTTCTTTCCTGAGAAAGATTTCTCCGCCCTGGGGGATACTTGGCAGTGTGTGGACACACTTTTGGCCCACAGCTGGGAAATAGATGCTGCTAAAATCTGGTGGGTACAGGCCAAGGATGCCAACACCTGCCTGCAGTGAACAGAACAGCCCCCGCAAGAAAGGATTATCCTGTCAGCTTGTCAGCAGTGCCTAGGCTTAGACTTTGGATCAGAGTGACTCCAAGAGAAGAAAATAGTGGCTCAGCCTGCAAACAGAGCGTTCACCAGGAAGGAGCAGATTCGGGAATGCGGAGAACAAGATCATATAGAGGCATTCATTCATTGTTTGATTCATAGCATCTCCATTTATGGAGTGATCACAATGAAGAGTACAGGTGAGGAAAACAAATATGAGAAAGTTTCTTTGGAGAAAAGGAGGGAACGCAGAGTAGAGGCAAAAGCAGAGATGTCTTGCTGTCAAAGGTGAGCTAGGGGCAGAGCTCTGGTGCACCAGGAGGGAACTGTGCTGGGCCAATCCAGAGGCAGAGCCAGAGGGCGGGAAAGAGCAAAGGATGTTCTCAGAAGTGCCCCGGAGCGGAGTGTGCATGTGTGGATTGGAGATGCCGAGAAGCTTGCATTGCTTTCGAGTTGCTCTGCTGGCCTGGGAATAGGTTGCTGGCTCTGTTTTTCCAGTAACAGCCTTTTCTGTTTCCAGCAGTCCTATGCACCAGCTCCCCACCCCATGGCTCCTCCCAGCCCCAGCACAAACAGCAGCAGCAACCACAGCAGCAGCAACAGCAGCGGGGAACAGTTGAGTAAAACCAACCTGTACATTCGAGGCCTCCCACCAGGCACCACTGACCAGGACCTAATCAAGCTGTGCCAACCGTAAGTGTCCCCGTTCTCTGCGCCATTTCCACCTGCATCCGTGCTTGCCCCTCGGGGCTCGCCCGTGTGGGGCTGGCTTTTGTACCCAATGCAGCAGAAAGACTCTGCTGCACAAATGGGACTTATATTTGAGATCTGAGTCTAGCTTATTTGGGGGAATGGAATTTGTTTGCCTTTTGCTTTGAAAGAGAAGGGTTTTGAGCAGAGGGAAATAGGGGTGCTGGCTGATGTGCACATATTGACTGGAAAGATGAGGAGCAATCGTGGAGTTGGGTTCTCACACCTGTGGCTGGTGGGATCTCACACCTGTGGCTGATGAGTTCTCACACCTTGTGGTTAGTGGGCTCTCACACCAGTGGCTGGTGGGACTTCACACGTTGTGGCTGGTGGGACTTCACACGTTGTGGCTGGTGGGACTTCACACGTTGTGGCTGGTGGGATCTCACACCTTGTGGCTAGAGGAACCATTGATGAATCTCATGAAAGAAACTGCCTTTTTAAAAAAAAAAATTAAGAGAGGTATTAGTGATGGAAATCACAAAAACTCAGAAGTTGTAGATTTCAGGATGGTCACTTGCTAGTTGCGAAGCTTTTCTGGCCAATTCTTGTTTGGTAAATATAAGTTCAGCTGGGACCAGGTAATTGGAAGATTAGAAGGCTAATCCTTTCGTATCCTTGAAAACATCTATTTCCAAGCCCACTAAATATATTTCTCACCAAGGCCAAGAACCACAGTCACCAAGTAGTTTGATATCTCCCAAGAAATATGGTAGCGATTAAATGCCCTTCCAAAATGTTTTCATTCACCTACTATCTACCAACACTTATGTTATTAACTCTATTTCTGTGCAAATCAATTAAACATATTTAAGTTTATCCTTCAAATAATATGAATAATGGATAATGAATTAAGTAACATAGTCCTTAATTTTAGATTGCTGATTATTTTCAAAGTAGTATCAGTGCAGCTGTTTGTTATTTGATTGTGCCTTAGCTGGGTATTTTTAAATTAGGGAAACTATTACTCAGTATTTCTTTTGCTCTTTTGCAATGCTTTTACAAGAAGGTCGAGAGGATATTTCTTTTGTAAATTTTCCAACCTCTAAAATATTGGAAGAGGAAAACAAGGCAGATAGTATTTATTTGCCTTTGTCCTGGTTTTGAAGATTGGGAAAAAATACGAAACAACAGGAAATCGCAGATTAGATGAAACACAAATACATAACATGATCATACATAATCAGTGGCCAGGGAAGTATGTAGATTAGGGAAGTGCCCCCCACCCTGCCCCCCCCATCCCTGCTACTATCAGCTGTCTTGATTTGTGAAAGAGGTAAGAACATTGGAAAATAAATACTTATTTGAAAGCAGTTTTTTTAAAAAGAAAGATGCCAGGGCTAAGACATACAAATATGTTAGGTTTTGGTCAATAAAATGTTGAAGTTGGGAATTGGTTAGTAAATCACTCAACAGTTTTTTTACTTCTTTCTACTGTTAGAAAAAACTAAACTATCTTGAAAAGTAAGGTCATTGAAGATACGAAAAATGATAGACTTTACATTAGAAGCTTCAGATGAAGAATCGCCTGGAATGGACACTGATGTGAAGAAGTAGACTGGCTATTATATTTGTGTGTGAATCTCATTCATAAAAACAGTGGTAGGTATTAAAGAAAGATTCCTACTGCTCTCTACCACTCAGAGAGCTTGTGGAAGCATAGATGTCTGGGCCCCTGAGGTTGCAATTCACTAGTTCTGGGGTGGGGCCTGAGAACATGAATTTCAGCAGTTTCCCGCCTATTATCATGAGGCTGCTGGTTTTCTGAGAATCCCTTCTTGGGGCGGGGAGGGAAGCACAACCCAAAAGTTGAAATTGTGTTTCATTTGGTGAACTTGCTGAGGACTCAAGGCTGGGTGAGTGACAGCCTCTCAGGTAGCTCCGACAGACTGCTTCAAAGAGACAAGAGAGAAGCCAGTTATATCCACAGAGCTTTTGCAGCAAAAACCCAGTAGTCAGAACATCAAAAGATCACTGTTAATTAAAGAAAACTTGACATCTCAAGGTAATTACTTTAGAGTTTTTCTGTGTATAGGAAAAATGCAAGAATCTGGGCTCATGGAAGTCACCTCTTGGCTAGGCTTCTTAACTCAGGGTCAGTATTCTGCTCTTCTCCATCCTGAATCCCTTCAGTGTGCACAGACAGGGCAGCTACAGTGGCTGATGGCTTGGCATCCAAACATTTACTGATATGGCAGGCAACATTTTTCATCCACGTCTCTTTACAATAATATAAAGACTACTGCCTGTTCCTGAAGCAAGAAGTCTCCTTAATACTTGAAGGCATTTCAGGTGGAACCCTGTGTATTAAAACCTGCTTGGCCACTTGGCTTACTATCTTTGAGCTGTCTCTTCTTACAAAAGAGTGCATTGAATATGGTTATTTCTAGGTTCCCTGTCCTCCCCGTGGTGTGCTGCAGCTGCCTCTGAGTAGGGCACCTGAGCCAGTGGTTAAATATTCACAGATTCTGTACATGATGTGTTACAGTCTCAGTATCTTGAAATCAGCCACGATGGGAGTATCACAGGAATCATCAAGGCCTGTAAATGAGGACTTCTAAGATTCCTGATATATAGTTTTTTTTGAGAGCTGGTTTATGAACATACACCATATAATGATGGAGCATTCTACTATGGATTTCTGTATCAAGGTCCATTTCTGCAAAGAACATTGCCAGAAATGTATAAATGGGAAGTGCTGCCTAAAAGTCTGCCTCGGCATTATTAACTCAGGAAGAGAGGCAGTGGCACAAGAACATTATGTTTGAGGGGAAAAAAGATACTTTCATGTTTCTTCTGTGCATTTGAGAAACATAAAGCTAAGGGCACCAAGGGTGATGGTTGCTTGTTCATAATAATTTTTTTGCTAGCTAATAAGATCTGGCCTATACTATTGTTATTGTGAAAATGTTTGTGGGTTCTTTGGTTTACTAAAGTGGTCTGGAGCTGGGGTTTATTGCTGAGATTTGCTTTCCTGGAGAATCTTAGAGAACTAATGTGACCAGGTAGGGTGATGTGGAGGAACTAGACATGTGCTGAGAGTTTGGCATTTCACTCTGGCTGTGCCATCAGCTGGTATGTGGCCCTAGGCAAGTAACTCGTTCCTTTTGGCTTTTCTCATATAGAAAGTGAAGGCTGTAGTCCATGGGGTAGCAAAGAATCAGACACGACTGAGCGGCTAAGCCCATACGCACAAAATTTACAGATCTTCTTCAGAATGTTTTTAAAAGTGCGAAACCCTTTGAAATGTTTTTTAGTTGTATTAGTTTCCTTGGCTGCTGGAATAAATTACCATAAACTAGGGGACCTAACATATCAGAAACTTCTTCTCTCTTGGTTGTTGTGGCCAGATGTCCAAAATCAAGGGCCATGCTCCCTCCAGAGGCTCTAGAGGAAAACCTTCCCTCACTCTTCCAGCTTTGGGTGGCCGTTGGCGTTCTTTGGGTTATGGCCACATATCTCTCTGTCTGATCTGTCTTCACATTATCTTCAGCTCTGTGTACTTAATCTCCCTATGCCTCTCTCGTATAAGCACACTTTTGTTGTAATTTCAAGCACACTGAAATAATCCAGGAAAATTTCATGTGACGAACCTAATTATGTCTGTAAGACCCTTTTTCCAAATAAGGTAACATTCAAAAGTTCTGATGATTAAGATATGGGCATATCTTTTTGGAGGTGAACTTTAGCCCACTACAGTCTGCCTTCTGGATGTCCAAATTTATGTCTGTCCTGTGTGCAAAATATATCCATCCTACCCTAACATTTCCCAAAGTCTCAAACTTAAAGTTTAAACTCACATCCAAACATCATCAATTCAAAAGTCCCGAATCTCATCTAGATCATCTGAATCAGCAACAGGTGAAAACCCTGGGGCAAAATTCCTTTGCATCTATGAATCAGTGGAACAAGACATCAGCAGGGCTCCTGCTTCCAAAATGCAGGGGTGGGACAGGCATATGATAATAGTTATAGACATTATTCCAAAAGGAAGACAGATAGAGAAAGGAGTTCCCTGTCCTGATGAGTTTAAGAATTTGGCCGGGCAGAATCCCCTTCCCTAGCGGCTCAGATGGTAAGTGTGGGAGACCAGGTTCGATCCCTGGGTTGGGAAGATGCCCTGGAGGAAGGCATGGCAACCCACTCCAATATTCTTGCCTGGAGAATCCCGGGGACAGAGGAGCGTAGAGAGCTGCAGTCAAAGGGGTGGCAAAGAGTCAGACGCCAATAAGCAGCAAAGCGCAGCACATGTACAAAATAATGAGTTTGTACATGATAAGCTTTCTAAATTTATTTTTTACCTGTTTATTTTCTACTGGAGTATAGCCAGTTAACAATGTTGTCATAGCTGCAGGTGCACAGCAGAGGGACTCAGCCAGAGATATACATGTTTCCATTCTCTCTCAAACTCCCTTCCTCTCCAGGTTGCCACATAACATTGAGCAGAGTCCCCTGTGCCATTTATCTGTATATACCCATACTGGCCCTAGTTGGTTGTCCATCTAAAATACAGCAATGTGTACATGTCCATCCCAAACTCCCTAACTACCCCTTTCCCTCATCCTTCCCCCTGGCAAGCATAAGTTCCTTCTCTAAGTCTGCTAGTCTGTTCTGTTTTGTAAATATGTCCATTTGTATCATTTCTTTTTAGATTCCACTTATAAGGGATGTCATAGGATATTTCTCCTTCTCTGTCTGACTTACTTGGTATGACAGTCTCTAAGTTCATCAGTGTTGCTGCAAATGGCATTATTTCATTCTTTTTCATGGTATACATGATAATATTTTTTTTTAGTTTAAAAGTCTGATAGTTCATTGGGGCTCTCATTAGTTAGCAGTAAAACCTACCCTGGCCACCTTTCACCAACCCCCTTTTGCAGTGTTGGCAGAGCCACCGCCTGAACTGGTTCGTCTGCCTGAGTATGACCTGAGGGCTGGGGGAGCCTTTGCTAGAGACCCTCGCAGGGCATTTGTAAAATCCTGGTTTCCTCTCCCACAGTGGTGATTTCTAACAGTGCGCATCACTATTTTAAGTTAGCATTCTTCTAAAGATTCAAACTATTTTGCATATTTTGCATTCGTAATACTCATCCAACACTTTAAAATAATTTCACCTACAAAACGGTTAATATTGGTAGGTTTCCATGATCTTGTCATCAGGATCAATTTTTCATGCTTATTCCTATGAACTTACCAGAACTTGCAGAGTTACTGTTTCTTTATATTAGAGGAAATGCAATATTTGCTAATATCCAGAGCAATAAAATAATAGAAAACAGAGCTATATTAAAAAGGCATAAACATATCAAATTATCTGGCATTAGAATATAATATCCATATGAATACTAATGAACAGCAAGAAAATGATATTACAGGAAAGAAATTGCATTATTCCTCAATGTATAATCTGAAAGCAAATTCTTATTAAGGGATTCCATTCACATTTATCTTCAAAGCTGCTATGGTTGGATCACAAGTAAAGTCAAAGGAAAGAAAGCATAGACATGAAGAATGGTTTTACTGTATGGAAAATCTCTTTAGTTATATCTGGATTCCATATATATGCATTAGAATATGATATTTATCTTTCTCTTTCTGACTTGCTTCACTCTGTATAATAGGTTCTGGTATTTCGGATGAAATTATGGCTGTGTGCCTTATATGAAATACTAGAGTTAAAGACCTTGTAATGTCTTTATCTTGAGAAAACTCAAGGAACTTTGTCTTTTCAATCATGAAATATTCACAGAGCACCTGGGTTGCATTGAAGGCTCAGTGGTGAGTACATCATTTAGACAAATGTGCTGCTTTAGCAGAGATTATATTTTAATGGGGAAAATGGAAATCAATGAAATGATTGTATGATCTGATATAAAATTGCAACTACAAGTCCAAAAAAAGAGAAAGGAATGTGGAAATAAAAGGACCTGTAACATGGGATGAGGCATTGTTAGGGCAATGGGCAAAGGATTCTTGGAGCTAAGATCAGAAGGAGTAGGAATAGGTATAAGTAAATGAGGAAGGCAGGAAAGAATATTCTAGGCAGAAGCAACTCTGTGCAGAACCAATGGCTGGAGAAAACATGGTGGTTTTAGAAGAGAGAGAAGGGGTGGAAACTGGGGCAACAGGATCTGGAAGCATGGAGGGCTAAGGTGATCCCTTTGTATGTCATGTTAGGAGCTTTGTTTCAATTAAGGAAATCATTGAATTGTCACAAACAGGAAGGTAATAGAGTCAGATTTTTAATTCAAAAAGATGATTCTAACTGCAGAATGAAAAGACCCTCTGAGGTCAAGGAACAGAATACGATAGTTCAAGAGTGAGCTGGAATAACTTATAGTCAGAGAAGAGGGTCGAAGAATAAATATTTGTGGTGGGAAAACAATTGTATGTAGTGAAAGATGTCTTTTTTACGTGCATTTGTTGTTCCATTAAAAAACGAGGACTTGAGAGGCATTTAATCAAGTGAACTCCGAAAGAAACAGCAGAGTAGCACAGAGGAGGACCCAGGCTAGCTGGTGTTTGGCTGACTTCCTGTTCCTACCTTATCAGGAATGGTCATCAGTATACTATTAAATATTTAGTGGCCGCAGTATTTAAAGGACTTAAAGCAAATATAGTGAACACTGAAAATCCAATTGATTCTACAATTATATTCATGGGATTGGTTATCAGTTGGATACTCTAGGTGGAATACTTGGGTTATGCACCATTTAAGCATAGCTCAAAGCAGGGATATGGAAATGAAGGAAAACAAATTTGGCTTAATAAATGGAGAGCATTACAGCTTGTTTTTTTTACTGAGTAAAAAGCTGGTGTGATGATTTTTCACATATTAAACTATTTCCTACCTCAAAGAAACTGGTCACTTCTACAACATGATTCTTAACATCCCCTTGAGACACACTGAAATTACTCTTGGGACGTCTCTGGTAGTCCAGTGATTTGAGAATACACCTGCCAGTGTAAGGGATGGGGATTTGATCCCCATTCGAGGAACTAAGATCCCACATTCCAGGCGCAACTGAGCCCCTGCTGCAACTCCTGCAGGCTCTGAAGCCTGCGCCCCATATCGAAGACCTAGTGCAGCCAACAAAGATCACTCTTGAGAAATAAAGCCACATATTTAACATAATGGACAGAATTTTACATGGAAAGTAAAATCATTACTGTGCTTATGTTATCTGCATCTACCTTTTATCTAACCATTCTCATCACTTATACATTTTAAGTAACACAATGCTTTCAGAAAGCCCCAGCCAGATTGCCCTCACTTCCAAGTATTTAATCTGGAAGTAAGGCCGGCATCAGGCAGGACAGTGGACTGCTCTCTCATGAAGCGGAGGGAAGGAAAGGCAGCGGAACTCGAGGGTAGGGGCACGTGCACTCCCAGTCACCTCCGAGGACCGGGAAGCCAGCTGCCCCACCCTTCATTTTCCTGGGGGAATGTTTCCCTTGTTCAAGCTCTGACATCCTAGCGTTGCCCGCTTTAGAAGGAAGCTGTAAATGTCACTTTAACATTTAACAAGAGAGGAGAAACTCCCGCAGTGGAAAGCCAGGGGGACAAAGTAGAGTATGGGAGCCCAAGCTCGTCTCCCTGATATTGACCCAACCCTGTTGGATATCTGGTTAAGTGGTGAACACGGAATAGTAAGAGGAAACTCAAGTGCCACGGGGCTCTGAGTGCAGGGTGCATCATATGTGGTGTCAGACAGTTCTGACAAGTGCATGCACACAGTCAAACCTTTTATTAATTTAAAAGTAACCTTGTCACAGGAATATGTCCAACTGTTCAGATACAACTAAAGGAAAACAAGTCATCATACACTCCAAAGAAACTGAATAAATAAGAAAAAAGGTGACTGCAACTTGTTTTTTAGTTCTTTCTTCCCATGTCAATGAAGATTTAAAAGTTCCTTCTAATAAAACCTAAGGAAATTTATGAGTAGTTTTCTCCTGAAAGTCAGACTCCAATGGCGCAGCTGCTTTCGCGGTGTAATGTATCTTTGCGGTGGCAGGTGTGAGGAGGAGGTGGGTTTGAGGCTCTTTGACCCCTGCCTTTGTGTAACTTAAATGAGAGAAAGCTTCTAAAGCGAATACTGAGTGCCTGCATTCCCTGAGTCAGCACAGATTTGATACCTTGTTATCTATGATAATTCAGGTTTACACAGGGTTATAGCTGCCAAGTATGTATTAGGAACTACACATTAGTATTTGGTTTGTGATGGATAAATAATTATCTTTAATATTAATTGTTATATTTACAGGGATTATTAACATTTATTGTGTATTACATACTACGTAATAAAAAAATAAAAGTTTTTTATTACCTTATTTAATGCTCAGAACAACCCTGTATAGAGTGGAAATGATAGTTACTGAATCATAGTTGAATATACTGAGGCTCTGACATATTAAGAGGCCTGTCCAAGTCTATACAGCCACCAGGATTCCAGCTCTGACTTCAAAGCCCTTGCTCATAAGCAATAAAACATGCATTTAATGAAGAGAAGGTGGACTTCCCTGGTGCCTCAGCAGTAAAGAATCTACCTGCACTGTAGAAGAGGAAGGACACACGAGTTTGATCCCTGGGTCAAGAAGATCCCCCGGGGAAGGAAATGGCAACCCACTCCAGTATTCTTGCCAGGAAAATACCGTGGACTAAGGAGCCTGGCAGGCTGCAGTCCATGGAATTGCGAAGAGCTGGACATGGCTGAAGCGGCGGAGCACACACACAATGAAGAGAAAGGCAGCTTAAGTCCCGAGTTCTCAAATCCATGGCTGCCCAGGGGAATCCTTGAAGAGCTTTAGAAATACCGATGCCTGGATCTTAACCACCCCGTTAGCCAGTTTGGGGTCAGCTTACACACTGAAATCTCTTAAAAGGCTGCCTTGATGTTGCTGTTTAGTCACCGAGTTGTGTGTGGCTTCTTTGCGTCCCCATGGACTGTAGCCCACCAGGCTCCTCTGTCCAGGGAATTTCCCAGCAAGAATACTGGAGTGGGTTGCCGTTTCCTTCTCCAGGGAATCACCCTGACCGAGGGATTGGATTGGACCCATGTTTCCTGCATTGGCAGGCGAATTCTTTACCCACTGAGCCACCTGGGAATCCAAAAGCCTTCGAGGCAATTTTGTATGTAGCACAGTTTGAGAATCTCCTTGTGGACACAGCAGGGGAAGGAGACAGTAGAATGACCTAAGAACGTAGCACTGATATATACACACTCCCACGTGTAAACAGACAGCTCGTGGGGAGCTGCTGCAGAGTGCAGGGTGTGCACACTCCCATGTGTAAACCAGACAGCTCATGGGGGGCTGCTGCAGAGCGCAGGGTGTGCACACTCCCACGTGTAAACCGGACAGCTCGTGGGGGGCTGCTGCAGAGCTCAGGATGTGCACACTCCCACGTATAAACCCAACAGCTCGTGGGGAGCTGCTGCAGAGCGCAGGGTGTGCACACTCCCACGTGTAAACCCGACAGCTCGTGGGGAGCTGCTGCAGAGCTCAGGATGTGCACACTCCCACGTGTAAACCCGACAGCTCGTGGGGGGCTGCTGCAGAGCTCAGGATGTGCACACTCCCACGTGTAAACCCAACAGCTCGTGGGGAGCTGCTGCAGTGCGCAGGGTGTGCACACTCCCACGTGTAAACCAGACAGCTCATGGGGAGCTGCTGCAGAGCTCAGGATGTGCACACTCCCACGTGTAAACCCGACAGCTCGTGGGGAGCTGCTGCAGAGCGCAGGGTGTGCACACTCCCACGTGTAAACAGACAGCTCATGGGGGCTGCTGCAGAGCTCAGGATGTGCACACTCCCACGTGTAAACCCAACAGATCGTGGGGGGCTGCTGCAGAGCGCAGGGTGTGCACACTCCCACGTGTAAACAGACAGCTCATGGGGGCTGCTGCAGAGCTCAGGGTGTGCACACTCCCACGTGTAAACAGACAGCTTATGGGGGCTGCTGCAGAGCTCAGGGTGTGCACACTCCCACGTGTAAACCCGGCAGATCATGGGGGGCTGCTGCAGAGCGCAGGGTGTGCACACTCCCACGTGTAAACCCGACAGATCATGGGGGGCTGCTGCAGAGCTCAGAATGTGCACACTCCCACATGTAAACAGACAGCTCGTGAGAGCTGCTACAGAGCGCAGGGTGTGCACACTCCCACGTGTAAACCCGACAGCTCATGGGGGCTGCTGCAGAGCGCAGGGTGTGCACACTCCCACGTGTAAACCCGACAGCTCATGGGGGGCTGCTGCAGAGCTCAGGATGTGCACACTCCCACGTGTAAACCCGACAGCTCGTGGGGAGCTGCTGCAGAGCGCAGGGAGCTCAGCTCAGCACTCTATGGTGACCTTAGAGGAGTGGGAAGGGGGGCAGTGCTGGGAGAGAGGCTCAAGAGGAAGTGTATATATACCTATGGCTGATTCACACTGTAGTACAGCAGAAACTAATACACACTGTGAAACAATTATCCCCCAGCAAAAATAAAAATACTGTTACGAGAAGCAAAACAAAGCAAAACAAAACTTTGAGTATCTCTGAAGTAAATAATGCCACACTAACCAGAAAGCACAAGTCAATCTTCTGTTTTAACTCTTTCAGAGACTCTAGAATTTTCATAAGATTTACCAGTTTGCTTTCGATGATTCAAGAGACTTAAATTCTATTAAGATAGTTATGGGGGATAAATTGGATTTTCTGATCACAAAATGGGATTTTTAGATTAGGCACATGAAAAATCAAGTTCTTGAAGTGGTACCCCAAAGTTCTTTAAAGAATAATTTTTGTAAGTCAAGCATTTCTTCAATATTTCAGCTTTAACCTTTTAATTGATGATTAAGTAAGAAGTTCTTCCTATTTTGACTCCTCTTATTAAACTTCTCTACACATGTACTTTTTCCTTGCTGAACCAAAAAACAATGCTAGCATCTTCTAACATTTTGGGGACATCTTGGAAATTATTGTTCCACTGACTCATGATTTCCATGATTTGCTTATATTTAAATTGCAGATAGCTAATGATACTGTTTATCTCATTTATCCACAGATAGAGGAAAAAATGAAACCACTGAAAGCACCAGTTAACTTAGGTTACTGTGTTGGTAGTAGCACAAAAAAGCTGGATGTGCCAAGTCAAGTTTTAGAGACCTGGGAGAAGTGAAATTCCAGGCAGCTATTTTGCTAAGTGCTTGAAAGTTTGATGACTTGGAATTCAAGGGCAGGACTCTGGCAAGTTCAGATGGCATCTTGGTTTTCAATTTGCCCAATGATCTCCTAATTACTAAATGCAGCTGGCTCTTTTTAGAACTTACTTTATTCAATCTCTCTGTTACTTGATCCTGTTGACTTTGCCTTTCTTCTAGAAACTTATTTTCTCCTTGGCTGGCATATCCTAATTCCTGGGTCTCCTCCTGGGATTTTGTCTTCTGGCTTCACTATCTGCCTCTTGAATATTTTTGGTGTTTTAAGAATTTAGACCTCCTCTCTTCTCAGTAAACTTTCTGCTCTCCTCTACTTAAATAAGTTTAGCTATTCTGATATTCTGAAAGAGATGGGAATACCAGACCACCTGACTTGCCTCTTCAGAAATCTGTATGCAGGTCAGGAAGCAACAGTTAGAACTGGACATGGAACAACAGACTGGTTCCAAATAGGAAAAGGAGTACGTCAAGGCTGTATATTGTTACCTGCTTATTTAACTTATATGCAGAGTACATCATGAGAAACGCTGGGCTGGATGAAGCACAAGCTGAAATCAAGATTGCCGGGAGAAATATCAGTAACCTCAGATATGCAGATGACACCACCCTTATGGCAGAAAGTGAAGAAAAACTAAAGAGCCTCTTGATGAAAGTGAAAGAGAAGAGTTAAACAGTTGGTCTAAAGCTCAACATTCAGAAAACGAAGAGCATGGCATCCGGTCCCATCACTTCATGGCAAATAGATGGGGAAAAATGGAAACAGTGACAGACTTTATTGTGGGGGGCTCCAAAATCAATGCACATGGTGACTGCAGCCATGAAATTAAAAGACACTTACTCCTTGGAAGGAAAATTATGACCAACCTAGACAGCATATTAAAAAGCAGAGACATAACTTTACCAACAAAGGTCCATCTAGTCAAAGGTATGGTTTTTTTCAGTAGTCATGTATGAATATGAGAGTTGGACTATAAAGAAAGCTGAGCACCAAAGAATTGATGCTTTTGAACTGTGGTGTTGGAGAAGACTCTTGAGAGTTCTTGAACTGCAGGGAGATCCAACCAGTGCATCCTAAAGAGATCATTCCTGAATGTTCATTGGAAGGACTGATGTTGAAGCTGAAACTCCAATACTTTGGCTACCTGATGCTAAGGACTGACTCATTGGAAAAGACCCTGATCCTGGGAAAGATTAAAGGCGTGAGAAGAAGGGAATGACAGAGGATGGGATGGTTGGATGGCATCATTGATTCAATGGACATGAATTTGGGTAAACTCCAGGAGTTGCTGATGGACAGGGAGGCCTGGCGTGCTGCAGGCCATCGAGTCACAAAGAGTTGGACACAACTGAGTGACTGAACTGACTGATAATTGTTAAGTCTATATATCCAGCCTATAAAAATATGCTTCTTATTATTCTCTGTACAATTCCAATCTCGTATCCCTAGAGATATCAAAGTCATTGTCCAAAAAGAGTTATTTCTGGACTTTTTCCTTCAGTGTTCTCTTTCTCTGTGAATGACACCATCATCCATCTGGTCATGCAAATAAATAATCTTGGGATCAGTCCTTTTCCCAACATAGAAATTGTTTCCAAGATAAATAGGTTTCAACTGCTGGTCTCTTTTGTTTCGCTATTGCCATAGTTTATTTTGGGGCTTTGCTGGTGGCTGAGATTGTAAAGAATCATCCTGCAATGCAGGAGACACAAGAGAGGCATTTTCAATCCCTGGGTTGGGAAGATGCCATGGAGAAGAAAAATGGCAACCTACTCCTGTATTCTTGCCTGAGGAATCCTTTGGACAGAGGATCCTGGTGGGGTACAGTCCATGAGGCTGTAAGACTGGGATGCAACTGAGCAACTAAAGCATCACTACCCCCATGCTTTGTTTGCTCATGAATTCCAAAGTATTTATGGAATTTTATCTATATGCCAGGGCTTCACATGTGGCTCAGAGGTAAAGAATCTGCTTACCAATACAGGAGATGCAAAAGACACAGGTTTGAGCCTTAGGTCGGGAAGATCCCCAGGAGTAAGAAATGACAAACCACTCCAGTATTCTTGCCTGGAGAATTCCATCAACAGAAGAGCCTGGTGGGCTACAGTCCATGGGTTGCAAAGAGTCAGACATGACTGAGCTACTGAGCACAGCACATATCTATATGCCAAGCACTGCAGATACCCAAAGAACTGGTCAGTCTCTACATAGAACTTGCCTTCTAAAGGAGAGAGCTCATACATGAGTGAATGAATACAGAAGGAAACATCAGAATATGGCCTGAAAATGCAGTTGAAATACCATGAAAAGGAGGTCACAAGTAATGACAAGGAGGTTACTATGAACTGAGGAATCTCTTTGAGATGTCAGTTTGAAGAAGGAACCAGACATATGAGATTCAGGAAAAGAGCACTACAGATAAATATGAGACCTGGTACAAAACCCCAAAGGTGGAGATGAGCTATGTGTTTTTGAGTAATGTAAAGAATGTTCAGATTTCAGAAGGATAGTGAATGTGGAGGAGTGGGGATGGTAAAAGATGAAGTTAAAAAAAAGTATCCAAGGGCCAAATCAATAGAGTTTTATAAGTCAGAATACATGGGTTGGGTTTTACCCAAATGTATTTATTATTCTTAGAAAATATATTTTGACAACTCTTTAAAGAGTGAATTTTAGGTATTTCAGCTTAAAAAAAGTGCATAACATGGGAGTTGTGAGTTAAGATTTATTTGGAGCAAAATGAGAACTATAGCCCGGGAGACAGCACTTCAGATACTTCTGAGAGACTGCTCCAGAAGGTTAGAAGTTCCCTCAGTAGAGATGTGATTTTGGTGAAGAAAGAGTGCATGCAGTCAGGCACACACGTGTGTGTGTGTGTGTGTCTCTGTGTGTGTGTGTGTATATATATATATATATATATTTTTTTTTTTTCCAGTAGGGTGTTGCTAGTCATGAGAAGTTAGTCATCAGCATCAAGGATTTTAGTGTTTTTCAAGACACAAGAAGATGCAAAGATAGGGCTCATAAAATCTCCTGAAAAATATCTAAATATCTGAAAGATCTGTCTTGGCAAGTTTTCCCTGAGCACAGAGTGCCTCATTTCTGCTCTCTACTCTGAACTCCTTTCAGGAGGTTATTGAAAGCCAGCAGCTGCAGTAACTCATGATTTAATCCTCAGAGAGTTAGAAGGCAAGTGCCAATTTGTAGTTTACAGGGAGGATGAGAGAAGAAGCATTCAGTGAGCAAGGATCCACTGTGGGGTTCCATTAAGGAGATGGTGATTGCTTGGATTAGGATCATAATGGTGGAGGAGCTTAGGAGGGATGGATTCACAGTATATTTTGGAGAGAGTTTTGATAGAAGTTATTGATGAATTGTATATGGCAGGAGAGTTCAGGGAAAGAGAAATTAGGAATCATTCTTGGGTTTTGACTGTAGCATCCAGATAAAGTCACTTAATGGAATGGGGAGGATTGTGGAAGTTATGGTTTTGAGTGGAGAAAAATCAAGTGTTCTTCTTAGTTTTGTTATTTTTAAGATGTTACAAGACATCTAAAATGAGATCCAGGGACTGCCCTAATGGGGCAGTGGTTAAGACTCCATGCTTCCAATGCAAGGAGCACAGGTTCATCTCAGTTCCCTCAGGTCAGCGAACTAAGAGCCCACGTGCCTTGCGGTGTGGCCCCCCCACCCCACCCTGCCCAAAAACAAGAAACTAAAATGAGATAAGAAGTTCAAGTTCATAGCTTAGCGTATGACTACGTGTCAAGGCAGAGGCTAGAGTAAAAGACAGAGACTATAAGTCATAAGCATTTTAGGTGGCATTTAAACACATTGTACTGAAAACAACATACTACCTAAATATGTTAGATGGAATCATCACTGTGAGTACTTCATATCACCTGTGTTAATTCACTTGTACTTCGTGATAACCCCCACTTTATAGGTAAAGAACAATATGACACAGAACATTTAAGTGACTTTCCTGAGTTTACACAGGTAATAATTGGCAAGTCCAGGGTTTATTTATTTCTCTAAGTCCAGGGTTTAAGACAAGGTGTCTGGGGACTTCCCTGGAGGTCCCCTGGTTAGAACTCCATGCTTCTAATGCAGGGGGCTTGGGGTCTGTCCCTAGTCAGGAAACTAAGATCCCACATGTCTGCACATGGTCTGCCAAAACAAACAAGTGGAAAAAAAAAAATGAAGAGTCTGGTTTGAATCTCCTTTCTTAACTCTGACTCATATTATAGGGTGTGCACATAGCATGAAAAGGAAAGTGGTCCTAAACTCAACATTGTGAGGGGAGGAGCAGCCAAGAAAGGCGTCTATAAAGGAACCAGTGAGACAGAGGAAGCCGGGAACCCGGGAACGTGTGATAAGATAGGAGCTGAGGGGAGACAGCATCTCCAGCAGGCAGAGTGATCAGACACACGGAATACCATTGAAACGTTAAGGAATGTATAAGTAGAGGAGATGCCAAGGTCATTTGCAAGATCGGCCAGGACAGTGTTTATAGGGAGTAAAAGCTAAAAGCCATTTGGTGGGCCTTTCTTCAGGGTCATCACTTGATAATCCTTTCAAGTGGAAATGCCCATCTTTCCTTTGTGCCCACACTATAACCTGTCATTTTCCCCACCAATCTCCTGGTTATTCTCTTTCTGTGTCCCTTGCACTCCCACCCTCCACCATCCCCCGTTCTCTCTCTCTCTCTCTTTTAACTCTATTTCTGTTGCTACTTTTGTCTCGTTCTCACTTTCCGCTCCCACTTTCTCTAACTGTGAGCTTTGCAAGACCGTATATCAATCTTGTTCATTTTTTGCACTCCTAGTGCATAGTAAGAGTTCCCAGTATTTAAGTCATAACTGATCAATATTTATTGATTGAATAAAGCCTGAATTCATCAGTAACATAAAAATCTTTTTATTGGATTTAATCATAGAACTTGTTTCAGGGTCGACTTTGTGCTTGCAGTAGGAGATACAGGAAGCACTGTTTTATCTTAGAAACTGCATTTAAAGTTGTTAATACTAAAAAAAAATATGCTTTTCAGTGCTCAATCAAAAAAATAAAAATAAAAACTTGCAAAAAAAAAAAAAACTGGAATGAATAAAACTGGATATGAAGGTTTTTTTCTTCTCCATGTAGATTCCCAGGAGATTTCTGGAAGGAAGCCTTAGGATAACCTGAGACATATGTATTTAAAGAACCTATTAAGGATCAATACTTTGATTATTCACTCAGTATTGCTCTTGAGACAGGAAATAACTATTTAGTCTGGCCTGAGCTATCAGATCACTCCTGTCAGACAGATCACAGTGTGCCAACTGACTGATAATTCCATAGCAAATGCAGGGTAATTTGGGCTCAGAGAATGGTGTTTGCTGGTAATTTTTGGCTCTGGAATTTTCCCACGGAT
Organism: Ovis aries; assembly: GCF_016772045.2. Classification (NCBI taxonomy): domain Eukaryota; kingdom Metazoa; phylum Chordata; class Mammalia; order Artiodactyla; family Bovidae; genus Ovis; species Ovis aries. The sequence goes on from NC_056072.1 coordinate 4,057,722, forward strand.
TGATCTTTGCAACTAGTGACTTCTGATGCCACAATATTACAGACTATTAAAGAAAAAAAAAAAGCACAAACCATATCTATGTATTTGTCATATTAAAGACAGCTTTTAATCTGAAAATTGGCAGGAGAGTGATTGATGTATATTATTTAATCATATGATTACAAATAAGTTATAATGACAATTCATTCTTTTTTTATTGTAGTTCATTTATTATATACTGAAGTCTCGCTTGGGGAATTTTGAACATTACTTTACTAGCATGTGCTGCTGCTGCTGCTGCTGCTGCTAAGTCGCTTCAGTCGTGTCTGACTCTGTGCGACCCCATAGACGGCAGCCCACCAGGCTCCCCTGTCCCTGGGATTCCCTAGGCAAGAATACTGGAGTGGGTTGCCATTTCCTTCTCCAATGCATGGAAGTGAAAAGGGAAAGTGAAGTCGCTCAATCGTGTCCGACTCTTCACGACCCCATGGACTGCAGCCTACCGGTATGAGATAAGTGCAATTGTGCAGCAGTTTGAGCATTCTTTGGCATTGCCTTTCTTTGGGATTGGAATGAAAACTGACCTTTTCCAGTCCTGTGGCCACTGCTGAGGTTTCCAAATTTGCTGGCATATTGAGTGCAGCACTTTCACAGTACCCTCTTTTAGGATTTGAAATAGCTCAACTGGAATTCCATCACCTCCACTAGCTTTGTTCGTAGTGATACTTCCTAAGGCCCATTTGATTTTGCATTCCTGGATGTCTGGCTCTGGGTGAGTGAGCACACCATCGTGATTATCTGGGTCGTGAAGATCTTTTTTTGTATAGTTTCTCTGTGTATTCTTCCCACCTCTTCTTCTTTTGCTTCTGTTTAGTCCATACCATTTCTGTGCTTTATTGAGGCCATTTTTGCATGAAATGTTCCCTTGATATCTCCAATTTTCTTGAAGAGATCTCTAGTCTTTCCCATTCTATTGTTTTCCTCTATTTCTTTGCATTCATCACTAGGGAGGTTTTATTATCTCTCCTTTGGAACTCTGCATTCAAATGGGTATGTCTTTCCTTTTCTCCCTTGTTTTTCACTTCTCTTGTTTTCACAGCTATTTGTAAGGCCTCCTCAGATAGCCATTTTGCTTTTTGCATTTCTTTTCCATGGGGATGGTCTTGATCCCTGTCTCCTGTACAATGTTAGGAATCTCCATCCATAGTTCTTCAGGCACTTTGCCTATCAGATCTAGTCCCTTAAATCTAATTCTCATTCCCACTGTATAACCGTAAGAAATTCGATTTAGGTCATACCTGAATGGTCTAGTGGTTTTCCCTACTTTCTTCAATTTAAGTCTGAGTTTGGCAATAAGGAGTTCATGATCTGAGCCACAGTCAGCTCCTGGTCTTGTTTTTGCTGACTGTATAGATCTTGGACTGCAAGGAGATCCAACCAGTCCCTCCTAAAGGAGATCAGTCCTGAGTGTTCATTGGAAGGACTGATGCTGAAGCTGGAACTCCAGTACTTTGGCCACCTGATGCTAAGAACTGACTCATTTGAAAAGACCCTGATGCTAGGAAAGATTGAAGGCAGAACGAGAAGGGGATGGCATAAGATGAGATGGTTTGATGGCATCACCGACGCAATGGACATGGGTTTGGGTAAACTCCGGGAGTTGGTGATGGACAGGGAGGCCTGGTGTGCTTCAGTTCATGAGGTCACAAAGAGTCAGACACAACTGAGCAACTGAACTGAATTGAAGTGAATTTACTATTAGCTTCAAGCATACAATGAAATGATTCTTCACTTTTACATATTATAGCAAGTTTAAAGTTATTATAAAATATTGGCTATATTCCCTATGGTGTACAATATATGCTTCTAGCTTATTTATTTTATACATAATACTTTGTCCCTCAGCGCTTTGCCCCTGTCTTATCCCTTATCCCAAAAAAGAATATTTGTCTTTTTCTGTGTTTACTTACTAAGCCTAATATCCTCCAGGTCCATCCCGTTGTAAAAAAAAAGTGGCAAATGTCACTCTTTTTAGTGACTGAGCAGTATTCCACTGTAGGTACATCACATCTTTATCCATTCTCCCGTCGATGGATAGTTAGTTGCTTCCATATATTGTCTATTGCAAACAATGCTGTTATAAACATTGGGACATACATATCCTTTCAAATTACTGTTTTTATTTGCTTCTGATATATACGCCCTGAGTGGGATTGCTGGATAATTGGTAGTTCTACTTTTTTTTAGTTTTCTGCGGAGCGTCCACACTATTTTTCCTAGTGGCTATACCAGTTTACATTCCTGCCAGCAGTATGCTGGGGCTTCTTTTTCTCCACCCCCTCTCCAGCAATCTTATTATCTGTGATGTTTTTGACAATAGCTGCTCTGACAGGTATAAGGCGATATCTCATTGTGGTTTTGCTTTACATTTGTGTGATGACTATCGATGCTGAGCCTCTTTTCATGTGCCTACTGATCATTTGCATGTCTTCTTCAGAAAACGTCAATCAATCCACGTCTTCTGCCCACTTTTTAATTTTTTTTTGATCCTGAGTCATGTCTTATTCTTGGTTTTAGAGGAAAAGCTTTCAGCTTTTCATCGTTAAATATGATGTTAGCAGTGGGTTTGTCATAAAATTTCCTTCATTATATACAGATAGATTTCTTCTTTACCAAGGTTGGTGAGAATTTTCATTCATCATCATGAATGGATGTTGAGTTTTGTCAGAGGCCTTTTCTGTGTCTACTGAGATGTTCATGTGATTTCTGTCCTTTATTTCGTCAGTGTGTTATTACTTGATTGATTTGGGGATGGGTTGCAATTTGTTCTTTAAAAGAAAAATGTTTTAAATTGCTTACTTTTCATTTGTTATCATATTCGTTATATCTCTAACAGTGTGCTGTGTCTTGACAAATGAGTGCCTCATTCTATAGTTTAGCTATGCCCCTCAAGTTTTATACATAGGTTTATTGTTTTAGTTTTAAATCAGCATTGTTTAGGAGTAAAGTAAAACATGCTCATTTTAAGTTTTGACACATATATGTACTTGTGTAGGCACCACAGTAATCAAGATAAAAAAGGTTTCCATCACCCTTAAGGATCAGCCCTGGGATTTATTTGGAAGGAATGATGCTAAAGCTGAAACTGCAGTACTTTGGCCACCTCATGCGAAGAGTTGACTCATTGGAAAAGACTCTGATGCTGGGAGGGATTGGGGACAGGAGGAGAAGGGGACGACCAAGGATGAGATGGCTGGATGGCATCACGGACTCAATGGACGTGAGTCTGAGTGGACTCCGGGAGTTGGTGATGGACAGGGAGGCCTGGTGTGCTGCAATTCACGGGGTTGCAAAGAGTTGGACACGACTGAGCGACTGAACTGAACTGAACTAAGGCTTCTTAAAAATATAGTCAGTATGCTAAGAACTTTGCAGTTTAAAGCCATGCTACTTAAGAAAGCAAGGGGTGGTATGATACCATGAGAGGAGAGGTTGTGTAAGTTTGAGAAAGTCATGTAGCCCATATGAGCATATTAGCGATGGAGATACATAATAAACCTTTAATAAATGCTAGATATTATTCACTTATATAATGGGAAAATGCTTTTTATCATTCATATTTATATATAATAGGACTAAATTAAGTGGAGCTCACCTGCAACTTTAAGGGTTCTGTATTCAAACAAAAGCACACATTTTGGTTATATATTATTCGTGTCTTATTTATCTCTATGTAACCATAAATTCTTGTATAATCTTGTAGTATTTTGTATTATCATTGCTATCCATTTTGCAGCGGTATAGTCATGTTGTAAACAGTCACGGTATCTGGACAAAGACATGCAATTTAAGCTCTATTTAAATAACTAAAATAGTGCTAAATAAATTTAAATGCACTGTAGTGCTTAAACATGGCACAATGATATGCTTTAACAAATAAAATGGAAGTTTTTGAGTGCAATTGATACAAAGCATTTGATCTCTTTCGTATAATTAAGTGGTTTAAAACATATTTGGTAATCTTAATCAGTGTGTATATATTGATGTTATTCTGATCTCACTTAGAGTCTATTGCTGAATCAATAGTTTGAGCTGGTTTTAGCATGAGTCAGTTTTTACCAACTAAATTTTCTTCCAAAGCATATATTTTAAAAGTGTTTTCTCTGTTTCTATTAAACAATTTTATAGAAAGCCCTTTTGGGTTTACTAGAAAAAAGTTTACACTAAATTTGGAATCAGGGAGATAGATCTTAAGTAGTATCAATTATTGAAGTACTCATTGTAACTATTGAAATTCAGATGCATTTCAAATTTGCCTTAACTTAGGTTATTTCTCAGAAAATCCAGAAGTCGTGACAGGTCACCTTTTTCTATGTACATTGATCTGAGGACCACTCTGGGTTCAGATCTCAGTCTTCCTGTATCAACTGTGTGCCCCTGGACAAGTTACACTACGTCTCCTTTCCTCAGTTTCTCTTTCTATGAAATAGACACAGTCATGATACCTCACTTTTAGAGTTGTTAAGAGAATTAAATGAGTGAACACATGGGACACACTAAAATGGGACCTAGCATGGAGAGAGCACCTAGAGAATATTATGCTTGCAAGAGCTTAACAGACTGAATAGTTTGTTAAACTGGATAAACTGAAATTAGTTTGCTCCTAGTATAAACATTCTTTGGGAAGAAAGTGGTCGTTTTGTTCAAATGATTTCTAGCTCTGTGCTGAAACTGTGTATGACAAGTTTCTACCCCAGGCCCTTACCAGCTCTGGAGTTCTTGTAGCCTTGATCTATATGAACTCAATTGCCTTTATTATTCAGGACACAGACCATGGCTGTTGAAAACTGCTGCCTTCCACACCAGTTCTGCCAAGGCTCTGAGCCTCACAGGTGGTGCTAATGGTAAAGAGTCCGTCTGCCAATACAGGAGATGCAAGAGATGCGGGTTCAGTCCCCGGGTCTGGAAGATCCCCTGGAGTAGGAAATGGCACCCCGCTCCAGTATTCTTGCTCGGAAAATTCCATGGGCAGAGAAGCCTGGCAGGCTACAGTCCATGAGGCCTCAAAGAGTTAGATATGACTGAGCAACTGAGTACACACACACACTGAACCTCACATTGATTTGTTACCTGCAGAACTCGGCATTGCTGATTCTTGCACAGGAATCTTGGGAAAGCAACCAAGGTTAAGATAAAAGGCTGATCTGGTTCACTGATTCACGCTTCAGCATCCCAGGGCAAGCCAGGGACATAACCTCTGGGTGATCTGCGTGTCTCAACATGGAACCAGGCATGATCACATGGAGGATTCCATGGTGCTTTGCTTACCTGCCTGCCTTAGTGGATAAAGGGTCCTTTGAATACTGTCACAACCACAAACGAGGAAAAGACCGTTAAGCAGTTCAAGTAAGAACTAGAAAGTAAGTGATCAGAGAGTTGTGAAAGCCCCCTCTCCCTCAAATTAAAAATTTAAAAGAGGAGGCATCTGGCACTAATAATGAATGACATCTCTGAGAGAGGGAAGACGGCATATTTCCAGGGGACGCTTTCATGTCAGGATCATTTTGTCTGAGTGGAAAGTGATTTGCTGTGGGCCTTTACATAAACAGTTCCTGGTTCTCTGGCTCTGATTGTGACTCTGTTTGTTTTCATTCTAAACTGGAAAGGTAGTATTTATGAAGCTACAACTTCGTGCTAATTCTGTGAACCATGAATGTGTTCACATTCATGGCATTTTTGAATTGCAGTGAAACGAACAATGTGTGTGCGTACAGCCTCAGTCACTCAGGCCTGTCAGACTCTTTGCGACTCTGTGGACTGTAGCCCACTAGGGTCCTCTGTCTGTGGGGTTTTCTCAGCAAGAATACTGGAGTGGGTTGCCATTTCCTCCACTAGGTGATCTTCCCGATCCAGGGATTGAACCCACGTCTCCTGGATTGCAGGCAGATTCTTCACCACTGAGCTATGAGGGGAGCCCCAAATAGACAGCAGTGACAGTGAAAATGATATCTCAGTGAGTGCCCTGTCCCAAGTACAGCTGCAAGCACTTTGCATGTAGCGTGATCAGCATTTTCTGGCTTGTCAAGACTTTCTCAGTTTCAACATAAATATCCACATCCTGGGGACACTCTGATTCCAGGCAAACTGAGACTCTACTTACAAGTATTAATTTCATTTAATTACCAACCTCTCCCATTACCAGGGAGCGACTGTTTTCTCTTTTGCCACTAAGGGAACTGAGATCCAGAGAGGTAAAGTCATTGACACATACTCACAGTGGTTGAGTGGGACCTCAAACCCAGATAGGGGAGCTGTCTTTCACTCTTTTCCTGGATTTAGGTTGGAATCAACACATAAGTTGTTGAAGTAGACCCTTTTCACCAAAACTCATCCCAGAACTTGAGTACTTCAATTGCTATAGATATAGGGAAAGTGACAGTGAAAGTCACTCAGTTGTGGCCGACTGTTTGTGATCCCATGAATTGCATGTCCATGGAATTCTCCAGAATACTGGAGTGGGTAGTGCAGAGGAGGACAATTATTTTTTCTGCCATTCTTTAGTGACACCAAACCGTATCACAAACTCTACTCTCAGAAATGCCCATCAGCGGGCATGAAGGAAGAACTTTCTGAGCCACTATTAAAAATTGATTAATGACTTATGCAATCCTGCCAAATAGCACAGCTGTACCGTACCGTCCTGCAGCACACCTTGCATAGTAACTGCTTAAGGAATAGGGCTAAGTGTCTAATTTGGGGGTAAAAAAGCACTTTAGCAAAATGTGTTCTGTTTATGTTCCAATCCTTTGCCTTGTCTTAAAAAAACATGAAGAACTCTTTAGACAACTTATGATATCTGACATTATCAGAGTGAAAGCGAAGTCACTCAGTCGTGCCTGACTCTTTGCAACCCTGTGGATAGTAGCATGCACCAAGCTCCTCCCTCCATGGGATTTTCAAGGCAAGAGTACTGGAGTGGGTTGCCATTTCCTTCTCCAGGGAATCTTCCCAACCCAGGGATCGAACCCAGGTCTCTCACATTGTAGACAGACGCTTTACCCTCTGAGCCACCAGGGGAGATTATCAAACCATGTTTCAAATGGGAGTTACTATTTTCTGGATATTATTGAGGTAGACATGCCTTTTATTGAGTTTTATTCCTTCTATCATTCTCTGCCCATGTGAACTGCTAAATGCTCTGAGGAGAGTAGTATTAATTATAGTTCACAAATTTTCAAATTTAGATAAGTCATCACATAATGAAAATGGGAGATGGGCAGCATGGTATAACCAACTTTTAACTTTATTAAATAATGATACTAAATAAAACACCTACTACTAGTACATGGTCACTTACTAGCACATAGATCTAGTATCACTAGCACATTTGCTTTTCAAAATTTCATTTTAATACAGAATGGGCCATCATCTTAGTGTAAGATATGGAAGTTTCTCTCAACATGTAGTAGGTTCCCTGCATACGAATGAATTCAGTTCAGAGAGTGTGTTTGTAAGTCCAATTTGTTTTTAATTCCAACAAAGTTAGCTTAGGTACCCAACTGACACAGAGGTGCTGAGGAACCACAGCTGCCATGCCCGTGCCAAGGACGAAAGAAGCTGCAGCAGACCAGAATCTGCCCAGCACACCCCTGGTGCGGGCAGATCTCAGCTCAGCAGGCTTCCTGCACACTCCACACCCCACCAACGCACCAGGAAGGAGTAGTAGGGGATGGATATGAAAGGCACGCATTGGATCTGGGAAGGTGTTGCTAACAGTTGTCCACCATTGTGGTGACCGGGGATTGGGAGATCTCAATTCTTCCCAGGTCTGCCTGTAAAGAGCTCCAGGGCCTTGGCAAGTCCTTTTATATCACCTAAGCCTCAGTTTCCCCTACAGCTGTATGACCTTCCAGGCTCCTTCTGTTGTAAAACACACAACTCTTTGATTTCCAGTACTCTGAGACCCCTGCCTTCTGCTAATGAACACTACATCCTAAAGTGTTAATCAGTCTCCGTGAGTTATAAGATTTGTCTCTTCAAGCAGGACATTAGTTTTGTCTGAATTCTAGTGACAGTGGTTTTACCTAAATTGAGAATCCCGTGTTGTGTGTAGAACAGCTCGGCATTCAGGCTAATCGTTCAAACATTGAAATCATTAAAACACACGACTGCAGATGTATTCCTCATCTTTACTTTCTGTGTGCCTTGTTCACAGAGGCCACTTTGCAGCCTCCTGGAAGGTACCTTCCCTAAACCACAGTGCTAAATAGAAAACAAGCAAGCAAGTCAACTGTCAGGTGAAATGGGAAAGCATGTGCTGAATATGCCCCAAAATAGTGTGGCAAATCGGACACTTCAGCTGATTTTCCAAAGCAAGTGTTAATAACATGGCCAGGATGTATAAGCATATCACACACACACACACACACACACACACACAATCACACATGTATGCACTCAGTGTCTATAGGTTTCTGAACACTTCTATATTTGAAAATAGTTTCCTTGAAAGCAAGGAAAGTGTCTTTCACAATTCCCAATATTTTGCTCAGTGACCATCACATGTCCAGGGCCTAGTCCCAGTGTGTGGCATGAAAGATTGTTATCCGTTGGGGTTCTGTGAATGCTTCTTACCTCTTAAGCTCTTATCATTTTTACGCTGTATGGAAGAGTAGGAAGAAATGGTTTTCTCCAGAACCAGACTTTATGGAGTAACTAATGTTTGTTAATACCCCAGTGCATATTAAAACTATAGGGCCAACCTTTTTATAACTACAAAATGTTGAGTAGGTAGTTGGAAGGGTGCAGGTGAGGGTTAAACAAGAAAGAAATTCTTATTACTTATTTTTTATAAATTTTTATTGGAGTACAGTTGATTTGTTAATCCAATGCTGTGTTATTTTTGGGTATACAGAAAAGTGATCCAATAATACATATACATGTACTCATTCTTCAGATTTGTTCCCATATAGGTTATTACAGAATATTGGTAGAGTTCCCTGCGCCATACAGTAAGTCCTTAATGATTATTTATTTTATATATGGTCGTGTGTACGCAGTTGCTAAGTTGTTCCTGAGCCTGCAACAGCATGGACTGTAGCCCACCAGGCTCCTCTGTCCTTGGGATTTCCCAGACAAGAATACCAAAGTGGGTTGCATTCCCTTTTCCAATATATAGTAGTGTGTGTATGTTAATACCAATCTTCTTATGTATTACTCCCCCCCATGCTTCCCCTATGGTAACATAAATTCATTTTCTAAGTCTATGTGTCTATTTCTGCTTTGTAAGCTTATTTGTATCATTTTTTAGATTCCACAGATAAGTGATATCACATGATATTTGTCTTTGTCTGACTTGACTTAGTATGATCATCGTTAGGCCCATCCATGTTGCTGCAAATGGCATTATTTTGTTCTTTTTTATGGCTGAGTAATATTCTTATAGGATGTTTTAGGAACTTTCAGAAATCAGTGCCAGCTTCCCTCTCTAGGCTCTTTACAATAAAAAGACTGTAAAGGCAAACATTTCATGACATCAGAAGAGAATAAATAGTCAAAAGACGTCTCCATCAGCTTTTTAGTCTCTCTCCGTATTGAATGTTAAGAAAATATTCAGTATTACCCACAATGGCCTCAGCCTTCAGCTTGTGAGGGGTTTTGTTTTATTTTCTCCGGATAGTCAAGGATATCAGGATCCCTCACTTGGTGGGAAGGCAGACATGGCAGGTTTTGCCCAAAAATTCTGTGAGAGGAACAGCCCTGGCATCTTCATGCTCTCATGCATTGGATGGGGACTGATTACTCATGTGCCAGCTCACCCGCCTGTGGCCTCATTTGCGGTGGGTCAGTGGACAGGTATCTGGCTGTTCTTTGGTAGCCAGCTGAGATAGGAAACACACAACCGTTTTTCAAGAAAGTTGCTCCCTGAGACCCTGCACGCATACTGCGGTCACGCTGGTGCACCGAATATGTGAACAGTGTCAAAAATCATGGCATAGCTCACTTAAGTGTAAGAGCACTGTGTGCTTCCAGCTTTGTTTACCCTGAAAAAGGAAAAAATCATTGCATAATGAGTGTTAAGGATATTGTGAGCAAACAAAGGGAAATTGGGCCGTGAGTGTTGCAGAGGAGATGTTTTCTAGATCCAGATGTGTTCATTGTGTTTACAGGATGCCCAGTTATACGTGTAGGCGAGACCTCAGAACATCGTGGGATTGTCCTCTGGAAGGAGTTAGTAGCCTTTAGCTGCAGTGTGTACCATATTTAGCTCCTTAAGAGGAAGTGTCCTCTTAGTTGAGTCTTAAGTTATTTCCCTCGCTGTTGCGTCGCTCGCATACTATACCCCTCGGGGACATGTGGGTTGCGTGTGGGCTAAGTCACTTCAGTCATCTCCGACTCTCTGCAACCCTATGGACTGGAGCCCACCAGGATCCGCTGTCCATGGGATTCTCCAGGCAACGATATTGAAGTGGATTGCCACGCCCTCCTCCAGGGGATCTTCCCAACTCGAGGATCGAACCTGCATCTCTCATGTCTCCTGCATTGTCAAGCAGGTTCTTTACCACTGGCGCCGCATGATTAGTCCTAAACAAAGCATAGATCTGCTGCTTTGCAATCTGAACCAATAGAAACAAACTCGGATGTGACAGGCCAGAGGCTTATTAGCTACCATATTCAGTTCAGTTCAGTCGCTAAGTCATGTCTGACTCTTTGCGACCCCATGAACCGCAGCATGCCAAGCCTCCCTGTTCATCACCAACTCCCGGAGTTTACCCAAACTCATGTCCATTAAGTTGGTGATGCCATCCAACCATCTCATCCTCTGTCATCCCCTTCTCCTGCCTTCAATCTTTCCCAGCATCAGGGTCTTTTCCAATGAGTCAGCTCTTCGCATCAAGTGACCAAAGTATTGGAGTTTCAGCTTCAGCATCAGTCCTTCCAATGAACACTCAGGACTGATCTCCTTTAGGATGGATGGGTTGGATCTCCTTGCAGTCCAAGGGACTCTCAAGAGGCTTCTCCAACACCGCAGTACAAAAGCATCAATTCTTCGGCACTCAGCTTTCTTCACAGTCCAACTCTCACATCTATACATGACTGCTGGAAAAACCATAGCCTTGACTAGATGGACCTTTGTTGACAGAGTAAGTTCAGTTCAGCTACCATATTAGATGCCTTCTGTTTTGAAAGCCCTTGACATGACTCTATGATGGACATCCTCATAGAGCTTACTCTGTGATCTAGAATCAAGCATTTCCTTAAAATTGATATCAAAGTTCAGATTTCTTGAAGCAACTGCCAAAAAGGAGGTCTCTATGATTCCAGGGTGTCATCGTGATGAAAAGTTAAGTTTTTCTGACACTAGGGTGCCCATAAGCCAGTGTTAGTAATGCAATGGATGAGTGAGCTTAAGGTGCTCTGCAAAGAATCAAAACCAGCCTAGGAGAGAAGGAGCAGTTCAGCTATTGAGCCAAAACCATTATTGATGTCCCACCAAATTATTTGACCTGTGCTCAGTTTTCTGTAGGGAATCTAAGTAATGGTTTACAAAAACAGGTAGTAAATATGTGATGAAAAGGAGAGAAACATACATTGGTACTCCTGTTTTCAAGAAGTTCAAACCAGGCATTTTATATTAAACAGATGAAATAAAGCTGAGTTCTTAGAAGCCACTAAAATGCAGGCAAAATTTTGAAAGTAGGCTTGAATGTACACTTTTCTGGGTAAAATTTACATAGCCTGAAAATGTTTTCAAACTTGTTAGACAGTTTAATAGATTCTTGAATATACAGCAATCCTGTACATGTAATCTTGCTATTAATATGTTTATAGGTGGGAGGAAATCTACATATTCATGCAGGTTTCACTGAAAGCTCTTTGAATTCCTCCTGCCTCTCTTGCTTGCTAAGACAGAAGCCTTGGGACAATGACAGCTGCTGCAAGGCCACTGAATTCAGCTCACCTCAAATGTTTTACTTTCAATCCATTTGGAAGAGAAGTTTTAGTAGGTAGCATTGACTTTTCAGCCATTTTCTCTAAAATGCTTTTACTGCACTTAGGCAGGAAACACTCAGACTTAAAGCTTCCCCAGGAAACAGATAAGCACAGGGCTGGCTTGCAGACAGGGCAGGTCTCTGTATCTCTGAGTTGGCACAGCCTGGTAGAAATCGTTGAACTGCAGCGTTTCCATCATGGTGCCAGCCTGATGCATGGCTGGGTGCCAAGATTGCTATTTGGCAACAAGCGTCCAGACAAGCAGCTGGTTATTGCAGTGAATCTGAGCAGCGTGCCTAGGGCCCTTACTCTGGTGCCAGACCCTCCAACCCAGTTAGCAACTGAACCCTGGAGACTTTTTCTGGCTCTGTTCCCATCTCATCTTGGGGCAGGCTTTGCCCTGGCAAGGGAGGTCTCCAGCAGGTTGCTTGGTCCTGAGCTGGAGAAGATGCTTTAAACCACCAAGAGCTGAGGGAGCAGCGGGCAGCCAAGGCCAGCCCTGGAGTTGGGGGAGCTGGTCAGAGCATGCTTTCACTAGAGCTATCCGGGGAAGGCAGGGTCCCTGTGATCCGCTGCCATTCCGCTCTAGCTAGGGGCAAGGAGGTGACAGCCTGCTGGAGTCTGCTTTTGGCCTTGATGGCATCTGTTTTATGCGTTTTTTTTTTTTTTTTTCTACTGCTAAGACTAAGGGACGACATGGTGAGCAAACTTGTCAAGAGGAAATTTTCAGGAGGAGGTGAGGGAAGAGAAATTGGCCCAGGAAACAGCCACATTCAGGGAGTACCGTGACGTTCGCCATGGACGAGCAGGGTCTTACTAAATGTTCTCCGAGTTTTCAAGGTGGGGAAAAAAGAAATTACTTCCTTGGGTTTTTGAATGCCCTCTCTCTACCAGAACTTCTGGAACCTTGAGACTTGTTTGCTCTCTGGCTTTCGGAAGGGAGGATGCAGCTTTTCAGGAGGGTTTGTCTGCCTGTAGGTGCTTCCCTCCTGGTGTCTGCAGCCATCTGCAAGTTTACGGCAGCTGCTGAGGAATTTATGCTGAGTGCACCGGAGCTGGGCATAGCATGTCTGGAAAGCACTCAGCCCTCTTCTTTTTTTGGGGGGGCAAGTGTGCAAAGGGACTCTGGCAAAATGCTTTGCCCACTTTCCTCTAACCAACACTGCCCTACAGTTTGCAGCCCTGTGCCCTCCACAGTGATTGCCTGGGACTCAGAGAGCTGTTCAGAATGGTTCCGGATCAAGCTTGACAGTTTGAACATAGCCATCGGGTAATCCTCAGCATCTTTCAAATGATGCCTGTAATTTCGCCCAGGAAAGTTGCCGTATACTACAATGGTGGAATTATTGAAAATGTTGGCACAGAGGACCAAAGACTCCATTGTGTTTAACTGCTGGGATTCCCGCCTCACCAACAGAACAAGTACCCACAGGATGCTTTCTGTGAACCTTGTCTTTTATTATATTTGGTGACTTTCTGGAGCCAGGCATATGACTATTAATAGTGTATCTATCACTTTCTTTATTTTTTCAATTGGAGTATAGTTGATTTACAATGTTGTGTTAATTTCTGCTATATAGCAAAGTGATTCAGTTATCCACACATATATATCCTTTTTTATGCTTCCTTCCGTCGTGGTTTATCACAGGGTATTGAATAGAGACTAGTTGTTTATCCATCCTGTATATAATAGTTTGCATCAGCCAACCCCAGCCTCCCACTTCGTCACTGTCACCCCCTACCTTGGCAACTACAAGTCTGTTCTCTAGGTCTGTGAGTCTTTCTCTTTCATAACCATGTTCATTTTTGTCATATTTTAGATTCCACATGGTTGTTCTTTGGTTCTCTGTCAGAATTACTGCACTTATTTTGGTAATCTCTATGTCCACCCATGTAGCCGCAAACAACATTATTTAGTTCTTTTTGATGGCTAAGTAGTATTCCCTGTGTATATATGTACCAAATCCTCTGTATTCATTCATCTGTTGATGAATATTTAGATTGCTTCCATGTCTCTGCTACTGTGAATAGTACTATTTTGAACAAAAGGATGCATGTATCTTTCTGAATTAGAGTCTTTTCTGCATGCCCAGCAGTAGGATTGCTAAATCATATGGTAACTCTATTTTTAGTTTTTTGAGGAAACCCATATTGTTCTCTATAGTGGCTCTACCAAATTACATTCCCACCAACAATGTAGGAGGGTTCCCTTTTCTCCACATGCCAGCATGTGTTATTTGTAGACTTTTTAAAATGAAGTAAATGGGTGAACTCCGGGAGTTGGCGATGGACAGGGAGGCCTGGCGTGCTGCGATACATGGGGTCTCAAAGAGTCGGACACGACTGAGAGACTGAACTGAAGTAAACTGAAATAGAATGGGAATACTGTTCTAATGTTTTACTGCAACTGTAAACTTTTCTCTTTCTTTTTTAAAGTATGGTCCAATGGCATTCTGTTACTTATTTGGTCATTTATCCAGGACACATACTTGTAATTTACCATGTACAACATTCCTCAGGACTGGGTACATCACACACTAATCAAGCTCGCATCTACAGTGTGAAGGAAGAATCTGTGATTAATTTAACTTCACTTAAAAATAATTTCACAGTGATATACATGAGGGTTTTTCTTAGGTAGAGATTCATTTCAATTGTTAAAACAGCATCCTGGCATTTGAGTTTTTGTTCATGAAGTCCTGCTTGGATAGTTTTTGTTAGAGCTTTCCTGCATTCACTCTGCCTGCTCCCTACATATCTGCTGGACCCCTGTCAACACCTGAGAAATCAATCAAATACTTTGCATCACACATCCCGTATACCTTATCCAGTCTTCACAAAATCATTTCCAAAGCAGCCATCTGTGTTCCCATTTCACCTTATTTACAGGTTGATTATCACACGCATCACCCTGTGTTCTAGTCCCTCGCTTCCTCTCATCTCTCCTACTAGACGGTGAGCACACTGAAGAGTGGCCTCTTCCTTATCTATATTTGTATGCATTTCAACTCCAGTGCGGAGAAGGCAATGGCACCCCACTCCAGTACTCTTGCCTGGAAAATCCCATGGACGGAGTAGCCTGGAAGGCTGCAGTCCATGGGGTTGCTGAGGATCAGACACGACTGAGCGACTTCACTTTCACTTTTCACTTTCCTGCATTGGAGAAGGAAATGGCAACCCACTCCAGTGTTCTTGCCTGGAGAAGCCCAGGGACGGGGGAGCCTGGTGGGCTGCCGTCTCTGGGGTCGCACAGAGTCGGACACGACTGAAGCAACTTAGCAGTGATTCCAGTGACACTAACTTTTTTTAGATTTATTTGTTCATTTGGTCTCACTGGGTCTGAGTTGTGGCGTTCAGGATCTTTTACTTGCAGCACGCAGGCTCTTAGTTGAGGCTTGTGGGGTCCAGGGATCGAACCCAGGCCCCCTGCATTGAGAGATCAGTGTCTTAGCCAATAGACCACCAGAGAAGTCCGTGGGAGACAATAAATCATATAGAGAAGTGAAGTTATCACCTTTTACATCAAGAACATTGTTTTGTCTCTGGATACAGAAGTACAGTTGATTCTTATTATTTGTCGTAGTTATTCTATGAAGTTAGAATACAGTTAGCAAACAGTGAACAATTGCTCCTAACAGAGAATTAGGCTTCAAACTTTGACCGCATATTCATCAACCAATCAGTACAAAATCTTGTTTTCTGTGTGTTTCAAGATACACAGTTAATATATACTGCTAATTCATTAATATTGAACACATGGCTGAAGCACTATGACTCAGGCCTGAACAAACTAACCTAACAGTTTTTTTTTTTTCTCTGTAAGGCACTGTCAAAAATCCAGAAATAGTAAAATTAAAACCACCACATCAGTAAAACTCTATTTAGGACGAGTTCATTGTGCAAGTGAGCATTGTTTATGATTTGGGAGCTTTCACATTCAAAACTGACCAGAAACTTGGATACCTGCCCTGATAGGATGGCTTATGAAGTATCCATGAGGATGTTGTATAATCTTTGGTTATCATGAAGGTATTCCCAGAGGCATGGGGTTAGTCAAAAGTGTTGATCTTACAGCACTTTTAGGAAGACGACGTAAGTGTCTTTTACGACTACCATAGACATTTCCAAGAAATCACCTAAGTGATGCTTCACTCAAAGTCACGAACTAAGCTAGGGTTAGCTTTACATCCGTGGTTTAAATGGCTTTGTCTGCTTGGAAGATTTTTAATCCCGATCTCTACTTTATTTTAACAGCGTGTTAGACTAACAGCGCGTTGCACTAACGAACACTAGAGAGCACTTACATGCTAAGATGGGGTGGGGGGGCAGGGAGTAATTTTAAACAGGGGGAAAAAAAAGCACAGAAATGTGAAAATGTGGCATTAAATAGATGGCCCAAAGGACCGTCTTTCCAGGATGCAGCTGAACCAGGACTTGTTTCCAGGATGAGCTGAAACAGAAAGGCAGTGTGGCCTTGTTCCCTGTCAGCCAAGCACATGTGGCAGGAAACTGTTTTTTCACTTCTTTATTCGCATTTCCACTGTGATTATTGATGCTGGACTTACCAATACAGTTTAGCGACTAAGTAAATTCTCAAATACTGAATCTGTGAAAAGCAAGGATGGACTACTTTAAGTATCACTGCTGTTAAATCTGATAGTCAACATTTTGTTTGATCCAAACTGGGTGTGCGGTGGAACATAGAATTAGACAATGCCATTTCTGTCTGGTGTTCCATAAGTAGCGATTAGGGCATTGTCATTAGAAATTGTTGTTGTGTTCAGTCACTAAGTCGTGTCCACCTCTTTGCAACCCCCATGGACTGCAGCACCCCAGGCCCTGTCCATTGAGTCGGTGATGCTATCCAACCATCTCATCCCCTGCAGCCCTCTTCTCCTTTTGCCTTCAGTCTTGCCTAGCATCAAGGTCTTTTCCAATGAGTTGGTGCTTCACATCATTCGAAGTAGATTTTATTATTTATTTTTTATTAAGTTATAAATGACTTGCAATAATGTGTTAATTTCTGCTGTACAGCAAAGTGATTCACTTAAACATACATATATGTGTATAGACATCCTTTTTCATGTTCTTTTCCATTATGGTTTATCACACAATATTGAATAGAGTTCCCTGTGCTACACAGTAAGATCTAGCTGTTTACTAGTTCTATATATAATAGTTTTTATCTACTAATTCCAAATTCCCAGTTGATCTACTCCCCCTTTCTCTTGGCAACCACAGGTCTATTGTGTGTGTCTTCTAGTCTGTTTCTCTGAAGTGCATTTTATTTTTTAAATATTCTACTCCTTATTGATTTATTGACTTTTTTGGCTATGCTACGCGGCATACAAGATCTTAGTTCCACAACAGGGGTCAAACCTGAGTCTGCATTAGGAGTGTGGAGTCTGAACCACTGGATCGCCAGGAACGTTCCTAATCCACTCTTTTTTTTTTTAATTGAGTGTTTAATTCCAATAGAAGAATGAGGGCATGCAAAAACATGTGTTATGCAGAAGTTACTCCGTGTCCCTTATAATTTGCCCTATTCTAGAAGTGAATGCAATATTAACTACACACGAAATACTGAATACTGTAAAACACATCCAGAGCATAAATCTCTGCACAGTGGATTTTCAGTAGCAACAATGAGCTTGACTCAGAGTAGAATATAGATACACATGGAGTATTGATGATAATCCACTCTGGGAACATCCCTCTGCAATGTATTTAATCCACTATGTACCACTGGCTACTGTATGGGCAGCTTTTTATTCATCTTTTGTGGGACTATAAACAGCACTAGAAGGATGCATTCATTAAGATCCATAGGAGGGTAAAGACCATGCTCATAGAAATAGATTTTTTTCTAGTAGAAAAACATGGGTTTTGTACTTTCAAGGCATTCATCATGTAGGCTGAATGTGTAAGTCTTTAAGGAAACTCAAAAAATTTTAAACTTTTACATCTTGACATAAATACACTCGGTGAAAGAACCAAGTGTTTGTGTGTGGAAGGCGATATAAGAAATACCTAAGGCATCTGTCTGCTCTCTGCAGCCCTGGCAACACTGGAGTAAAGGGAAGCATAGCCCAGGAACTACACAGGTATACAGAGGTGCAGTGGGTGAAGGGTCTCAGAACACTCCTTGTTTTAAAATGAGTACGTGCACAGCGTGTGACTTTAGTTCACAATATTGTATTGCATGTTTGAAAGTTGCTAAGAACGTACATTTTTAAAATTCTCATCACATGTATACACAAAAGACAAGTATTGAAAGAACTTTCATGTAAGGGTGATAGGCTTAAGGGTATGATAAAGAAGCCACCAAACCAGTCCATCCTAAAGGAAATCAACCCTGAATACTCACTGGAAGGACTGATGCTGAAGCTGAAGCTCCAAAAGTTTGGCCACCTGATGCGAAGAACTGACTCATTGGAAGAGACGCTGATCCTGGGAAAGGTTGAAGGCAAAAGGAGAAGGGGCTGGCAGAGGATGAGATGGTTGGATAGTACCACTGATTCAATGGACATGAACTTAGGTGAACTCCAGGAGATAGTGAAGGACAAGGAGGCCTGGCAGCTGCAGTCCATGGTGCTGCAAAGAGTTGGACACAACTTAGCAACTGACCAGCAACAAAAGATGCCATCAGAACGAGAAGACCTAGAAAGTCTCTTTGGAGACAGCCCTTGCGTGGGCGGTGCTGTGAATGTGACACTGAGCAGACTCGGGGCCGCACCTCCGTCCGTGCTGACCTGTGTGTGGGGAGCACAGGGCATGCGTTCCCGTGGAGGGAACTAACTCACTAGATCTCAGAGTCTGGGAGCCACCCTTGACTCTGCCTTTCCCCACCTCCACATGCACTCCGGTGCCACCTCACGCCACATCTGTCTCCTGAATTTCTCCTGAGTGTTCATCCTGTATCCTTCCTATCACTGCTCTCACCCAGGTCCTGCTGTCTCTTTCTGGAAAGGCCTTCCTGAAAAGCCCTGGCAAAGGCCCTCTGAGCTGTCTTCTGTGCTGCAGCTAGAATCAGTTTCCCCTTGTGTGTGTTAACTGCTTAGTCATCTCTGAGTCTTTGCGACCCCATGGACTGTAGCCCACCAGCTCCTCTGTTGGGCTGAATTCCTCGTGGAATTCTCCAGGTGAGAATACTGGAGTGGGTTGCCATTTCCTAATCCAGGGGACTTCCTGACCCAGGGATCGAACCCAGGTCTTCTGCATTGCAAGGAGATTCTTTACCATCTGAGCTATGGGAAAGTCCCTTAGTCAACCAGATAAGGTCCCCCTGAAGCCCAGAGTCCTTCCAGCATTCCCTTAGCCCTTGCCTGCCATCAAGGCCTCTCAAGGTCGAGAGGTTCTTTCTTTCCTTCTCCAGCCTCACTTCTGACCACTCACCTTGCCCTGTCTATGTCAACGTTAACAAACTCCAGTTGCTAAGGTTACCCTACAGCTTTTTATACCTCTGCCTGGAGCACTCTCCCTTCCTTCTGTAGCTCATAGGCATCTGTTCAGGTATCAACTACACCAGTTCTTCTAGGAAGTCCTTCTCAACTCTTAGATGAGACCTAATAGTCTTCTGAATTTCTCACAGAGAAATGGATGAATCCACAGTGTATTATAATTGCATTTTAAAACTTTGACCTACCATCGAACTATAGCATAAACTTCTTATTTACAAGGATTACATCTTATTTACCACTCTATATTTTCCAGCATCAGTTGAATGAATATAATAAATGGGACACAGGTCAGGGAATATTTTTGGAGGAAGGATAGACATGTCATAGCCAGAAATAAATATAATTATCTGCGTATTGCATACTTATACACTCATAGTTCATGGTTATTCATGGTGAAGTCTTTCAATGATATAGAAACCATGATGTAGAAATAATGAAAGACCAGCTAAAGTTCTTGGAAGGACAAATGGAAGAGGAGCTGTTGTTTAAATGGTTTTTCCAAACATAAACATTGAGTGTTGCCTGTCTTTTTGGAGCCCTTGGGTGGGATCAATATTAGCACCATACTCTCAGCTAAGCATAGCCTATTACATGAGGCTTCCCAGGTAGCGCAGTGGTAAAGAATCAGCCTGCCAATGCAAGAGACACAAGAGAAGTGGCTTCAGTCCCTTTGTTGGGAGGATCTCTTGGAGAAGGAAATGGCAATCTATTATATAATGCCTCATAAATAGTTGGGCTATTACTTCTTTTATTCAACTTCCTTAAAAATGTTTATCTGTAATTAATTTCCCTGTTACATCATGAAGTGAGGGATCCTGGGTGGTGAAATGAACAGAGTCACGCAATCAGGAGATTGTGTCCCCGAGCCCGTTGCCTTGGGTGAGTTGTTTTGACTCTTTGGGGGAAAAGAGCTGCTGGGATGAGAAATTGCCAGTCATTTATTCCCACAGACAAGGGAGTTATTAACACTCTTATGTGCAGGGCACTTTGCAAGGTCCGTTGATAAACACACATCGTCTTTCTTCAAGCAAGTACAATTGACAGGGCTAATTTGCGTGGCTGAGAACCTCACCGCCGTCCTCCCCACCATGGCTTTCTCACCCCAGAGCACATGGATGGTGAGACGCTGTTAGCAGGAGACCTTCTCGTTAGCAGTGGATCAGGCAGAGCGCATCTAGAATCTGAAGACTTGATTTGTACTGTCTTTTTGTTCCATTGCCAGCTGAGCACTTACATAAGCATATTGCATTCATCTACAAAAATAAAAAATGGCATTATTTGTCATCTACCTGTTTCATATGTCATAAAGACAAATTACATTCTTCTTTTAAACCTTCCTCCCACTTCTTGGGATCAGTGCTAATTATCATGAAAGATATGCATTCCTTCAGTCGGGAACTCACTTAGCAAACTGACTAATCACCAGCTATGTTTAAGCTGCTGTGATAGGTGCTGGGAATAAAGAGCCTTTATTTTTTTTGACATAATTTTAATTTTTAAAAAATTCTTATTGGCGTATAGTTGCTTTACAAGGTGTTAGTTTCTGCTACACGGCAAAGTGAGTCAGCTGTACATATACATATATCCCCTCTTTTTCGGATTTCCTTCCCATTTGAAAGTGAAAGTACTAATCACTCAGTCGTGTCCAACTCTTTGCAACTGCATGGTCTGTAACCCAGCAGGTTCCTCTGTCCATGGAATGTTCCAGGCTAGATACTGGAGTGGGTTGCCATTTCCTTCTTTAGGGGGATCTTTCTGACACAGGGATCGAACCCGGGTCTCTAGCATTGCGGGCAGACTCTTTACCATCTGAGCCGCCAGGGAAGCCGTAATGAGGTCACCACAGAGCATGGAGTCCACTTCCCTGTGATATACGATAAGTTCCTATTAGTTAACTGCTTTCTACATAGTATTAATAAAAGCCTTTAGAACAAAGACTCAGCCCACGAGCACCTTATAGGTGAATGGCGGGGCGGGGAAGGGGCGGCCACCAGAAGAAATGACTAGAGTGGTATGCTGACTGCTGAGTGCCTGACTTCTAACAACACTCCTGCTTTCCGTGTAGCTCTATTATCCAGGCCCTTTGAGTAAGTGCAGATGGGAAAAATAGGCCATGAATGTGCCAGGTGAAGCAAGGATCCAGAATTAAGAGAACCATAGAATTACAGAGTTAGAGCGGACACTAAAACATGAGTCCAAACTATTTCCTAAGGCTCGAGTTCCATCTAAAACCCAGGAGCCTAGAGGCTCACTAGCTTAGTTGGAGTATTTATACTGAGATGGACTCCCCACCTTTTGATGTATTTCATGTCATTGTTGATCAACTCTCATTGTTTGTGAGGTATTTTCTTCTAACAAGTCAAAATACATCTTGCCATACAGAGCAAAGTAAATTCTTCTTCAGGATAACAGCCTTGAAAATATAACAAGGTAATTGTCAGTGCCCTTGGGTCTTTTCTCCAGGCTAAATAAAATCAGTACAGTATTGGTAGAAGTCTGTTAGCCATCCCAAAGTCTGAATGTAAAAAATAGAATACTTTTTCAGTGTTCCAGTTACAATTTCTTGAGTCGTAAGAGCAGTCTGGTGGGTAAAAGAGTAGAGTAGATTGGACTACAAAATACCAGAGTGTTTTACACATGGTAAGCATGGCTGTTGTTTCGTGAAATGTTTATTTCAGGTGTGTGTACATATCTGTATTTCTGTACACCTGGGTTTGTATATACTGAATCCCAGATTCAAATGATTTCTTTTTAAACTAGCTGATTTACAATGGCGTGTTAATTTCTTCTGTACAGCAAAGTGATTCAAATATACATATTTATATACACACACATTATTTTTCGTATTCTTTTCCATTGATTCGTCATAGGATATTGAATATAGTTCCCTGTGCTATGCAGTGGGAACTTGTTTTTCATCCATTCTTTGTATAATAGCTTGCATCTGCTAACCCCAACTTCCCACTCCATCCTTCACCCGACCCCCTTCCCCTTGACAATGACCGCTCTGTCTCTACATCTGTGTTTTGCTTCTGTTGTGTAGATAAGTTCATTTGTGTTATACTTTATATATTCTACATATAAGTGATATCATATGGTAGTAAAATAATTTCTTAATGTGAATCACAATAAATAAAATAAGATAAAATAAAACTAAACCTCTGACACATCACCTCAACAGATTTCTCGTCCTTTAAGGGTTTCTTGGAAGTCAGTGTGCATTAAGAATGACCTGGAAGGCAATGGCACCCCACTCCAGTACTCTTGCCTGGAAAATCCCATGGACAGAGGAGCCTGGTAGGCTGCAGTCCATGGGGTCGCTAAGAGTCGGACATGACTGAGCGACTTCACTTTCACTTTTCACTTTCATGCACTGGAGAAGGAAATGGCAACCCGCTCCAGTGTTCTTGCCTGGAGAATCCCAGAGACAGGGGAGCCTAGTGGGCTGCCATCTATGGGGTCACACAGAGTCGGACACGACTGAAGCGACTTAGCAGTAGCAGCAGGAAACTTTGTTAAATGCAGATTATGTTCCTTCCCTTCCTCCTTCTTCTCCAGATTCACATTCAGACTATCTGGGGTAGGATGAGTTGCACTGCAGTTTTAATATAAATTCCACCTTATATGGCCCTGGGCTCTTCACCTATTGATCTATGGAGATCACCCTCAGTCGCCCTGCCCGTGATGGTCAGAGTGTGTTAATCTATAGAGTCAGTGTGTTCAGTTCAGTTCAGTTCAGTCGCTCAATCGCGTCCGACTCTTTGTGACCCCATGAATCGCAGCACACCAGGCCTCCCTGTCCGTCACCATCTCCCGGAGTTCACACACACTCACATCCATCGAGTCCGTGATGCCATCCAGCCATCTCATCCTGGGTCATCCCCTTCTCCTCCGGCCCCCAATCCCTCCCAGCATCAGAGTCTTTTCCAATGAGTCAACTCTTCGCATGAGGTGTCCGAAGTACTGGAGTCAGTGTGTATAGCACTTAATTTCTTTTATATTTTAAAATAAAATTAAATATTTTGAATAATTTCTCCTCACAGCCCACTTTGGAGGCACTTGGAGAATTGGCAGTGGTCTTTGCAGGGGAGAGCAGGGTTAGAAGTAGAAGCTCAGGGAGGACTTGGAGAGGAGTGTCTGACTCCCGGGAGTGCACTCGCTTGTGCTGACTGAGCTCAACAAGGGTCGAGCCCGGCTCAGCTCACTTACCACAGCTCCCTGCCCTGTCGTCACCGCACCAGGGAGGACTTCCCCTCGGTGCCCTCAGCCGTCTGCTACGATGTCATCACGGGTCCTACTTCTCATCCAAACGCGATTTTCCTCGCTGGAAGTCCCTAGCGCAGATTAGCCAGAAATGGTGCTTCCTACCTGTCGGCTCCAACTAGGCACCAAGCTTCAAGCCCGTGTCCTGTCTTGATTTTCTCATTTTGTTGCTGTTTCTCCTAAACGTGCAGTTTTCTTTTCTTTTCTTGTGTTTCTTGTTTATCGTAGAATCATGACGCCTTCCCTTTGAGAATGCTCATCATAACGCTTCAGTCTTGAGGGGATTTCTCCACCTTCTAATGCCATCTTTGCCTTCAGAGACTCACACATCAGTATCTCACCTGTGCCTTTCACGTCACTGTCTTCTTGTCTCCCTTCTAAATGCAGAACCTCTCTTGGGCTTATCTTTTCCAGGTCTTCAAGAGCCTCCTTCTAGCCCCTCTCTCAAAGCCTCTTCTACCATGCAGACATTGACGGCAACAATGACAATAAAATGGCATCCTAGGCTCACAGGACTTCAAAAAAGTCCAATGGTTGCAAAAAGTAGCTTTGACACACAAAGGTTGGAAGTATGTACATCTTGTTGATATTGCAATGTTGTGCATTAAGAGCTTTTGGAATGTGTAGGTAGAAGCTGGACGTGATCGTCTCTGAGAGATACTCTCCTGAGTCTTTAACATTTTGCGTTGAAAACAGTAAGTCTACATATTAAAAAGTAGCCTAACATTTTGAGTTTAAATCTGCCACTTTGTAGACTTGTAAATATTGGGCAAACTACCTCATTTCCTGAGTCTCTATTGCTTTCTCTTTAACATGGGTGACAATACATCCTGAAACAGAGCAATTTAAACCATGATCAAAAATAAAGAATTATGCTCACAGAAGGCTCTGTCCTAATTACCACTGTTAGTCTGATTCCTGAGTTACAGCTTCATTTGTTAGGTTAAGTCCCATTTCTCTATGGACCGTTTCTCAAGGGTGTGGCATCAGTGTCAGGGTGAGCTTCCTTTTAGGAGAGGCTGTCTTCAGTCTGTGATATTTGTTCATTTAATATTGTTGTCAATTTGAGTATTATTTTTAAATTGACATATAGTTGACTTACAGTATTGTGTTAGTTTCAGTTCAGTTCAGTTCAGTTCAGTCGCTCAGTCGTGTCCGACTCTTTGCGACCCCATGAATTGCAGTACACCAGGCCTCCCTGTCCATCACCAACTCCCGGAGTTCACTCAGACTCACGTCCATCGAGTCCGTGATGCCATCCAGCCATCTCATCCTCAGTCATCCCCTTCTCCTCCTGCCCCCAATCCCTCCCAGCATCAGAGTCTTTTCCAATGAGTCAACTCTTCTCATGAGGTGGCCAAAGTACTGGAGCTTTAGCTTTAGCATCATTCCTTCCAAAGAAATCCCAGGGTTGATCTCCTTCAGAATGGACTGGTTGGATCTCCTTGCAGTCCAAGGGACTCTCAAGAGTCTTCTCCAACACCACAGTTCAAAAGCATCAATTCTTCGGCACTCAGCCTTCTTCACAGTCCAACTCTCACATCCATACATGACCACAGAAAAAAGCATAGCCTTGACTAGATGGACCTTAGTCGGCAAAGTAATGTCTCTGCTTTTCAATATACTATCTAGGTTAGTCATAACTTTTCTTCCAAGGAGTGAGCATCTTTTAATTTCATGGCTGCAGTCACCATCTGCAGTGATTTGGGAGCCCCCCAAAATCAAGTCTGACACTGTTTCCACTGTTTCCCCATCTATTTGCCATGAAGTGATGGGACCAGATGCCATGATCTTCGTTTTCTGAATGTTGAGCTTTAAGCCAACATTTTTGCTCTCCTCTTTCACTTTCATCAAGAGGCTCTTCAGTACTTCTTCACTTTCTGCTGTAAGGGTGGTGTCATCTGCATATCTGAGGTGATTGATATTTCTCCCGGCAATCTTGATTCCAGCTTGTGTTTCTTCCAGTCCAGCGTTTCTCATGATGTACTCTGCATAGAAGTTAAATAAGCAGGTTGGCAATATACAGCCTTGACGTACTCCTTTTCCTATTTGGAACCAGTCTGTTGTTCCATGTCCAGTTCTAACTGTTGCTTCCTGACCTGCATACAGATTTCTCAAGAGGCTGGTTAGGTGGTTAGGTGTTAGTTTCAGGTGTACAGCAAAGTGCTTCAGTTTTTTTTTTTTTTTTTTGTGTGTGTGTGTGTGTGTGTGTGTGTGCTTGTGTGTGTGATATATACATGTCATTACAGGTTATTACAAAATATTGAGTATAGTTCCCTGTGCTATACAACAGGTCCTTGTTGTTTACCTATTTTATATATATATTAGTATGTATGTGTTAATCCCAAATTCTGATCTATCCCTCCTGCCTGCCTTTTGCCTTTGGTAACCATAAGTTTGTTTTCTGAGTCTGTTTCTGTTTTGTAAATAAGTTCGTTTGTATCAGCTTTTAGACTCCGCATATAGGTCGTATCATATGTCATTTGTCTTTGTCTGATTTACTTCACTTCGTATGATCATTTCTAGGATGATCCGTGTTGCTGCAAATGACAGTATTTCATTCTTTTTGGTGGCTAGGTAATGTTCCATCTTCTTGATCCACTCATCCGTAGATAGACACTTAGATTGTTTACCTGTCTTGGCTATTGTAAACAATGATGCAGTGAACACTGGGGTGCATGTATCTTTCAAAGTAGAGTTTTCGTCTTTTCTGGATGTTTAATAAAATCACTGGATATTTTCTTGTTTGTCCATTGTCATGTATCACCTCCTAAGGGGATGTCATTACATAGTCTCATTTACTTCTCTTGTCCAATTATTCCGCTTTCTGGGTGGTCAGGGCCACAGTGTGACCTGCTGTCTGTCTGCAGTCTCAGAGCTATACCTCACTTTCCTTGATTTTTCTGAAATGTCACTCCTGGGATGAAGCCGCAGACTCTGCTTTCTGGAGTGTACTCAGTCCTTACAGTAAATGTACCATTTATTTTATCCCAGTCTCTCTGATTTTAGCAGCTTCAGTGAAGCTATTTTTAATGCTGGGCCAAATGTGTACTCACAGATTGCAACCATGGCTAGGTTGTTCAGGAGGATAAATCTGTAAGCTAGGAGGATGGATTGTGCCCATATGGTTTCTAACTTACTGGTTTTGCTTAGAAACAGAAAATGGCTTAAGAAAACTAAGAGTGTACCTCACACTGGTCAGAATGATCATCATTAAAAAATCCACAAACAATAAATGCTGGAGAGGATGTGGAGAAAAGGGAACCCTCATGTACTGTTGGTAGGACTATAAATTGATATAGTCACAGTGGAAAACAGGATGGAGGTTCCTTAAAAAACTAAAAAATAAGACTACAGTATGACTCAGCAGTCCCACTCATGGGAATATACCCAGAGAAAATAATAATTCAAAAAATTCATGCTCAATGTTCATTGTAGCACTGTTTACAATAGCTGGTACATGGAAGGACCCTAAATGTTGCTATCTACCAATAAAAGAATGGAGAAAGCAAAATGTGGTATATATATACACAATGGAATATTACTCAGTCACAAAAATGAATGGATCTGTGCACTTTGCAGAGATGTGGGTAGACCTAGAGACTGTAATATAGAGTGAAGAAAGTCAGAGAGAGTAAAACAAATATTGCATTATATTGCCTATATGTGGACTCTAGAAAAATGACACAGAAGAACTTATTTGCATAGCAGAAATAAAGACACAGATGTAGAGAACAGATGTATGGATACCTGAGGGGGAAGCAAGGGAGATGAATTGGAAGATTGAAATTGACACATATACACTATTGATACTATGATATTGCAGGGAGGTCAAACAGTTAATCCTAAAGGAAATCAACCATGAATATTCAGTGAAAGGACTGATGCCAAAGCTGAACTTCCAATATCTGAGGCAAAGAGCGAATTCATTGGAAAAAACCTGAATGCTGGGAAAGATAGAAGGCAGGAAGAGAAGGGGGCGACAGAGGACAGGATGGTTGGATGGCATCACTGACTCGATGGACTTGAGTTTGAGCAAGCTCCAGGAGATGGTGAAGGGCAGAAAAGCCTGCTGTGCTGCAGTCCATGGGGTTGCAAACAGTCGGATACGACTGAGTGACTGGACAACAACAGCTGTGTATAAGAGAGATAGCTAGTGAGAACCCGCTATATAGCACAGGGAACTCTGCTCAGTGCTCTGTAGTGACCTAAATAGGAAAGAAACGCAAGGAGGAAGGGATGTGTGCGCACGTATAGCTGATTCACTTTTCTGTACAGCAGAAACTAACCCAACATTGTAAAGTAACTATATTCCAATCAAAACTAATAAAAATAAAACTGAGAGTGGACTTGAAATAGTCAACCCATTTTTTTTTTTAAGACCGTTACGGTGTTTTAGACAGAGCTCAGTCACTGATTCAGCAGAATCTCAGTAAGTGCTTATAATATGACTGGAGCTGTGCTAGGTATGGGGCATAAAAGGGCAGCAGAACAGATGTGAGGGTGATCAGTGTAAAGAAGGGGATGGACATGAAATGACTAAAAGCTATAGAAGAAAATGCAGGGTATTATGAGTCGATGGTAAAAGGACCTGATTTAAGCTGCAGGAGAGGAGCTCTGGGGAAAGGCTTCCAGGACAAGGTGACATTTGGGTGATTTGTGTTTCTAGAACTCCTATGTGGTAAATCACAGTCTGTTAACATTTAATCTGCTTTTAGTAAATGTTGGGGCATATTTGGTGTGTCAGTCGAGACCTGAGGAGCACAAGTACTTAATGCATAGAGCCTGGGATTAGCAAAGTCACATGGTGAAATGTCCCTTGTCTTGCCTTGCCTTGCTGGGAAAGCCTTTCCAACAGTGAGCTTAAATGTGTAGGAATGTAGCTTTGATGTGGTTGCAGTTAATGTGTTGGAATTCTTGACAGTTCTTCACAGACCAGTTTCTTCCCAGGCCTGGAATCTCACCACTGCTCCCTTTTAGTAGTGCAAGGAGTGGAATTCTCTCGGGACCTTTGGTCACAGGAAGATCACAGGCCCACTTGTCAAAATACCAAAATTCCAGGATTTTATGTTTGTGGTTAAAGAACAGCCTTTAAACAGAAATGCTTTTAGTTCACAGAGGGGCCTCTGAGCGCTAGTCTCTGCTGTATCGGCTGGAACACTGAGCCACAGACCAGGGCCAAGTGTGTGGAGTGGACATATTACCTAGAAATCCTCAGTGGTGAGGACTCTGTACATCTGCCTCCTTTTCTTCCTAACCTAGCTCCCAAATGTTTGGGGTTTGGTTGTTGTTGTTGTTGTTGTTGCTCCAAAGCATATCTTCTCAGGTGGCACTAGTGGTAAGAACCTGCCTGCCAATGCAGGAGATGTAAGAGATGTGAGTTCAGGACCTGGGTTGGGAAAGATCCCTGGAGAAGGAAATGGCAACCCACTCCAGTATTCTTGTCTGGAAAATTCCAAGGACAGAGGAGCTTGTTGGGCTTCACAGTCCACAGAGTCGCAAAGAGTTGGGCATGACTGAATATACACACATGCAAAGCAGGCCTTACTTCCCCAAGCAGGGATTAAACCCACGTCCCTTGTATTTGAAGTGCGGACTCTCAACCACTGCAGCACCAGGGAAGTCCCCTAATGTTCTTTTATTCACACATGTTAAACTATCACAAGCAACCTAGATGAATAAAATAACAAGACAGCTTGAGTCCTGTTGCCCTCTGTACTCCTAGGGGGCTGGACGCAGCCCCACCTACACCCCACCCGTCAGAGCACAGAGCGCAGCCAGCCAGGCCCCCTCACTGCCCTGGACGCGTTTGCTACGCACTGTGTTCCTGCCTTTGAGTCCTTCAGCATCTGTCATGATCTTGTGTCTACTTTAACACCTGCAGCCTTTAAATAATTTAATGTGAAAATGGACCGCAGTTCAGTGGAAACTCGGCCTGACTGTTACCTGGGGTTCCAAGAGTTTCTCAAATGTAAAGAAATGTAAGATGAAGGAAGCCGAGTACATCTGTGGGTTGTGGCCAGTAAAGCCAGGCACAGGCGGAAAGGGCCCGTCTACAGGGGGTGAGTGGCCATGTGTAGGGTGTTTATCTGGCTCAAGATTGTCAAAAGGGCCATATATACACTATTGATACTATGTATAAAATATTAATAACTGATGACATCCTACCAGCTCAGGAACCTACTCAGTGCTCTGTGATGAACTAAATGCGGAGGAAATTTTTTTAAAAAGGGTGGGCTGTATATGTGTAGATGATTCATTTTATGGTACAGTAAAAAAAACTAGCACAACATTATAAAAATCTATACTCCAATAAAAGTTAATTAAAAAAACAATACAATTGGGGAAAAAGGGCTATTTTTTCCAGACAGCTGAGGGTTGCTCTCCTCCTCCACCTCCTGGACTCACTGCCCCTCCTTTAAATGATCAGATTTGATTATTATCAGCCTGCCTGGCCTTTCAAATGAGTTATTCAAGCCATCGTTACTCTCAGCTGAACTAGAAGCAATTTAAAGCCAGGACTTTGATCCTTTTTCTTTTTGTTTCCCCAAATGTCTTCTATGGCACTTGTTGTACTTAAAAGGCATTGAGGAAATGTCTGGCTGATGGATTGAGCTCTCTGTGACCGCCAGATTCCACAAGGCTTTCAGTGGATATCACGGGTTGAATGGTGTTTGTCAGGAAAACAAATGAACAAACAAAAATAAACATAGCTCTGAGGTTCAGCTCAAGTTTACTTCCTCTGGGAAGGAATCCTGTGAGCCTCATCTCCCTCTGCTCACCCCACCCTTCCCTGATTCCCAGCATAATTATGTCCAAGCTTGTCCACGTTCCTCAGGATGTCTTAGTCTGGATGCTTCAGTCACAGCCACTTGGTACCAATGACACTCTTTTGGACAGTTTTATTTTCATGTCTGAGATCCTGCCTTAGTCACTGAGCCTGTTGGAGACAGAACTCACCCCTGATTCGTCTCTCTAGTCCCAGGACAGTGGTTGGAACACAGGAGCAGCCAGACATATAGTTATGAAGTACACATAGTAAATAAGAAACACGACAGAGATAAACACCTTTATTTACCTATCTAGCTCAGTCTCACGTCTCTAAAAGAGTGTGCCAAGTCCACAAAAACAATGCAGATAACAATGCAGGGTTTTTAGGACCGGAAATGAAAAATGGAAACCTGGCTGCTGCTTTTCCTGCTTTCTGAAAAGCCACAGCCCAAGTCACATGAATAAAAGACATAAATGTCAGCGAATGGATTTATGGGTGTTAAACATGCCAGCTTCTTGGTGTAATGTGCCAGCATTAGTAGTTAGGCTATCCATTTCACTGACTGCTTCTAACATACAAGTGTATATTTAGAGATGGGAACACGATAGCCCTTAAATAATTAATAATAAATAATTGATATGTACCTCCAGAGAGATGGTTTCTATTATTTCTGGCCTACTGGGTGGTCTCCATTTGTCTTTTTTAAAAGGCTTTATGATTTGGCATCAGAATAGAGGGGAATATGCACTCCCTTTGAAACAATTTTTTTCCCCTGCATATCTAGTGAGACCTCGAGCCTGGAAGTCTTTTAGAAACACACACTTTGTATTTGTGTAGGCTCAGGTATCTATATGGTGAAAATTCTCTTTAATTGGAACACTTTATGTAAAGTCCCCGAAGACGTGTGTTTAAAGATGGAAAGCATTGCTATTCAGAGGAGTGACTTTTTCAAAGTAACTCATTCATATTATTGACTTTTTAAAGTGAAGTTTCTCTAAGTGTTTGTTCAGCACTGCAGGTTCTGAAATCACAGGAAGAGTGTTTTACACATATGTTTTGTGATCGTGCTTCTTCATTTTAATTGGGTGGAGTTGACTGGGAGAGAAAGCTTTGGTCACTCTGGTGTGCCCTGGGCCCTCTAAACAGCTGTGTAAGCAGTGGGTCGTGGAAACACTGGGCTCACGGATTTGGATGTCATTCAAGAAGCAGTGTGACTCCATGGCAGGACCTCACTCGTTGCCTAACCCTGTCACCGTTCCTCTGTGGTCATTCTGGAAATCAAAATCCAATAGCGAGGCCACTGGAGAAATGCTTTTAATAAACTATACAAACCAGTCATCTGTAGAGAAAGCCATCTCTGACACAGTGGTGGTGCATTTCAGTACAGCGATGCCGATTACAAGCCATGGGTATATGACAAGAAGGGGACCCAGCATGGTTGCGACCACAGCGGAATTATAGCAACCAACGGAAAACACACCTGGACCTGGGTGATTTCTCTGTGAAAAGCAGAGAGCAGCCTCCCCTACTTCACAACCCCTCTTCAAGTGTCCTTTCCATGAACTTTCCAGATGCTTTGATTTTCAATCATTGTTTTGATTTCACCAACCTAGTGATCGTTTGATTATCTTTTGGGGGGGCCTCTTTTTGGAAGCTAAAATATTTAAAACTTTTTTTTAGATTATGCATTTGCACAACTTTTGAATTCTTTGGAAATAGAATTACTCTTAATGAAACATGAACAAACAAATATCTGAAAACATGAGCAAACAATGAGCAAGCGGAGTTCTGCCGAAGAATGGTGCTATTGTTAGGTGATTGAACACTTGGGAGATTACTGTCATGGTATACTGGCATGTTGGTTAATTCTAGCCATAATTTAACAGTAAAACCTACTTAGGAAGGCAGGAGGCTGAATGGCTTGTCAGACATAGGCACACACACGCACGCACACACACATACACGTAGCTCACACAATGACAAATTAAGCACTGTTTACACACAGATAGAGTTGGCCTTATTTTTTTTTCATAAGCTGTGATTTAGGTAATAATGGCACTGTAATTTTAACTCTCTGTGCAGCTTGAATGTTGGCTTAATTATTTTATCACCATTGTGTTTAGTGATACTAATGCAGGGTGCCAGCAGAATTTGGCTCTGCATCCCTAAGTCTTTATTTACAGAAGGCTGGCATTGATTTAGACTTGATAACACAGATCCCATTTCGACTAGATTACTCTCCAATTGTTTGACCAAAGGCTACGGGGACATTTTAGGCCAAGCAAAAACATATAATTAAATTTCCAAGGAGTTTTCACATTCTCTAAGCTGGAGTTTTTGTTTCTTTGGAAGTTTCACAGATTTCCCCAGATGAGGCCAAAGTGCCTTTCGCTGCAGTGTTGACATGACTTGTCTGCGTGTATTAGCTATAGACTGTGAGCTCATGGCAGCTGAAAGTGTACAAAATGTTGGAAAAGAAGAAGAAAACAGGAGTCTCACATAGAGTTCAAATCTACCTTTTCCAACTACTCAGCTTTGATAAAGACAGAGTTTTGGAAACTGGAAAATGACCTTGATTCTTAACACAACATTCATTTCTTTAAGTGCCTAGGTTCAACAGAAATGCATGGAATTTCATGACTTTTGTGTGTGGATGCTAGTACACACTGTGTTTACGACAGTGATGTGTATATGAAATCCTCGGGGACCTTGTTAAAATGTACATTTTCTGAGTCAATAGGTCTGGAGCCAGGTCTCACATTTTGCTTTTTGAGGAATCTCAAGGTGATGGCCACGCCATGCTTCATAGATTGTACTTTGAACAGCAAGATCACAGAGCAGGAGAATTAAACTCAAGATGTCTTCTGTAGGTGAAGACTAGGCTTCAAAAATATGTACAGGTGTGAGACTGTTAAGGAACTAAAAGTCTAGTAGGACTTTTATCAGGGAAAAGGAATAAATACTATTTAACCTCTTTGCCTTTTTAGCTAACGTTTAACCTTTCAAATGCATACCTTCAGCTATTTTCTTTCTATATACTAATGCAGTCTTGTATACGAATAATTATACAGAAATACATATAGCAGTGAAAGTGACTTCAAGGTCATAAAGATCCCATGGATTGGCTAGCTTTTGCTGATTTTGTGGTTTTTAACTGAACTTGAGTCCACCGGCAGTCTTCCTGCTACATTGTTGATGTTCTTGAAATTTTCCATCCTTCACAAAGGAGGGGTGGACCAGAAATCTGCGTGTCCTTCAGCTTCTGTGGTGCCTGGTCCCCCAGAATGGTTGTGGCTTGATAAAACTTCAGCTTGTTTTAGATAACCACACGCAAGACCCGTGTGTTACCTTCAGAGAGCCTTGGCTTTTTATATGGCCAGTACACTTGGAAAGCATCATGTGGCATTAACCTGATCTGGAATAACTTAAATGGCTGATCCTGAGTGCTTGGTGAAATACAGTAACTTTGTGGGACTTGAGTCTGTGGCTTTTCAGTATAGAAAGTACTCCAATAGCTTATGTAATATTGGGAAATGACTTGAAATAAGAAGGACATTTAATTCAGCTCTCAATTTCGCCTCTATGATAACACCAGAAGACATGATTTTATTTTAACTGTCAACTATTTACTATTGGAACTATTTTAAAACCCTCTTAAGTGGTTTATTATTTATTTATTTATTTGGTATGGCATCATTTTCCTTAACTATAAGAGTCATCTCCAGACCTAATGTAAAGGGCCTCAAATCGACCAAACTCTTGTGGAGAAAGACTCTTCGACGGAACAAGTATTGGGAAACATGGATGCTCTCTAGATAATGCCATTCTGAGTTGCTGACGCTGCCTGTTTTATATTCAGAGACACACGCAAGCATACACACACATACACAGCGATTGAGGATCCTTGTTCAAAGCATGGTGAACTATACACACAGAGTAAGACAGAACACTACAAACATTTTCTTGTTTCTGAAAATCAGACCGTGTGTTGGAAGTAGTTCCCGATGCAATAAAATTACCGTGTACTGATTTCTCACAAATAGCCAGGAGGCATGACGGGCAACTTGGCCTGATGTAGTCCGTCACATCTCACTAAAGCACAGTTTCTAATCTGTGAAATATAGACGTTTTACTCACAAATAATATTTTAAATTCAGTAGTTTGGGAAATATCAGACAAGCCTGCAACATGGAACACTGGCAGGGTCGTGGGGAACCCACATCTGTGGGTGATAACGCCACTCTGGAAAACAACACGTGCTCTCCAGGAGGCAGCTGCGCCCCTCCTGAACATAAGGCCTCGTAAAACGCTTGCACATCTGCACCAGTGCATGTGGAAATGTGAGTGACAGCAGTATTCGTAGGGTCAGAAGTGAAGGGATGCGTGTGGACAAACCTAAGTGAAAATAGATAGGGGCTGTGGTAAGCAGTTATGAATTAATCTGTGCGGAGGAACACTCTACTTTAGTGAAAATAAAAGAATCCCAATCTGTGCAGGAGCCTGGTTGGATTCATGATTTGAAATGTGAAATAAATAAGGTGCTGTAATCCATGTAAACTGTGATTCATCTAAGTAGAGTTCTAACATGAGTAAAACTAGATATAAGATGATAAAAACCGCAGAGAAAAACAAGGGGTACTTTATTACAGCATACAGGCCGGTGGTTATCTATAGAGGAACATGTAGGAAATGGGGTTGGAAACAGGCAAATAAGATATTTTACAATTATAACCAATAATTAATTTCTTCAGCTCTATGATGTATGTTCATCTAAAAACTTTCTACATTTTTTACACATTATAAATAATCTTTCACATGTTCAGTGCACATTTATATATGAATACTTATTAATTTAGTTGTATAAATTAATAGGTAATTTAATATATTTATTTTATTAAATAATGTACAATTTAATGTAACAATAATCATGTAAAAAGTACAATTATTATATAATTCAATGTATAATTAAAATAGACATTTATTATTTTCAATTTGAATTATTAAAAATTCAATTTTCTGAATTAAATTCTAACACAAAAGGCAGAGTTTGGATATAAATAAGCTACAGTATAAGAAAAAATCCATGACTATCCCTAAACATTTACCTTTTGAGTAAAATATAGAAAATAATGTCAGAAAGTGATGCATATTTAAAATTTTAAAAATATGTTCGTCTTTAAACTTCAGTTTGATAGTAAATACTTAACTGCCATAGACTGAGAAATTGGTTTCCTAGTTTCAGAGATGCCTTTGATTATTTGGAAGGCCTGTCCCTTATGTGCATTGAATGAATATTCTCACATATGGACAGCTTGAAGTAGGCATATTAGTTCTTTCTCAAACAAGATTAAATCTTTACTCTTAGGAACCCTGTTGTAGGAACTGTAGGAAGTAGCCCTTCTATAAGTACACATACACAAAGACACACACACAAACACGCAGATCTGTATGCTTTTTCTAATGTTCCTTTTTTGAGAAACATATAATTTCCAGGAGGAAGCAGTAAACGTTAGCTCAAAAATAGCTACAATATCAGTTCTAAAATAGTGAGGAGACACGTGAATGGGCAGGTTTCAGCCATTCAACCCCTTTATTCTTTTGCATTTCCTTGATACAATGACATACTCTGAAATGATGATGTACTTGATATACAAAAGCAATAGAAATTCAGTAAAAAAAACTGTCACCCTTAAATTCCAAAGGACATCCTTTGGTACTTGAACTATTCACTGAGGGGGTTCCCAGGTGGCACTAGTAGTAAAGAACCTTCCTGCCGATGCCGGAAACATAAGAGATGTGGGTTTGATCCCTGGGTTGCGAAGATCCCCTGGAGGAGGGCAGGACAACCTGCTCCAGTATTCTACCTGGAGATTCCCATGGACAGAGGAGCCTAGTGGGCTACAGTCTTATAGGGGTGCAAAGAGTCAGACACGACAAAAGTGACTTAGCATGCAGGCACAACTATTCACTACAGTTAGATAATTAGTCAAATTAATAATAAAGATTCCTTTGTAAGTATATAAATTGTGAACCTCTGATTGAAGATCATTATTTTTTCACATCTGCTCATTTGTATCTGGCTTACGGAATGGCAATCCACTCCAGTACTATTGCCTGGAAAATCCCATGGACAGAGGAGCCTGGTAGGCTGCAGTCTATGGGGTCGCAAAGAGTCGGACACAACTTCACTTTCACTTTCGCTTTACACTCTTCTAATAGAACTGAGATACTTTTTCTATTGTATACTGTGTTATACCCACTGCATCAGGGGTCCCTAACCTCTGGGATCTAATGCCTGAAGATCTGACATGGAGCTGACGTAGTACTAATAGAAATAAAATGCCCAATAAATGTGATGTGCTTGAATCAGCCCAAAACCATTCCCCAGCCCCAGTCTGTGGAAAAATTGTCTTCCATGAAACCGGTCTCTGGTGTCAAAATGATTGGGGACCACTGTACTACATTGATTTTGACATTGCCTGTACTTAAAAGCCATGTAGAAATTCTTGAAAGTGTTAGTGCCGGGTAAGAAATCATGTGAGTGGTGTGATATATGAAACCCATAAACAAGAAAACCCATATGTAGGAAAGGAAATTAACCCACCTAGCAAGAGTTTGTGTGGTGAGATTATGAATAATTTCTGTCTTTCTGCTTTTTTCAACATTTTCCAAATCTGATTTTATGAGATATATCCCTCTATAATGGAAAAAAAAAAATAATCACTTATTAAAGTGTCAGTGCTCAAGTGAGGAGTGGGCTGAAGACTGTTTATAGAATTTCAGTTTTATGGGCATGAAGTGTGGCTTTTTATTACATTTAATGTTAAGGAAAGTGGAACCAATTATGTTCCCATGGCATATGAAAAGTTCATACCATCTAAACATATCAGCTTTTATTTTGGCTTCCTAGTGGTTAACTTTGAGACGAGGGGACAAGGGGCTACCTCCTGAGTAGAATATATTACATCTTCTTTGTGGGTGAATTCCAGTTGCATAACGCACATCTGTAAGCACAGCACAATGAAACCCATGCTAATCCAATTGGGAAAAATCATGCAACTTCAAAGGGAAACCACCTGGCAATGGAATCAGGCTTATTTGCAAGAAATAAATATATGTCTTGGGATACAGGGTGTATGCTATGTTCTTCTCAGAACTACTATTTTTATTGCTATTATGAATTTCATATTAGGGGCCGTAGGAATTTTTTTTTTCTTTTCAAATTATGATATGGGTAAAAGTCTCTTTACACAATGAAAACCAATTTGCTGCTGACAATGTATTAGCACTTCTATTTGTATTTTGTTTGCGTATTTCTTCTTTATTCAGCCTTTGGCAAATGGTTCTAAATTAAGGATTTTAGAGTCTTAAAAGGAAACAGTAAGAGTTCCTCAGAGAATGGATGGATAGGAAGAATTTCTTTCTTTCTTTTTTTTTTTTTTCTGCCACTCCCCATGTCTATGCAGCTCCTTTTCATTACAAATATCATTAACTTCTGCCACCAATGCTAATATTCTCTGAGTATTTTGTAGTGGAAAACACTCTATAGCAGAAAATGCTGCTTGGTTGAAGAGTGCATTGATTGTCCATTTCCAGTTTCGTGGTGTGTTTTCACAAACTAGACACACCCATGTCTCTAGCAGCCAGTTCACAGAGGAAGATGTGACCAGCACTGCAAACCCCTCATGCCTCTTCTAGTGAGTAACTCATTCCAAGGATAAGTCGCACCCTGACTTCCAATACATCAACTTCCATGAATAGATTCTTGTAATATGTGCTTTGGCCATCTGCTGTCTTTTGCTCAACATTGACGATTCCTCCATATTGTTTGCCAGTCCCATCACAGTGTGGTATTTTATTGTTTGAATAAACCCAATACGTTTATCCATTGTATTATTGTTGGTCATTGGGGTTTGGGGCCGGTGTGGGGCTGCTGATGAACATTCTTATAAACCATTTTTAATACAAGGACAAAGAAGCATGGCTTCTCTACTCATTTCTTGTGTTGTCTAACAGAAGTTTCAAGTTTGTTTCCTTGAAACTTAGCAGGTTTCTTGCATAGGAGTCAGCATCGTCGTCACTGTCTACTCAACCACTTTGGCTGTGCACCTGCTCTCCGCTGTGTTCTGTGTGATGTCTGGATAATACAAACATAGAAGATGTTTCTTGTTCTTAGGTAACTCAGGAATAAGCCTGTGCTTACACGCAGAGCTACAGGGAGCAAGCACCAGACCCCCTGATAGAGGGAAGACTCCTAATTCAGCTGAAAGAAAGATGATGAGTGAAGTCTTTCTGGAGGAGACACGTGGACAGGAGGCAAAGGAAGTTGTGCGCAGTGAGGCAGGAGGAAAGGAAGACAGTTGTTGGCTGACAGAATTGCATTTTAGCAGTGAACATTTTTGAACTTTCCAGAAATCACCATGGTTGGATCTGGGAGCTCACATTGGAGGAGAATGAAACTGGAAACCAGAAAGAAAACTTGGCTTGCTATGTTCCCTGACTGATGTAGTAGAAATAAAGTACATAAAGCATCATGAGGCAAAAGGATTGTTAGAGCACAAAATTTTTCTTTTTCTTTTTTTTTTTTTTTACTACAACCCAGTCTAGTAATGTTGTATCTATAGTGTAATGATAATGAAGAGTTTTGCGGGGTGTGAATAGTGTCTGTAATGGATTCTTAAGGCATGGAGTCTCCCCTTCAGTATTATGGGATATGATCTGTGCTTACACATAAGACCACACACATGGTCAGAGGTGTTTTGAGAAAATGTGCAAACTGTGCTTTGGGTTATGATCTATAGATGTTCTGTTATGCTGAGAGCATCGTACATGGCTTCATAGTGGACATTAGAGACCATATATTCAAGTTTTGTTAAATAAGAGCTGATCCGGTGAAAAACAAAAACAAAACCCTTCAAGAAGGCAAGATTGTCTTCCTGACTTGGGAAGCAGCTGAATTTTCCTCGCATTTTCCGTTTAGCCCTTGACCTTCCCAGGCGGAATCCACCAAAAGCATCTCAGAGGTGTTCTTTGTCACGCAGAACACTTTTTTCCAGGCAGAA
The DNA here is from genome assembly GCF_016772045.2 of Ovis aries. NCBI lineage: Eukaryota > Metazoa > Chordata > Mammalia > Artiodactyla > Bovidae > Ovis > Ovis aries. The sequence goes on from NC_056072.1 coordinate 4,097,252, forward strand.
TGAGAGGAAGGCACTCAGAGGTGTGTGTCTGTGCACACCTCGTCTGAGGGTTGAGGTAATGAACCAGCAACCACTGATGACTGAAGGCAGACAGCATGGCACACAGTTTGCAATCTTCTCGCTTCCTTAATTATGGTTTTTGGAATCTATTTATGCCATCTGCCTGAATTTTCTATTAAGTAATTGAAACATTGAGCATCACCCCAGCAACTACTGTTTTGGAAAATCTACTGCTATAAGCTTATCATTAAGCTGGAATGTTTAACATGCATTCTTTTATTAGGTCTTCTCACTTACCTAGTGAGATAGTTATATATTTTTACATTCAGTTTTTAAAATACTATGAATAATACAGTGGATGTATAAAACAAATAATCTTCACACAAGTAATTTGGCTGCATCATTGATTTACGTTATCATGAATTATCTGAATATCCATTAGTCAGTGGGTTTTCTGCTATGGTAACGCAAGGGCTGAATCTTTTGGGCTGATACAGAGAAGTTTTATGCATAATATTTTAGATTATATTTACTTATGGGTATAATACTTATATAAGATTATATAATACTTATAATAGAATATATAATACTTAGAATATATAATAAGATTATATAATACTTATGGATAGTATTTCACATGTATATAGGAAAGTTTATAACTTTCTCAAAATCTTAAGTGAAGAGATTGATGTATTGACAAAAACGGTTTTGTTCTCATCCTCTTGGATTCCTTGTTTTAAAAGCTTCATTCTTTTTTAAAAAAAATAGAAATTTATTTATTTTAATCAGAGGTCAATTACTCTACAACATTGTATTGGTTCTGCCATACATCAGCATGAATCCGCCACAGGTATACACGTGTTCCCCATCCTGAAACCCAGGATGTGAGAATTATTTTGAAGTTTGACTTGATTTTCATGCTTTCTGTTTCTGGTATATGTGAGCTTCACGGAGCCACTTCTCTCTACATGACATGGTTTCGTCTATTTTCCCACTGCAAATTCTGACTCATTCAAATGAAGCAGTAGTAGTCTTGTATTTAAAAAGCTTCAAGTAGCTGCTCTACTGTATGAAATTCCTCTTTCATTAAATTACATCAAGTCTTTTTTCTCAAGTGTCTTTGCCAACTTAAAATAACACAATACCATAAAACATTTTACAGCAGAGACTTTCTAACTCTTTCTTATTTTGGCTATTGAGTGACACTAAAAGTCATTCTCTTCTTAAAATGAAATAAATGTGCTCAGTATAAAATATAAGAAGTGATGTATCATTGTCAGTAGGATATGCACTTTGCCATGCTGCAAAGTGGAAAATACATCTGTGCTTAAATATACTTGACTTTGCCACCCTGATTGTCTTGTCTGATGTTAGAGATGTGATATATGATATTCAGTCCTTTAGTCAATTCATTCAACAAATCTTTATTGAGTAAGCCTTGTTTGTAAGGCCAGGGATATAAAATAAATAACATCTATGCACTAGCCTTGAAGAACGCACCAATATCAGGATGGACAGTACAATGTAGCAAGGTACAGTGCAGTATTGATGAAGTATTGCATTTTTGTCATTAACGCAATTGATGGTAAAATGTACTTTCTAAGAGAGATATACTCCATGACATGTTGGATCATGACTGGAAAAAAAATAAGCTTCTAGGGGAGAGAGAAAAGACATAAGGGAGAATATATCAGTTGAGTTGAGGAAGAGGAAAACAGTTGTGACAAAGGAAACATGGGGAGAAATTAGAAGCAAAGTGACTTGTGTTAGGATTGGGCAGTAATACCTTATTTGGCTTCCCTGGTGGCTCAGATGCTAAAGAATCTGCCTGCAATGTGGGACACCTGGGTTTGATCCCTGTACTGGGGAGATCCCCTGGAGGAGAGCATGGCAACCCACTCCAGTATTCTTACCTGGGGAATTCCATGGACAGAGGAGCCTGGCGGGCTGGAGTCCATGGGGTCACAAAGAATCAGAACAACTGAGCGACTAAGCATGCACACACCTTATTGGTCACGAATCATTTCTGAGAACCTGATTAGGTGGCTGTGGTACTGAGAGATACAGTGCAAACCAAATGTGTGCTCTAAACAGCTTAATTCCATGGACACTAGAACATGGCTCTCACAATGGCAACATGTGCTGCATGTTTCATGCAGGTTTTTTTAATAGTGTTAAATCAATAGATGATGTCAAGGTTTACAGAATCTGAGGTTTGGTGTCTTTTCCAAATACAGGTGTAAATTCTTTTATTTTTGTGGAGGGGTAGAGTTCCTCTTGGAGAAAGCTATGGCACCCCACTCCAGTACTCTTGCCTGGAAAATCCCATGGGCGGAGGAGCCTGGTGGGCTGCAGTCCATGGTGTCGCTAAGAGTCTGACACGACTGAGCGACTTTGCGCTTTTCACTTTTCACTTTCATGCATTGCAGAAGGAAATGGCAGCCCACTCCAGGGTTCTTGCCTGGAGAGTCCCAGTAACAGCGGAGCCTGGTGGGCTGCCATCTATGGGGTCGCACAGAGTCAGACACGACTGAAGTGACTTAGCAGCAGCAGCAGCAGCAGAATTCCTCTATTTTTATAGTATAATTTGAAAAATTAGTTTTAGTGTCTGACAACACATCATCAATATGCTGCTGCTGCTGCTGCTGCTAAGTCGCATCAGTCGTGTCCGACTCTGTGCGACCCCATAGCCGGCATCCCAACAGGCTCCTCTGTCCCTAGGACTCTCCAGGCAAGAGCCCTGGAGTGGGCTGCTATTTCCTTCTGCAATGCATGAAAGTGAAAAGTGAAAGTGAAGTCGCTCAGTCGTGTCAGACTCTTAGTGACCGCATGGGCTGCAGCCCACCAGACTCCTCTGTCCGTGGGATTCTCCGGGCAAGAGTACTGGAGTGGGTTGCCATTGCCTTCTCCAATTATTCAACATAAATCTATGTATTTTTCTTTTCTTTTTTAAAATTCATTTTTATTATAGTATAATAGCTTTAAAATGTTGTTTTAGTTTCTACTGTACAGCAAAGTGAATCTGCTATACGTATGTATAACTCTCTCTTTTTTGGATTTGCTTCCCATTCAGCTCACCATGGAGCATTGAATACAGTTCCCTGTGCTATAGAGTAGGTTCTCATTATTTATCTATTTTACATATAGTATCAATAGTGTGGGTTTCCCAGGTAGCACTAATAGTAAAGAACTTTACTGTCAATTCAGGAGAGAGGAGATGCGGGTTCGATCCCTGGGTTGGGAAGATGCCCTGGAGGAGGGCCTGGCAGCCCTCTCCACTATTCTTGCTTGGAGAATCCCATGGACAGAGGAGCCTGGTGGGCTACAGTCCATAGGGTCGCCCAGAGTTAGACATGACTAAAGTGACTTAGCAAACACATGCACATCAATAGTGTATATATGTCAGTTCCAATCATCCAGTTCATCCCACCACTCTCAGGTATAAATTCTGCTGCGAAGCTATGTCTTCCATTTTGCATTGTTTTCTGTGGAGTCACACTTGTACTAGAATGGGCCACGTGTTGTAAAATCAGAAGCTTCTTTAAGGAATGAGTTACTCTAGAAGTGATTTCTAAAAATCCATGATGAATGTTCAGTTCAGTTCAGTTCAGTTGCTTGGTCGTGTCCAACTCTTAGCGACCCCATGAATTGCAGCATGCCAGGCCTCCCTGTCCATCACCAACTCCCATCATCAGACTCACGTCCATCAAGTCAGTGATGCCATCCAGCCATCTCATCCTCTGTCCTCCCCTTCTCCTCCTGCCCCCAATCCCTCCCAGCATCAGAGTCTTTTCCAATGAGTCAACTCTTCGCATGAGGTGGCCAAAGTACTGCAGTTTCAGCTTTAGCATCATTCCTTCCAAAGAAATCCCAGGACTGATCTCCTTCAGATTGGACTGGTTGGATCTCCTTGCAGTCCAAGGGACTCTCAAGAGTCTTCTCCAACACCACAGTTCAAAAGCATCAATTCTTCGGCGCATAGCCTTCTTCACAGTCCAACTCTCACATCCATACATGACTACTGGAAAAACCACAGCCTTGATGAGACAGACCTTAGTTGGAAAAGTAATGTCTCTGCTTTTGAATATGCTATCTAGGTTGGTTATAACTTTTCTTCCAAGGAGTAAGTGTCTTTTAATTTCATGGCTACAGTCACCATCTGCATGTACCGCTATACTATTCCCAAAGACCTTTGGTCATTTTTCTGCCTTTTGTGGTTAAAGTCATGTCCAACATGTACAAAAGTCTTACAAATGCTTTTGTGGCCCCAGGACTGATCAGAGGACTGACTTTTATCCAAGCATTTTCACTAGGTATTGAGAATGGTATAATATCAAGGGAAGAAGAGGGATTTTATAGACAAATACCCCTGAGTTCCAATATAAGCAGGTTAACTCGGTAGCTGTGTCGCATTGGGTAAAGTCACCTACTATATCTAAGTAATTTTTCATCCTTAAAAAGTGAGAATAGTAATATCCGTTTATTTGGAGGCTGTGAGAATTTCGTATACAGTGCCTAGTGCAGTCTGGGCAGCGACTGGCATATATGACTCCATTAATGATATGTGTGTATTTGTGTAGAAGTGTAGTCTACTACCCATCTAGCCTCTGCCACAGAGGAGTTTTCAGAGAAAGAGAAATATGGTGAGTTCAACATTGTTGTGTCTTTGAGGTGACCATTCAACATCCAAAGGGAAATATCCAATATCTCTAATTTTCCAATTAGAGACTCTAATTGGAGACTCCAGACTGAGGTATGATGGTGAAGACAGATCCAGAGGAGGAAATACGAGAGGGAAACAAAAAGAAATGGAAATTCAAAGTGTAGTAAAGAAGGGGATTTCTAGTTAATGGTTCTCACAATATGTTCTTGCTTCTTACCTGTGAGCTTGTTAAACATTGAAATTCTTGTGCATCCTTCCAGTCAAAGAGTCAAAACTGATGTTGGGGCACAGAGTTGTAAGAAGCCACCCAGATGATTCTGATGCCTCCTCAGACTCATAGATATTGTGGCTCCAAAAGAGAAGTGGGCTAAGAATTATGCTTGAGGTACACCCACTTTCAGAAATCTAGAAGAAGAAAAAGGGCAAGTAAAGGAGATAAAGAGTAATAATCTGAAAGGAAGGAAGATAACAACTGGGTTAATGTGCTGCAGGGGACCCAAAGGAGGATGTTTCCAGAGAAAGTTTTCAAAACAGTTGAGTGGTAGTGAGAACTCAAGGATGATGAGAACTGATATCTTTTTACTTATTAAGAAGGGAATATTACTTGACCATTAAAAATAATGAACTTGAGTCATTACCATACAAAGAAGAAAGAGAAAAACAAATATTGTGTATTAACACAAATATGTGAAATCTAGAAAAATGGTACAGATGAAACTTTTTGCAGGGCAGGAATAGAGAGCAGATATAGAGGATGGGCAGATGGACCCAGAGGAAGGGGAAGGGGTGAACGGAACCAATTGGGACAGTAGCATTGACATGTATTCAGTACTATGTATGAAGCAGACAGCGAGCGGGAGGCTGCCCTGCAGCGCAGGGAGCTCAGCTCTGTGCTCTGCGATGACCTAGGGGGGTGGGCCCAGGGGGTGGGAGGGAGGCTCAAGAAGGAGGAGATATACGTATACTTATAGTTGACTCTCCTTGTTGTACAGCAGAAACTAACATAACAGGGTAAGTAATTATACTCCATTTTTTTTTAAAAAAGAGAAATTACATAATTTTCAGCTATGTTCCAATAATGAAAGTCAGTATTTAGAAAGTAATTAGAAATTAGATAATGAGAAGAAAGAAATCATATGAGCAGAGCAATCATTCAGGAACATTCTCTCAAGGAACAGAAAGAGAGAAACAGGATGCTAACCAGTATATTGGGCGGGGGGCAATGTATGGCAAAAAAACACCATGATATTGTAAAGTAATTAGCCTCCAATTAAAATAAATAAATAATTTTTTTTAAAAAGATCTGCAGATATTTAAGGAAAAGTCAGAGGGGAAAATGCCCTTGTGTTGGGGAAAAACACTGTTTCAGAATACATAGATGATATACAGTTCATCTGTATAGCATCAGTTCATATAAGTTCCTACATATGAACAAATTCCCTTTTGAGAGCACATTCGTAAATCCAATTTGTTCATAAGTCCAACAAAGTTAGCCTAGGTACCCAGCTAACACAATCAGCTATAATTTCATTCAAACAATACATAAAAAACAAACACAACATTAAGCAAAACATGCTTAATCTTACAGTCTAGCATCTTGAGACTTACAATGGTACAGTAGAGCAATCGGCCATGCAGGGTCTGGCATCACGTGAACAGACAAGAAGAGTTCCTGGCTGGAGGAAGGAGAGGAGATGGGAGAAGGGAGGGCTGAAGGCTTGTTAGCAACAGGAGACAGAGGGCAGGCTGCAATTTCGGTCACACCTGATGCTGCCAGCACGGGTTCTTATTCCTTGCTGGTTTCAATTCTATCTACCATCCTGGAAAGCGGTCCAGTGATGCCTGCATCCAGTGCTGTCTCTTGTTCTCTCATCACAGATGGCATGGTGGCACTGGATTATACTCTGAACAGCTTCTGCAGCCTTCGTGTACCATTCTCCATTCAGGTCCTGTGCCTCAACAAGTAACAGTGCCTACTGAAATAAACAAAGGGGATCTTCATCCCCCTCATTATGCATCTCTTCAGTTCTTCAGTTACTTCTTGTTTCTCTTCATCCTTTCTGTGGGCACATTTGCTTCTTTGAAAACTCTCAACTTGAAGGTTCTTATGTAGGAGACTGTATGGGAATCAAGGGCATAGACGTGGCGGGGATGAATAGGAGTTGGCAGAGAAAATAGGAGGAGTCGTGGCTTCTGTTTTCAGACAAGAGGGTGGCAAGAGGCACTCGAGCTGAAAGGCGGGCTCTGTGCTCTGGAGCCAGATAGTCTGGGGTTCTACTTCTGCTACTTCCTGGTCACATGACCTTGAGAAAGTAACTTCAGGTGTCCCTGTCTCAGGGTCCTCATCTATAACACAGTTAGTGGCAGTGCCTGCCTCCCTGGGGTTGTTGTGATGACTAACAAGAACAGGTCTACATAGAGAGCTCATAGAAAGGGTTATAAAAGTGTCAAGTAAATAAAATAAATAGAGATGGACATTAAAGAGGTTTTGAAGGAGAGCCCCATGAATTCTTGACACAATGACTTTGTTTCTGGTGAGAGACATATTTAAAATCTCCAAAACCTAAAATCCACTTACAGAAGACTAGGGTTGGGCTGGTGAAGACCAAATGGTCCCAGCGTGGGATGCTATTGACAGCTGACTGTGCATGGATGAGCTAGCAGTAGACAGCAGTGAGAACCCAGGAAGGCCAGGGTCAAAATGTGGTACCCCAAGTGCTGTGCCTTGTTGGCTGCTTGCCAGGAAAGGGGGGAGCTTGGGAATGAGTGGGCCTGGGGTAGTCAGTGTAGCAGTGGGTCTTGGTGGGAGGTTAGATGCAGAAGCATCTGGGGAGGTAATGGGGGAGATGTGGAAGGGGCTGAACTTAGAGAACAGACTGAGCGAGGAGTTAGGTGTTGCCAAGAGAAGATGGGGTGAGTGGAAGAGAAACTCTGAATTGCCTTGGAGTATAAATCAGAGGTCATATGTGCATTAAAGCGTGTGCTTCCTAAGGGGTCTCTGCAAGCATGGGACTGGGACATGCAGGCTCCATCACATAAGCAAGATAAGTTGTTATCCAAGATATCATTTGTATGCTAGACAGAATATGTATAGGTAATAGACTGTAAGGCAGGCTTTAGTAAGATAATGAAAGAAATTTCAACATGTCACCCAGTGTACTAGGAATGTCAGCCCACACTCTTATTTCATCTTTATACCTGCTATAAACAAGAAGCAGGTCTAGTGGTTATACTCTACAGATCAGGAAACTGAGATGCCAAGGTACTGAGTAGTTGTTTTATATCCTATGGGTGGTACAGGTCAGATTCAAGTCCATATTTTTTTTTCTTTTTATTTTATGTTGCAATATAGATGATTAGCAATGTTGTGTTAGTTTTGGGTGTACAGCAAAGTGATTCGGTTATACTATACATGTATCTATTCTTTCTCAAATTCTCAGGTGCATATCAGTTGATTCCAAAGTCCATTCTCTTTTCACGTTATCAGAACAAGTACTGCAGGATGTTAAGCATGCTAAAATGTCCTATGATCAGTTGTAGGAAGTACTCAAAAGAATGGGGTTGCCATCCCATTGTTTTTACATGGAAATCCCTGTATCTCTAGCTTTCTTTAAGGCGACAGGTTAGATACTCTAATTGGACAACACAAATATACAACCTAAAGTGTAACCCAAGAGTTAACAACTAAGTGATTTTTGTTTTGTTTTGCTTTATAATTTGGAAGCATTCATTTTTGGACTGGTATATCCATTCCAGGTTTATATCCATGTCTAATTAAAGAACCAACAAAGACATAACAGATTAACTGTCATGATCTGCCTGCCAGTTATCTTTGTTCATATTAGTACTCTAATTCAAACTACGAATTTGCAACTAGATATATCAAGTAAAAGAAGAGAGTCACATAGACATTGCTTGTGCGTTTTCTTTGGACTCTTTCAAAAGTCCCTGACAAAAATTTCAAAGCCTCTGTCCTTGTGATGTAAGTTGTCCTTATATTGACTAGACGAAAAAATATTACTAAGCAAAACCCCTGAGGAGAATTTATAGTCAACCTCTTCCAACATAGATTATCATTTGAATGAAATCAAATGCTGTTTGCAGTTTTGAAAGTATTCAGTAGTTCTCCATGGCTTAGGAAAGTTCCCTAAGCCTGTGAGTTTTGCAGATGACAACCAACGTGCTTTGCTGTTTGTATGCTATTCTCTTTCTTGAGGTGATGGTTCTCAGAACAGTCAGCAGCATCAGTATCACCCAGGACTTCATTAGAGATGCAAATCTTTCAGGCCCACCTCATACCCGCTGAGTCAGTATTTCTGGGAGTTAGGCCCAGCAATTTGTATATCAGTAAGCCCTGGAAGAGATTCTGGGCCACATCAAAGTCTGAGAATCATTGTCTTGAAGTTGGTCAGAGTATAAATGCGGCACAGCAGTCCTGGCATCCTGGTGAATCTATAATTTACTAAATAGTAACTAATACATAAATCTACAAAAGAAACTTTTTTCCAAGTGTTTTTCTTATCCCTAAGACATGTAAAAAGCATTTCTGATTGTCAAGATATTGCTCCATCTTCATTTCTTTTAAATGTGTCTATTTTGGGCGATACTGGGTCTGCGTTGCTGTGTGTGCTCTTTGTGTGGTTGCAGCGAGCAGAGGCTACGCTCTAGGTGTGGTATGTGGGCCTCTCATTGCAGTGGCTCCTTTTTCTACTGAGCACTGAGCTCTAGGACACTTCAGCATCAGTAGCTGCCACTCGGGCTTAGTTGCCTCAAGGCATGAGGAATCTTCCCGGGACCAGAAATTGAACCCATGTCCCCTGCATTGACAGGTGGGTTTTCCACCACTGGACCACCAAGAAGTCCAATTGCTCATTCTTTAAACACTTCCTCCTCCTGGATATTTTCTTCAATTCTCCCAGCTAGAAAATCTTATATCGTATTCTTTGTAAGTTTAAAAGGAAATGTTGCTTTGTGCAATAGACTTGTGAAATGTATTTGGTGTGGATTCAAGAGCTTAATTACCTCTGGAGGGATCAAACAGAATACCCAGATTACAAGGCCAAGAACAAGTTTCTAGACTATCAGTTGTCTGTTCTGGGTGACCCTTGTTATCACACACAGGTCTTGGGTGACAGAGAGCTTGGAGGTGTTGTTTGACGGCTTGGCGGGACCCACTGCAGAATCATTGCATCAAGCATTCGAGGAAGAGTCTTGTCTGGATAGTCTCACCTTGGTTGCCTTTACCAAAGCTCACTAGTCCTCGGATAAGAGGTGACTGTGTTAGATTGCTAGGCTGCCATAGCTAAGTACCACTTAAGCGACAGAAATTTATTTTCTCATAATAAAACGATATGAGATGAAGGTGTCACAGGGGTGATTTATTCTAAGGTCTCTCTCCTCAGCTTGTAAATGACCATCTCATCCCTCTGTGCCTTTGTCCTAATTTATGATGTTGGTTGGTTTAGGGCCCACTCATAGGACTTGGTTTTACCTTCCCCTTTTAAAGGCAGTCTGTCCATATATTTACATTCTGAGTGCAAGGTGTTAAGACTTCAACATACGAATTTTAAGGGAATATGGTTCTTCCCACAACAGTTATTTCTAGTTTTGACTGCTCATTTTATATATATATATATATATATATATATATATATATATATATAGAAAGTCCTGTCTGACTCTTGCGACCCCATGGTCTGTAGCCTGCCAGGCTCCTCTGTCCATGGGATTCTCCAGGCAAGAATGCTGGCTGGAGTGGGTTGCCATTTCCTTCTTGAGGGAATCTTCCCAACCCAAGAATCGAACCCAGGTCTCCTGCATTGCAGGCAGATTCTTTACCGACTGAGCTACAAGGGAAGCTTATATATATATATTATATACACACACACACACATATTGGCTGCACTGGGTCTTAGCTGTGGCATGTGGGATCTTTAGTTGCAGTATATGGGATCTAGTTTTCCTGACTAGGGATCAAACCTAGGCCTCCTGGAGTGGGATCATGGAGTCTTAGCCACTGAACCACCAGGGAAGTTCCCTGACCACTTGTTAGTAAAATTAACTTGTAAATGCTTCAGAACATTAATGGATTATGGACTTGTTCTCTTGTAGATGGAATCCAGTTGATGTGGTCCCTCAAAGGGATAGTCCCACCACATTCCTACTGGATCCCCAAAGCCATACATATACCCCATTAGCATCTCCAGATGCCAATGAATGAATGAGCCATCTAGAAGTAGGCAAACAATCACATTGGCTGAAAGGATAATATTCCATCCCTTCAATAAATGTAGTACCTTTGTTCTTGTCTTGGAATCAGTATGGAAGGCATGTGAAAAATGAGTTAGCTGGGAGTTAATTGACTGCGTAACCTATTTTCAGTCTCTGCTTGTATTTTTTGAATTATAATACACAGTGGGTGATTCAGCAAAAGGCTTCAAAAAGAAATTCTTTAAAGAAAGATCTCACTGAATTGATGTCTTCATAATTCATGAAGAGTAGATCCATAAGAGCCCTATTTTCTCTTCAATTTTGAAAAATAAAAGATGCCGTTAGTTTAAATTAGGCTCATATGTGGAATAATCAAGGGTATCAACAAATCACTGTCATGCTATTCAAGAATGGGAGTAAATGACAAAAAGAACAGACTATTTCTTTAAAAAATTAAATGTAAAATCTGTCTTGATGGGTTTGGATAAACTTATTTTGAAGAGTTGATAGACAGTGTATGAATTTATAAAACTTGGTTGTGGAACCTCAGATTATAGTAAGTGGGTAGTTGTTGCAATTGGCTTCTGTTTGTGATTTGCAGAGTCCTCTCAGCTATAAACACGATGTTTTGGGACTGAGCTGTGTGTGGAGGATGTACTCAGGACATTTGGTGACTTTATAGATATGATGCACAGTTTAATTTTTATATTAAAAGATGCCCTGCAATGCTGTATGAGCTGCTTCTCATACTAGCTGGAGAAGGCAGTGAGCCCAGATGGAAAGAATTAGGGTAAAAAAGCATGTTCATTTATTTGTTTCCCCCAAGAAGCTGAAACCCCAGGAAGTTGACTATGGGTAGTATTTTATCTCTTCTAGCTACAGGAAATGAAAATATAGAAAAGAGAATTGGGGACCCTGCTGAGATGTCTATTTCCAGGCATTGTTCAGTAACTCAGTCACATTTTTTCCTCTAATATCAGATTTTGCTTTCCACTTGTGGGTGGTAGTAAAAAAAAAAAAATTCTGAACACAAATAAGTAATAAAATGTAAGTTTAAGAGTAATTTTATCTGAGAAATAATTTTTTTCAAGGTGTATAAAGATGTATTATAGGCAGTAGTTTTTACATTACTTTGACAAGACATCAGTAAGAGTTATTTAATATAATTCTTCACAAGTATATTACATGGATGACTTTTGTCTTTATGGTGGCTTTAGGTCTCTTCCCCCATGTAGTCTAAACTTGATTTACCTACATTAGGAGTTGACTTTGCAGGGCACAGAGGGTACAAGACCAGTCATGCAGAAAGTACCTGTTTGTCACTGTGAGAGTTCAGACATGAACTAGAACCAATGGCCCATTAAATACCCACTCTTGTTGTTTAAAGCATATTCTAGCTTTAAGAAATAATTGTTGATACAGAATCTTGTAGCTGAGCCAAGGACTGGAATTCCTGTAACTCTAGTCAGAGCAGAAGCTAAATTAAGCTGTTGTGTTCAAGGATTTTGTGATTCTGCTCCACTGGAAATTCTCATCTAGAGAGTAATTAGGAACAGGGGAAGCCAAGAAATAGCATACTTTGCTTTTTGGTGTGTGTGTGTGTGTGTGTGTGTGTGTGTGTGTGTGTGATTATGTTTTCCATGTATGGTAGTATTGTAATACTTTCTGAATTATAAATTATATTTATATTTTTAAGAAATCTAGAGGGGTGGGAGGGGTGAGAGGAAGGAGGTGCTATATGTATAATTATGGCTGATTTGTGTTGTTGTATGGCAGAAATCATTATAACATTGTAAAGCAACTTTCCTCCAATTAAAAAATAAATTTAAAAAATGTTGCTTGATAAAAGAGTCACAAATGTTTTCTATGAGAAAGCATTTTGTCTTGGGGATGTAAAAAACTGAAATTGATTCTTCCCATGTACTGTTGATACATTTAATGAAAGAGAAGTCTTCCATGTAAAAGTGTTATAGGTATATAATATAGGATGGAAGGTATATCATAGGTTAAAAGTCTCGTTGTTGGAGAGAATTCACTGAGATACAGTAATTTTCAATTTGCTCTTTAAAAGACAGAGCTAAATTTTAATTTGGAGGGTACTTACATGAAAATTTCAGGAGTAGCTTTCGAAAGCAATTAAGAAGGATTTTTGCCTTAAGGGTTGGTGTGCCTGATGTGAGATGGTTATAAATGCTCTAACTTCTTTTTCTTCCTCTGGATTTTACTTCTCTCATATTGTCTTGATGGGTGCTTTGTGTCGGGGGGAAATTCCTGCAGATGTTCCCTTTCTTCTCCTTTTTTGTTTTATTCTCTAAGATATGTACAGTTTTGCAAAAGTTCACTTGCCTGAATAGTCCAAATCTAGTAAACCTACTGTAGTTAATGTGTATGGGGATACGTACTTTTAACTATTGTCTATTGAACACACGTTCAAAGATTATATTACAGTCCTGGCTATTTTCCTAAAGGAAAGACTCTTGGGGTGAAATAAAGCTGTTAAGCGAGGTTGTGTTTGTGTGCTCCAGGGTTGGGGAAGGTGGAAGGATTAAGAATTTGGAGGAGGGGATGGGGCTGTATACATACAAGGTTTTAAAGCCAGTTCAAGGAGCATTTGAAAACCTAAATATCAATACGTATTTTGTAAAGGAATATTGGGCTTCCCTGGTGGCTCAGATGGTAAAGAATCTGTCTACAGTGCAGGAGACCTGTGATCGATCCCTGGATGGGGAAGATACCCTGGAGGAGGGCATGGCAACCCAGTCTAGTATTCTTGCCTAAGAATCCCATGGACAGAGGAGCCTGGTGGGCTACAGTCCACAGGGCCACAAATAGTCAGACTAAACTGAGCGACTAACACTTTCGCTTTCTTTCAAAGGAACATTGGGATAAGAATATTGGTTGACCTACAGGAAAATTTGGCCTTGGAGTACAGAATGAAGCAGGGCAAAGGATAATAGAGTTTTGCCAAGAGAACACACAGGTCATATCAAACACCCTCTTCCAACAACACAAGAGAAGGCTCTATACATGGACATCACCAGATGGTCAACACCAAAATCAGATTGACTATATTCTTTGCAGGCAAAGATGGAGAAGCTTTATACAGTCAGCAAAAACAAGACCGGGAGCTGACTCAAATCTGTGGCTCAGATCATGAACTCCTTATTGCCAAATTCAGCCTTCAATTTAAGAAAGTGGGAAAAACCACTAGACCATTCAGGTATGACCTAAATCAAATCCCTTATGATTATACACTGGAGGTAAGGGACTAGATCTGATAGACAGACTGCCTGATGGACTATGGATGGAGGTTTGTGACATTGTACAGGAGACAGGGATCAAGATCATTCCCAAGAAAAAGAAATGTAAAAAAACAAAATGGCTGTCTGAGGAGGCCTTACAAATAGCTGTGAAAAGAAGAGACTTGAAAAGCAAGGAGAAAAGAAAAGGTATACCCATTTGAATGCAGAGTTCCAAAGAATAGCAAGGAGAGATAAGAAAGCCTGCATCAGTATTCAATGCAAAGAAATAGAGGAAAACTATAGAATGGGAAAGACTAGAGATCTCTTCAAGACAATTAGAGATACCAAGGGAACATTTCATGCAAAGATGGGTTCATTAAAGGACAGACATGGTATGGACCTAACAGAAGCAGAAAATATTAAGAAGAGGTGGCAAGAATACAGAGAAGAACTGTACAAAAAAGACCTTCACGACCCAGGTAATCGTGATGGTGTGTTCGCTCACCTAGAGCCAGACATCCTGGAATGTGAAGTCAAGTGGGCCTTGACTGGTTCACTACGAACCAAGCTAGTGGAGGTGATGCAGTTCCAGTTGGGCTCTTTCAAATCCTAAAAGAGGATACTGTGAAAGTGCTGCACTCAATATGCCAGCAAATTTGGAAGACTCAGCAGTGGCCACAGGACTGTAAAAGGTCAGTTTTCTTCCAATGCCAAAGAAAGGCAATGCCAAAGAATGCTCAAACTACTGCACACTTGTCCTCATCTCACACGCTACTAAAGTAATGCCCTAAATTCTCCAAGTGAGGCTTCAGCAATATGTGAACCATGAACTTCCAGATGTTCAGCTTTTTTTAGAAAAGGCAGAGCAACCAGAGATCAAATTGCCAACATCCACTGGATCATCGAAAAAGCCAGAGAGTTCCAGGAAAACATCTATTTCTGTTTTATTGACTATGGCAAAGCCTTTCACTGTGTGGATCACAATAAACTGTGGACAATTCTGAAAGAGATGGGAATATCAGGCCACCCAACCTGCCTCTTGAGAAACCTGTATGCAGGTCAGGAAGCAACAGTTAGAACTGGGCATGGAACAACAGATAGGTTCCAAATAGGAAAAGGAATACATCAAGCCTGTATATTGTCACCCTGCTTATTTAACTTATATGCAGAGTACATCATGAGAAATGCTGGGCTGGAGGAAGCACAGCTGGAATCAAGATTGCTGAGAGAAATATCAATCACCTCAGATATGCAGATGACACCATCCTTGTGGCAGAAAGTGAAGAAGAACTGAAGAGCCTCTTGATGCAAGTGAAAGAGGAGAGTGGAAACGTTGGCTTAAAACTCAACATTCAGAAAATGAAGATCATGGCATCTGGTCCCATCACTTCATGGCAAATAGATGGGGAAACCATGGCTGACTTTATATTTTGGGGCTTCAAAATCATGAAGTTAAAAGCCATGAAGTTAAAAGATCCTTACTCCTTGGAAGGAAAGTTATGACCAACCTAGATAGCATACTAAAAAGCAAAGACATTACTTTGTCAACAAAGGTCTGTCTAGACAAGGCTATGGTTTTTCCTGTAGTCATGGGTGTGAGAGTTGGACTATAAAGAAAGCTGAGTGCTGAAGAATTGATGCTTTTGAACTGTGGTTTTGGAGAAGACTCTTGACAGTCCCTTGGACTACAAGGAGATCCAACCAGTCCATCCTAAAGGAGATCAGTCCTGAGTGTTCATTGGAAGGACTGATGTTGAAGCTGAAACTCCAATCGTTTGGCCACCTGATGCGAAGAGTTGACTCACTGGAAAAGACCCTGATGCTGGGAAAGAGTGAGAGCAGGGGGAGAAGGGGATGACAGAAGATGAGATGGTTAGATGGCATCACTGACTCAATGGACATGAGTTTGAGTGAACTCTGGGAGTTGGTGATGGACAGCGAGGCCTGGCGTGCTGTGGTCCATGTGGTCATGAAGAGTTGGTTACGACTGAGCGACTGAACTAACTGAACTGAATTAATGTTAAGGCAATGGCACCCCACTCCAGTACTCCTGCCTGGAAAATCTCATGGACAGAGGAGCCTGGTGTGCTGCAGTCCATGGGGTCGCTAAGAGTTGGACATGACTGAGCGACTTCACTTTCACTTTTCACTTTCATACATTGGAGAAGGAAATGACAACCCACTCCAGTGTTCTTGCGTGGAGAATCCCAGGGATGGCGGAGCCTGGTGGGGTGCATAGTCCAGTCTGTGGGTTCCCATAGAGTCAGACACGACTGAAGAGACTTAGCAGCAGCAGCAGCAGGGCAGTAAACTGTAACCTTAAGGTTATGTTCTCCACTGGACAGAATTTATTTACATCCCTGCTCAATAAAAATCCACAAGTTAAAAAAATGGGGTAATAGACATTCGATAGTGATAAACACCAACAATAAATTGAACGTATGGGTAATTGTGTGTTTAAATACATCAAGAACCTAGTTAATAAAATCCCAAAGATTAAAGTAAGATCAACATTAATTATAAATGTAAATTATCCTTTCAGCAAGTAGCTGCCTGAGAAGTTTTCTTTGTGGAAGATTTTGACAGTCTAAATAGCAGTATTTTGTTTTGTTTTGTTTTGTTGTTTTGGGGGATTTTTTGGTTGTGCTGGACCTTTGTGGTGGCATTAGGCTCTCTAGTGGTGTCATACAGGCACTGGAGTGCGTGGCCTCAGGAGTTGTGGCATGTGGGTTTAGTCCCACAGCATGTGGTATCTTAGTTCCTTGATCAGGGATTGAACCCATGCCCCCCTGCATTGTAAGACAGATTCTTCACTCCTGGACCATCAGGAAATTCCCAGTAGTAGTTTCAAGCTGTCATTTGGGATAGAACCTTAACCTCCTTCCACTACTTGTCTGCTTCAGAGACTGAGACGGACTAGAGATAATTCTACATTGCAGATAACAGCAAAAAGTTATTGCAAGTAAAGCTTACATTAAATGAGCACTTTCTGTATGTCAACCAGTGTTATCAACACTCTAGGTAAATCCCACCTACCCTCACAACAACCCTATGGAGTAGAGACTATTGTCATCATTTTATAGGTTTATAAGTAAATATATATAATTTTAAGTAAATAAATCAATATTAAAAGATAAATTTATACCATGATGGCTTCCCAAGTGGTGCAGTGATAAAGAATCTGCCTGCTAATGTAAGAGACCCCAGACGAGGATTTGATCCCTGGCTTGGGAAGATCCCCGAAAGGAGGGCATGGCTAACCACTCCAGTATTCTTGCCAGGGATATCCCATGGACAGAGAGGAGCCTGGCAGGCTACATTCCATGGGATCATAAAAAGTTGGACACGGTTGAGAGCTTTTAAGCTCCACTTACATCATGACAGATGATGAAATGATGCAAAGACCATGTAAGACTTACTTAGCCAATCAAATATACCCAGGCTGAACTGAGATTTGAGTCATGGAGGTTGGTCACCACAATATATTCTTCTAATGACTACTTTGCATTGCCCTGGATGTCAAATATTTGGATCGCCAAAGACATGAAAGTTGTTGGAATAAGAAAATTGATGTATGTAACTTTTCTACTCTAGAAGCTGCACACAACATTATTTAGTTCATTTCAGTCACTCAGTTGTGTCCAACTCTTTGCAACCCCATAAACTGCAGCATGCTAGGCCTCCCTGTCCATCACCAACTCCCGAAGTTTACCCAAACTCATGTCCATTGAGTTGGTGATGACATCGAACCATCTCATCCTCTGTCGTCCCCTTCTCCTCCTGCCCTCAATCTTTCCCATCATCAGGGTATTTTCCAATGAGTCTGATCTTCGCATCAGGTGGCCAAACGGTTGGAGTTTCAGCTTCAACATCAGTCCTTCCAGTGAACACCCAGGACTGGTCTCCTTTAGTATGGAGTAGTAGTCCAAGGGACTCTCAAGAGTCCTCTCCAACACCACAGTTCAAAGCAATCAATTCTTCAGTGCTCAGCTTTCTTTATAGTCCAACTCTCATACCCATGCGTGGCTACTGGAAAAACCATTGCCTTGACTAGACGGACTTTAACTGAAAAGTAATGTCTTTGCTTTTTAATATGCTATCTAGGTTGGTCATAACTTTCCTTCCAAGGAGTAAGCATCTTTTAACTTCATGGCTACAATCACCATCTGCAGTGATTTTGGAGCCCCAAATAGAAGTCAGCCGTGGTTTCCATTGTTTCCCCATCTATTTGCCATTAAGTGATGAGACCAGATGCCATGATCTTTGTTTTCTGAATGTTGAGTTTTAAGCCAACGTTTCCATTTTCCTCTTTCACTTTCATCAAGAGGCTCTTCGGTACTTCTTCACTTTCTGCCATAAGGGTGGTGTCATCTACATATCTGAGGTGATTGATATTTCTCTCAGAAATCTTGATTCCAGCTTGTGATTCCTCCAGCCCAGCATTTCTCATGATGTACTCTGCATATAAGTTAAATAAGCAGGGTGACAATATACAGGCTTGACGTACTCTTTTTCCTATTTGGAACCTGTCTGTTGTTCCATGCCCAGTTCTAACTGTTGCTTCCTGACCTGCATACAGGTTTCTCAAGAGGCAGGTTGGGTGGTCTGATATTCCCATCTCTTTCAGAATTGTCCACAGTTTATTGTGATACACACAGTGAAAGGCTTTGCTATAGTCAATAAAACAGAAATAGATGTTTTCCTGGAACTCTCTTGCTTTTTCAATGATCCAGTGGATGTTGGCAATTTGATCTCTGGTTGTTGTGCCTTTTCTAAAAAAAGCTGAACATCTGGAAGTTCACGGTTCACATATTGCTGAAGCCTCACTTGGAGAATTTCGGGCATTACTTTAGTAGCGTGTGAGATGAGGACAATTGTGCAGTAGTTTGAGCATTCTTTGGCATTGCTTTTCTTTGGCATTGGAAGAAAACTGACCTTTTACAGTCCTGTGGCTGAGTCTTCCAAATTTGCTGGCATATTGAGTGCAGCACTTTCACAGCATCCTCTTTTAGGATTTGAAAGAGCTCAACTGGAACTGCATCACCTCCACTAGCTTGGTTCGTAGTGAACTAGTCAAGGCCCACTTGACTTCACATTCCATGATGTCTGGCTCCAGGTGAGCGAACACACCATCACGATTACCTGGGTCATGAAGGTCTTTTTCGTATAGTTCTTCTCTGTATTCTTGCCACCTCTTCTTAATATCTTCTGCTTCTGTTAGGTCCATACCATGTCTGTCCTTTAATGAGCCCATCTTTGCATGAAATGTTCCCTTGGTCTCTCTGATTTTCTTGAAGAGATCTCTAGTCTTTCCCATTCTATAGTTTTCCTCTATTTCTTTGCATTGAATACTGATGCAGGCTTTCTTATCTCTCCTTGCTATTCTTTGGAACTCTGCATTCAAATGGGTATATCTTTTCTTTTCTCCTTGCTTTTCACTTCTCTTCTTTTCACAGCTATTTGTAAGGCCTCCTCAGACAGCCATTTTGCTTTTTGGCATTTCTTTTTTGGGGGACTGAAAGGTTGTTGCTACCCACAAATAGACGCCGGATTCTTGGCCTCCAGGGGAGAAGAATTCAATCCAGGGCCAGAGACGAGGCTTGATTGCTCAGAGCTTTGTGTAATAAAGTTTTATTAAAGTATAAAGGTGATAGAGAAATCTTCTGACATAGGCATCAGAAGGCGGCAGAAAGAGTACCCTTCTGCTAGTCTTCATCTGGATGTTATATAGTTGCTAGCAGTCTGTTAATGAAAGAAAGGAATGTCTTAAAACTCAGAATGGCACCTTGCCCCTCATCCATAAGATGCAGTATGGGATAATCTTGGCTCCAGAAGATTCATCCAGGGCCATACTTGAAGCTTGTAGAAGGGCAGATTACCATACAAATAGTTTCATTTACATAGATTAGGCGAACAATATCTGAGTATAACATAATATTTTGCCAAGAAGCTTCTGAGCCATTAGGCAGAATGGACTTGAAGACAGAGTCTGGGGTAAATGCATAGTACATTAACATAGCTTAAGACAAATATTTCCATTAGAAAAATGCATTGGTTCACTCAAGGTTTGAGAATAGTTAACTTCAGGTGAAACCAGGTGTCATTATTGCAACACAGTATTTTAAGAGCAACCTCCTTTTAAATTTGTATAGAGATGGAAAAATATATCGCTGGTTTGTTTCCTCCTGCCTCTTCAGTTCAGTTCAGTTCAGTCGCTCAGTCGTGTCTGACTCTTTGCGACCCCATGAATCGCAGCACGCCAGGCCTCCCTGTCCATCACCAACTCCTGGAGTTCACTCAGACTCACGTCCATCGAGTCAGTGATGCCATCCAGCCACCTCATCCTCTGTCGTCCCCTTCTCCTCCTGCCCGCAATCCCTCCCAGCATCAGAGTCTTTTCCAATGAGTCAACACTTCGCATGAAGTGGCCAAAGTACTGGAGTTTAAGAGAGATAAAAATGTCTGACAGTTTCAGCCTATTTCCTCCGTTTGGAGACTCCTGGCCTTCCTGCCTGTTACCCTCTCAGAATGGTCTTGATCCCTGTCTCCTGTACAATGTCACAAACCTCCGTCCATAGTTCAGGCACTCTGTCTATCAGATCTAGTCCCTTAAATCTATTTCTCACTTCCAGTTTATAATCGTTAGGGATTTGATTTAGGTCATACCTGAATGGTCTAGTGGATTTCCCCACTTTCTTAAATTTAAGGCTGGATTTGACAATAAGGAGTTCATGATCTGAGCCACAGTCACCTCCTGGTCTTGTTTTTGCTGACTGTATAGAGCTTCTCCATCTTTGGCTGCAAAGAGTATAATCAATCTGATTTTGATGTTGACCATCTGGTAATGTCCTTGTATAGAGTCTTCTCTTGTGTTGTTGGAAGAGGGTGTTTGCTATGACCAGTGAGGTCTCTTGGCAAAACTCTATTAGCCTTTGCCCTGCTTCATTCTGTACTCCAAGGCTAAATTTGCCTGTTACTCCAGGTATTTCTTGACTTCCTATTTTTGCATTCCAGTCCATTATAATGAAAAGGACATCTTTTTTGAGTGTTAGTTCTAAAAGGTCTTGTAGGTCTTCATAGAACCATTCAACTTCAACTTCTTCAGCATTACTGGTTGGGGCATGGACTTGGATTATTGTGATATTGAATGGCTTGCCTTGGAAATGAACAGAGATCATTTTGTTGTTTCTGAGATTTAAGCACTGCACTAAATTAAAAAATGTCATATCCAAATGCCTACTATTAACTTTCACAAGTTAGGAGATTTTGATCAAATTACTGATCTTTTAGAACATATTTTCTTCTTCTGCAAAATAGTTATAGATATTTTCAACCCTAGCTGTCTTTGATTTTGTTTTATATATAGCGATGCAGGAGAAGAATGGTTACTAAGTATACAAGTGGCTGAAGCTTCAGGGTTATGTGGGTGATTTGGACAGCTCCAGCCCAGTTCTACCTGACTTAGCAAGGGTGGAGCTTGTAGATGAGAATCATCGCAGACCCCTTCTACTGATCTCATTGCTGTTTCTGTTGTGACCTACTAATAGATCAGCTCCTATTGGAATGATTTTCAAGGCTATAGGTGGTATTATTATAATAACAGTGAAAGTGAGAGAAAGTGAAAGTTGCTCAGTCATGTCCAACTCTTTGTGACCCCCATGGGCTATAAAGTCCATGGAATTCTCCAGGCCAGAATACTAGAGTGGGTAGCCTTTCTCTTTTCCAGGGGATCTTCCCAATCCAGGGATTGAACCCAGGTCTCCTGCATTGCAGCTGGATTCTACACCAGCTGAGCCACAAGGGAAGCATTCTCAGCACTATGGTATTTTCAACACTAGAATTTTAATAAATGACCACTGAAATGCTCCAAAGCATCAATGATCTAGTAAAAGGTGGTTACAAATGCAAAAGAAATATTGGAATGTTTAATATTCATTAAACACAGAATCTTTCATATTTAACCTATGTTCTTAATACATGGAGTCTTTAACATTTAGCCAATGTTCTTACACTTTATTTTTGTTGATGTTCAGTTACTAAGCTGTGTCCAGCTCTTTGCAACAGTAGCATGCCAGGCTCCTGTCTTCCACTATCTCCCAGAGTTGCTCAAATTCACATCCATGGAGTCCATGATTAATTCAGTCATCTCATCCTCTGCCGCCAACTTCTCCTTTTGCCTTCAATCTTTCTCAGCATCAGAGTCTTTTCCAGTGAGTTGCCTCTTCACATCACGTGGCCAAAGTGTTGGAATTTGAACTTCAGCAACAGTCCTTCCAGTGAATGTTCAGGGTTGATTTCTTTTAGGATTGACTGGTTTGATCTCTTTACAGTCCAAGAGACTCTCTCAAGAGTCACTTCCAGCAGCACAGTTTGAAAGCATCGACTCTTTGGTGCTCAGCCCTCTTTATGATCCAACTTTCATAACTGTACATGACTACTAGAAGAACACAGCTTTCACTATGTGGGTGTTAGTTCGCAAAGTGATCTCTTTTAGGAACACAAAATTATAGGAAAATTTGCCAGAGATTTTCTGACCATACCTGAAATGTTGAACATAATAAACTTAGTACTTAAATTTGCATTATAGCTTATCCAAGTCTTATGTTGATACAGAAGCATCTTTCATGGAATCTTAAAGAAGGACCAGGTTTTAGGAATTATCTTGTCTCATCATTTATTCTTCATAAATGGGCTTAACAAGATTTTCTCATTCCCCTTATGCCCCATCTTTAAAAAAAAACTGACAGTAGATTTTCTGCTAGGGTTATGAAATAATACAGCTATGATGTATCTAGATATATATAGTAGAAACGTTGCTATTGAGGAAGCACCATAGATAACCTATATCATTTGTTATTTACAGCAGATCCCTATTAAGCTTCTATTACTGATGCACTAGGCATGGGGAATACAACTCAGTTCTTATCCTCTATTAACTTACAGTAAAATTAATACTGTTTTAGTAGCAAAAAAAAGTCCTCTTTGTCCTAGGACCTACTAGGAATGACAGCATTTCAATGTAACATTCTTGCAAATCCTGCAAGGTGATTATTCCAGTTCTCATTTTTACAAATGAGAAAGTGGGCTTGGAGAAGTTATGCTGAACTGCTCAGAATCAGAGAGCTAGCTAAGTGCCAGAGTTGGACACAGGCACTGAGCAGTCTGGTTCCAAGTTCTGTGCATTTTTCCATGAATCCACAGAGTATAATTTGCTTTGATCACAATCACACACAATCCCCTCTCAGCCAGCTATGACAGCCTGACAGGTTTATTTTCGAAGGTTCAACCCAATGATTATGAAGGGAAGGAAGCCCGTTCTTGAGCTGTAAAGAGGTGCTGGTGAAAAGAGGTTATCCAGCTGTGAAATGGGGATTCAGAGCTTGTTTGCTTGGTTTATTCCTGCTTAACTGTGTGTGCACCAATGTTCATCACAGTGTTTTGAGTATCTTCAATGAGTTACAATAACATGGATTTTTCTGTCTCTCTTTCAGGTATGGAAAAATTGTATCCACAAAGGCAATCCTGGACAAAAACACAAATCAATGCAAAGGTATGTATCAGGACATCTGTAAGTGAGATCACACTTGTGTGTTCCACTAATGCCTCCTGCCAGGCAAGGCCTGGGCATCAGCTGCACGAGGATCCCTGCGTACAGTATACGGCAAACTGTTCATAATGATGCCTGGGCTTTGATCAGTTGAGTTTCTAGTAACATTGCTCATTAATTATTTTTTCATTAACAAACAAAATGAAAATCACAAATCAGAAAAAGTATCAAATTGCTTCAGCGTAAGACTAAATTACCTCCTAACAACTCTGGGTTGTCTGATTTGAATGATATCATCAGTGATGCAAATTGATTTCCTATATAAAAATGAAGAACTCTGGGGAAAACTTTCCATGCCAAACACATTTTCATTTATCTGTTGTTTAAGGCTTTAGCTACATTGTTTGACTAGGAATGGATTTACTGGTGGGCCCATTGTGTCTAAGCCTCAGCTGTAAGCATTTCATGGAATCTCAGAATTTGTATCATATCAAGGCTTTTTCCTTTTGTTGGAAATATTTCTGAAGTTATTTGACTATATCTGTGGCTCATGTATTTTTCATGTCTGGGAATCCATACTCTTTTAAGGGTGGCATTCATTTATTCATGAAATCTAAATGGTCTGTCTTGCTTGACTCAGTTTTTACTGGAAAGTTGGAACGCTTCTTGTAACATGTGTTATTTGCTGTTTTTTTTAATCCAGTCATTTTTATAATACCAACATCAAGAAATATGTTAGATACAAGGTCATTCTAAACATTGCCCCTGTTTCTCATACAAACGTAATGTATACAAATTTGGGGGCCATTTAAATACTGCAGGTATATCCTGACTTAATTGGAGAATGGTCAGATTCAATTTATCAGTTAAAGAAAAAGTGTCATTCCTTTTCTCCTATAAACTCACAAATGCCCTGGGAATTTAGCTACTACAAGACAAAAAGTGGTAAGACAACACTTCTATCATCTAATAGCTCAATTTCTAGTCGAAAATGAAACTACCAAGAAAACCAAGAAACTAATCTTAATGTATGTGTTAGGATCCATAAGCCTAATATATAAGAGAGTATAGCAGAGATGGCTACAATACAGGAATCCACAAAATATGGTGAGAGGAGAATATGAGGATTCCCTTTTGGACAATGACGTTTGAAAAGGCAAAATGAATGGACATGGAAAGGTTGATGTTCAGGAGGAAGAATTTCAGAATGTAATTGAGCAGACTCACATACCAGAAATAGAAAAATGCCCCAGTAAGAGTATCATTAGAAGGAAGGAAGGGGTCAGGATTTTGGAGGTATTTTTAGAGTATACTGACTGTTTTGAGCTTAATGCTCTATGTAACTGTTGCTTTTCTTTCTTTTTTTTTTTTTTTTTTGAGCAGAAATGATATGATTTTATTATGAGTTCTAGTTATTTTGCCAAAGCAAGTGAAACCGAGTTACAAGGGGGAGGAAACAAGAGGCAGAGAGAAAACAAGGCAGATTTAAAATACAGAGATGACCAGGAAAATGAGGAAGGTCCTCCAGGCACTGGTAGAGAAACGGAAAGGGAGGCACCATGAGTTTTCAAAGGTAGAATTAGATATTTGCTATGAAGGTGAAAGGACATGGGCAATGAAATTCACATACTGAACTGTTGTGACTGGGGAGGAGGGCTGTGTCAACGACTGAGGCAGGAAGTCCAAAAGGAGTATGAGTGAGTCTTGGGGAGAAGTGCTGAGTTCATGTATCAGATGCCCTGATCTAGAGGTCCTGGGGTACCATCCCCGAGGGAGAGGTCAAGCCAGAGCTACAGGGAAGCTCAGAGTTGCTATGGTTACCATAACCAAGGGAGGACATAATGACACCAAAGGATCCTGGTAGGGGAGGGGGTGGAGTGGGGGGCACGATGTAGGCAGCTAGAAACTGAACCTTGGATGATGTATACGTACAGAGTTGGGCCACGACTGTAACTTCACTGTCATCCTGTGGGAAGCATGTGTGTGTGAGAAGCATTAGACTGTTAATTATATTGCTTCCAGACATGCCTGACTGACTGATCCCAAAGTCTTTGGGGTAAAAATTTTTATAGGAACAGGCTTCCCTGGTGGTTCAACAGTAAAGAAGCCGTCTGCAGTGAAGGAGCTGCAAGAGACATGGGTTCAATCCCTGGGTCAGGAAGATCCCCTGGAGGATAGCATGGCAACCCACTCCAGTATTCCTACCTGAAGAACCCCATGGACAGAGGAGCCTGGCAGGCTACAGTCTATGGGGTCAGAAAAGAGGCGGACATGACTGAAGCAACTTAGCACACATGCACTCGTCTATAAGAACAATCAGAGAACATTGAGGCACCCACCTCAGGCAGTCAGTTATATTCATTGAGCCCCTCTCAGAAAAGCAGATGCTTCACAGACAAGTGAGTGCTGCAAACCACAGTGGATCCCATGACATGTCTGATCCATGGAGTCGTCTATATGAGGGGACCCTCCATGAGGCAAAGGTTTGCTCAAGAGTGCAGGCATCACTTGTCAGTGTACAATACTGGGGACAACAAAAGCATTGATTGTTAACCTGGAAAACCTGTATTCTTGTACTGTAATAACAAGCTTTGAAGAGGAAGAGGATGTAGCTGAAATGGATTGTCAGAGTTTCCATATGCGGTTACCTCTTAATTGGGGAGTTCTTGATCTGGACAAATGCTATGGGTATCCTTCTCTGAACTCCTAAGACTCCTATCCACATTATCCTCTAACTGCTTATTTAATTGCCTTTGTCTCTCTCCAAAGAGACCTTTTTAGTCAATGAAGACAGGACCTGTGTAATCTAGAAAATGTTATCTTCGGAGCAGGGAATTGCAAGGGAATGTGTCATTGTCTATTGGAAATAATTGAAAAAAATATTAGAACATGGCTCTGTTTAAACGTCAACTTTCTGCGTGTGTTTTATAATGTACGTATCAGTAAAATTTTGCAAATGCTTATTTTAAACACATAAATATATCAATATTGAGTTTACTATTCCATATTTTTATTCATAAGCATATGGATGTAAAAAGTAGTTTTGGAGAGTACTTGTCTCAAACATAAGAAGCACTGATACATTTGGAAGGAGAAAATGGGGGAAGGAAAGGAGAGGAGAAAGGGAGGAACCACCTGGAGACATCACTGGAGGAAGGGTAGGTAAGGCTGATTTTATGAGAGGTAGATCTTTTATCTTGAGGCTCATGTGAAAAAGTTGGGGGCATCATGTAGTCTAAGACTCCAGGGGCCTTTTCTGGCCTCAGTGTTTTGAGCCTGTGGATGGCGGTGATAGCCAAAACTCAACTTTCACCAAGGACATGGTGGGGACAGGGGGTAGCCTAAAACTAAACCTTAGTTACAGAGAGGTACTACTGCCACTTCCATGTTTGGAGAAAAATACTACTTTAATGATATTTTTGAGTCATATTTAGAGTATTTTGTTTTTCAGAAAAATGGCCCCTAAAATCGTTACAGATAGAAACTCCTTAAAATTGGAAGTGAGAGTGCAATTGCATTTATGGAAAATGGTTTACAGTTGTTGATGTGTGCAAGCAAGTTGCTGAAGTAGGGAGGAAGGTCACGGTGACATGTAAGGAGTTGATGGAACCAGACCCCAGAGCAGCACTGAATTATTGATTTAAATAGCCAAGAATTGGAGCAGGTGTAATGTTGGGAAGATGGACTGATCCTAAAAGTATTTATGGAGAAATAATAGGAAAGATACAAAGAGTTTGAAGACCATCGGGGACATGAAGGTGTGTTGGTTATAAACTGTTGTGATGTGAGATTCCAGTTGGAGATTTGAGGTAGGAGGGAAGCCGTTAAGAGTTAGGAGCAAAAAGGACTCCCCACAAGGACATCCAATGAGAGAAGGGGTGGTAGGGGGAAAACACATTTGGAAGGGCTACAAAGGCCCTGTGTCCCCCGGATGAATTAGTTGATGATTGGAAAGATACAAGTCAAAGCAATTTGCAGTGATAGTTTACATCCACTCACGTTGCAGACATAACTTGCAGGCCCTCTGGTGCTGGATGCTGTGAAACTGATTCACCCCTTCTTTATCTGTTGTGCTCAGTCACGCAGTCATGTCTGACTCTGCTACGCTATGGACTGTAGCCCGCCAGGCTCCTCTGTCCAAGAGGTTTTTCAGGCAACAATATCAGGGTGGGTTAGGACCATGCTAACTTGGTAGCGTCTTTTAAAAAATCAATATGAAAGAGCAATCAGAGGTGTACTATAATGTTAGTGATTCTAGTGAGATGTCCAAAATATTGTATTCAGACATATTTTTAAAGATGTTTTATCTGCTGATGCTTCAGTTCAGTTCAGTCACTCAGTCGTGTCCGACTCTTTGCGACCCCATGAATTGCAGCACGCCAGGCCTCCCTGTCCATCACCAACTCCCGGAGTTCACTCAGACTCATGTCCATCGAGTCGATGATGCCATCCAGCCATCTCATCCTCTGTCGTCCCCTTCTCCTCCTGTCCCCAGTCCCTCCCAGCATCAGAGTCTTTTCCAATGAGTCAACTCTTCGCATGAGGTGGCCAAAGTACTGGAGCTTCAGCTTTAGCATCATTCCTTCCAAAGAAATCCCAGGGCTGATCTCCTTCAGAATGGACTGGTTGGATCTCCTTGCAGTCCAAGGGACTCTCAAGAGTCTTCTCCAACACCACTGTTCAAAAGCATCAATTCTTCAGCGGTCAGCTTTCTTCATAGATGCTTAGCACTTCTTTATTCTCTCTATGAGAGCAAATATAGGAAAACTCTGATTCTACTGTTTGGAGCATCTGTTACTGTTCTATGGCCATTGTTGAGAACTAAACTATGGCACACCATGGGATTGTTTATTGAAAGTGAAAGTGAAGTCACTCAGTCGTGTCCGACTCTTTGCGACCCGTGGACTCTAGCCCACCAAGCTCCTCCATCCATGGGATTCTTCAGGCAAGAATACTGGAATGGGTTGCCATTTCCTTCTCCAGGGGATCTTCCTGACCCAGGGATCAAACCCAGGTCTCCCACATTGTAGGCAGACGCTTCAACTTCTGCACCACCAGGGAAGCCCAGGATTGTTTATGAAAGGAAGTTAAATGACTATGGAAGAATGTAAAATCATGTGTGTGGTAAATATGGGGCTATGAAATATTTGCTCATGGTTGGGCTTCCCCAGTGGCTCAGCACTAAAGAATCTGTCTGCAATATAGGAGACGCAGGAGATGTAGGTTCAGTTCCTGGGTTGGGAGGATACCTTGGAGCGGGGCATGGCAACCCACTCCAGTGTTCTTGCCCGGAAAATCCCACTGACAGAGAACCCTGGTGGGCTACAGCCTGTAGGGTTGGTTGCAAAGAATCAGACGTGACTGAAGTGACTGAGCATGGCATGGCATATTGCTCATGGTTACGTCTGGGGTGACGCCAGAATGCCTGGTGTGAACACTGCCCACTTTGTAGCCTTGTGACCTGTGGTCAGTCTTTCACCTCTGCTGGGTGCCTCAGTTCCCCCATCTATAAAATCATAACAATAATAGGGCCTGCCTTGATAATCAAATGGGCTTTCCTTGTGACTCAGCTGGTAAAGAGTCTGCCTGCAATGCGGGAGACCTGGGTTTGATACCTGGGTTGGGAAGATCCCCTGGAGAAGGGAAAGGCTACCCACTCCAATATTCTGGCCTGGAGAATTCCATGGACTATATGGGGTCACAAAGAGTTGGACATGACCAAGCAACTTCCACTTTTCACTTTGATAATCAAATGAGTTAATACATGGATAATGTTCAACAGTACCTCATATTGACTGTTTCCATAAAACACTGTGAATATTAAGCAAAAAAAAAAGTTTGTATTAAGGTCATAAATTATTATTAACTTTACACTTCTCCAAATGTGTTTGTCTTTCCAGGCAAAAACACAAACAAACAAAAAAACTAAGCAAAGACAGCTCTTGGAAAAATTAAAGTGGTTTCAGTTTTATTTCCAATATTGTGACTTTTTCTGTGATTTCTGGGTAGCGTGTAACTATGCTTGTTTATTTTTGCAAAATAACGTTAGCTAAGAATAACTGAATACAGAGAGGATGTTGCTCTCTGCTTCTTCAGTGAGAAGGTAAAAGAGAGTTCTTCTTGACCACTGCTTTCTTAAGGAAAGACATCGACAGGTGTCTGAGGTGACTTTTTCATTTAGTTAATTATTGTTGTTGTTTTTACTTTTGGCTCTGATGGGTGTTCATTGTGGGATGCAGGCGTTCTGCAGCTGCAGTATGAGGTGGCTTCTCCTGTTGAGGCTGCAGACTCAGCAGTTGCTCTGTGGCATTGGGATCTTGTTCACTGACCAGGACTTGAACCTGTGTCCTATGCACTGCAAGGCAGATTCTTAACCACTGGACCACCAGGGAAGTCCTAGGGTGGCTTTTTAAAACAAATCACTAAGGACCTTGAGCCTGTCATTAGAAAATGAAAATTGGATTTGGTCTTCTTGGAGACACTTGCTTTTGAATCATTTGCAATGTGGCCTCCCGACTCAGGCTATGCAATCAAAACCAAGTATTATGAAGACAGGATTTACTGATTTTGTTTTTAAAGATATGATATGAATTCGGTTTTTCATGAGCTGATGAAAGCAAGGTATGAGATGGTGCATGCTCCAGTTTCCTTAGAGGTGAAAAGAAAAGGCATCAGAATTAATTTTGAGATAATAAACCAATTTTAGGTACTTCCTGTATCTTAGCATCCGAAAGAAAGGTTGTTGTTCCCTTCCACACTGCGTCACCCCCCACCCAGATCCTCTAAGTCCGTAAGGTAGGCAGGCCCAGATAAACACACTCACTCTTTTCTGGAAGGGGTCTCGGGGAACTCTTTCAACATAGCCTCTCATTTTCAGGATTTTTCTTTCTTGGGTGGTGGCTGCGGCAGCTTTCATTCTGTATAGTATGGCAGCATAAAACAAAACAGTCACCAGCAGGCCCAAATGACCAGAAATTGAAGAAGAAAGCAGGCCGCGGCTCCAGATGGAGAGTAATGAGAAACAGACCGCAGTTCATTCAGCCACTCAAACACCCGGACCCAGTAAGAGCTATTGTACAAGTCACAGAGATATGCATGGCTTTGTTTTCATTTTTTTTTGTTTTTCCCCACGTGTTTTCCTCCCGGGTCCAGTGTATTTGCTAATTTAAAAAAGTCAAGGGAAATGAAAGGAAAGAGGCCATTGAAAACAAGGTGTAAATCTTCCATGAATTGACTTGTCTCTGCCTCTTCCTGCTTTTTAAGTTTGGCTTCCTCTATACCCCCCCCCTCCCCCGCCAGCCATTTTTTTCCTGACAGGCTGTGTGTTTAGGGCAGAGGGAATGAGTAATGGATATTCCATAGAAAGTTTCCATGCTTAATAGCCAAAGGATATAAGAGCCGGGAGAGTGTGCCAAGCATACCGACTTCTAAGAGCTTGAAATACTCCCTCCTTGCCTTTGTTGTCACAGGCTGGTTGAATTATATTTATGGAAGATTATGTTGCCTTTACCATTTCATTGGACCCCTAAAATCAAAGTTGAAGACAATAATCCAAAAGTTCTGAAATCATCCATGAAGTTTATTCATTCTTTATTAAATGAAACCATAAATTGTTATTCTTCTCTAAAAGGAACGATTCTGCACACTCGATTCATTTGTACAGAGAGGGATAGAACCCACCTAGATTGTTTCCGGGAGGGGTGTGAAGAAATCCATTGAGCAGTTATAGATTCATAACTGTGTTACCTGCTTTTTAAAAGAATTTCTGGGGACTTCCCTGGCAGCCCAGTGGTTAAGACTTCATCCTCCAATGCAGGGGTGTGGGTTCGATTCCTGGTCAAGGTGCTAAGATCCCCCATGCCTTATGGCCAAAAAGTCAAAACATAAAGCAGAAGCAATATTGTAACAAAGTCAATACAGGCTTAAAAAATGATCCACATAGAAAAATCTTTAAAAATGTTGAAAAAATTGAAAAAAATTTATATAAAAGTATTTCTGGGCAACTAAGTAGGAGGTGGTGTACATGAACAAAGTTGGAATTAATCCATTTTATTTATTATTTAATTTTCTCCCTCACTTACTGACGGGGAGTATCTATATAGCCAGTGGGAAAAGTGTAGGAGATTTGTATTATACCCCATGAACCTGGATTGGGGAATAAATGCTCTATTTTGTTATATTTTTGTGTAGCCTTGGTCTCAGGCAGCCTTAGCCTGCTTGGAGTGGGGTTTTGGTTCCCAGCCAGAGATTCAGTCCAGGTCATGGATATGAGAATGCTGAATCCTAGCCACTAGAGCAGTGGTCAGTGACAAGGCCCTGACTCTTTGACTTTGTAGGAAAGAATTCTCACAAAGATGGAAAGTAGCGAAGCAAATAAAGTTTTTATTAGATAGAAAAAACAAACAAACACGAGTATAGTACATGTGTATAGACACGCATGTCTATCCAGTCTCCCTGGGCAGACTCAGAGGGTCTGTGCCCTTGCCGTGGTTTAAATTACTTTTATGGGGCATTTCTTTCAGTTTTCCTTTTGATTTGCCTGGTTGAAAGTCCATATTTGGTACATCCCAGGATTCTCCCATGTGTGTGCACGCATCTTTTAGCCAAAATGGATACTACCACAGAGGCCTCTTAGAATCGCTCCCCTTTGACTTCCAAGGAGCCTCCTGTGTGTGCTGTCGGGAAGGTCTCCTGATTGCTAGAATGAGAAATATGTGGTTTGGGCAAGGTCCATCCTCCACTCTTAATTGTCCTGCTATTCTCGTTTTGGAGCTTCTGTCCATGGGGAATGACTCTCCAATCACTTTACTTGGATTGGGGGTGAGCGGGTATTTACTTCCTGCCTCAGTCTTTGCAGGGTATGCAGTAGCCCCTACTGAGGAACCAGTCCTAGTAAGTGACACTGACTCATGCCTGAGTGGAACGTGTGTGTGTGAGTAGAACCATTTGATTTCTGGAAAAGAGCATACCTACTTCAGGCTGGTCCACCAGGAAACTTAGCAAGTAAAGGAAGAAGCTCAATACTGTGCGAAGCCTCTTTTCTAGTACCTGCTGTTCCAAATTCAGTGCAAAGTAAAGTAAATGCTGTGAAATTTATGAGTCTGAGGAATTACATCTTGAGAGTCACAGGCTCCTTCCTTGGGGTGGGACCACAGTCTCTAGAGCAAGGAGCCCAAAAAGCAAAGTGACTTGAAAAATACATTTATTTCATTTTCAAATATTGGGGTTAGGTTACCAAAAAAAAGATAAAAATGCTCCTATTTAGACACCGCATTTCTCATTTCCCTTTGGGATGTGAAGTATGTGATTTTTTTCCCCTGCACTTCTTTTGTGAATTTTACTCTCATCTAGTCCAGTATTAATTTTACAGCCAGGCACAGGTGCTCAATATATAAACATATATTGGCTTCCTCTGGTATTGATACTGAGTTTGGTTTTCATTTCCAAAAAAGTTAGTGTAGGAACTTTGGTAATTTCAGTCAGCGTTTTCCTATAGGTCCCTTTTTATCAATATGGGAAATTTTTATCCTGGGCTTCTTTTGAGACAATTCCAATGTTTATCATTTTATAGCCAGACTTAAGACACAACGCTACTTTGAGGGTAAATGGTCGCTATGTGTTGTTTCCCGCTTAGCCAGACAACTGAAGCTAAAGACATTTCTCCTGTCAAAGATCATCCTTCCAGGGGACTTCCCTCGTGGTCCAGTGGTTAAGATTCCAGGCTTTCAATGCAGGGACCATGGGCTCCATCCCTGGTCGACGAACTAAGATCCTGTATGCCACCCTGTGACCCAAAAAGGCTAAAGATTCCAAACTTGCTACTCTCAGTTCAGTATATTCAGTATTTTAGAGGGTCCTTTTATGGAAGTGATGATGATATGATGGTGCTGTGTTAACTTTGAGAAGTCTTTGAGATAAATGTAAGGCAAAATATCTACTCATGTTCTGGAAGTCATACAACTGCACATTTTTCTTTAAGAGTCTTATAACTCTATGTTTACTCAGTATTTGCTTATAATTACCATGATTATATATATTAGGCAAAAGAAATCTCTCCACCGACATTAATAGGTAACATTGCTGTTTTGAAGTATAAATTTGTATTTGGTATCGTTTAGTATCCTTAGCCTATCTCCCTATCTGTTTTGCATATGAAGAAATTATTTTATTGGAAAAATGTAAATAATTTGCATGCAGTTTAAAATGGCTTAAAAATAAAATGGTAGCCTATATTGGAAAGGAATTTGAAAAATAATAGATACATGTATATGTATAACTGAATCTGCTGGCTGAAACTAACAAAACACTGTTAATCACCTATACGCCAATATAAAATAAAAATCAGGAGTTTCCCTGGTGGTGGTCCAGAGGCTAAGACCATGCTGCCAATGCAGGGAGCCTAGGTTCGATCCCTGGTCAGGGAATCAGATCCCATTTGCCACAACTAAGAGTTTGCATGCTGCGATTAAAGATTTTGTGTGCTGCAACTAAACCTCAGCACAGCCACATAAATAATAAATACACACATACATAGATAAAATAAAAATTAAGAAGAAAATGGTAGAGTTACTTTGCTTTCAGCCATAATCTGAACATGACTATTACAAACCCACATCTTACGGTTTCACAGAAATCCTTTTGTTCAGATATCCTGTTTGTTCTCCTGCTCCTGTCTTTCAGTTTCCGGGGTTTAGAGTTTGATGTATGTTGAGAGATATACAAAATGCTCATTCTTCTTACCTCTGCTAGTGTGCTGATGATTTCCTCTATAATTCACCTTCCCAGGAAGTCCTCAGTAGACTCTCCCCATTCTGTTTACATACTTTACAAGCCCACCTCCTCTGAGTGCCATCTGTAAGAAAAGATATTATATCCCTTTATCTCTTGGGCTTTTGTGATTAGTGGGTATTTTCATCTAGATTATAAACTCCTCAGGCTTCTTGTGGGCCTTACTTTCTATTGCCGAAAGGTTGATGAAATGGGACAGTTCGGAGCGGTCTTAGATTCCAGGGGCTTTATCTTTCTCTCTGGGAGCCTTTGATGTCACACTAATGGAAGTAATGTACATGGTTGAGTATGTATTCCACAGGCCTGTAAATATGCCGAGGGTACCAGAGACATAGCATACACACACCCCCTAGTTACTCTTTAAAGTGAAAGTGAAGTCACTCAGTCGTGTCAGACTCTGCGACCCCATGGACTGTAGCCTACCAGGCTCCTGCGTCCATGGGATTTTCCAGGCCAGAATACTGGAGTGGGTAGCCTTCTCCTTCTCCAGGGGATCTTCCCAACCCAGGGATTGAACCCAGGTCTCCTGCATTGCAGGTGGATTCTTTACCAGCTGAGCCACAAGGAGGGTTATTTATACCTATGGTTTGTAATGTATCTGGCAGTTCTACAAGATAGATTTTCCTGTGACCTTGGACTTGGATTTTTTTCTCATAGAACCATATTGTCAAGAGTGCTTACTTATCTTACATTAATGCAGTTCTGCATACTTTTGAACTATTCAAGGAATGTGTGTTTCATGAACTGACATGTGTTTATTGAGACTGGCATTTTTAAATTTTATTCTATTTTTTAATTAATTGAAGTGTGGTTGCTTTGCAATGCTGTGTTAATTTCTGCTGTATATTACAGTGACTCGGTTATACACACACACATATACATATATATTTTTTGTTATATTCTTTTCCATTGGAGTTTATCCTAGGATATTGAATTTAGTTCCCTGTGCTACACAGTAGGACCTGGTTGTTTATCCACGAGACTGGCTTTGTTTATAGTAAAAAGTGTCAGTACTTAAAGGACTTTTTTTCATACGTTTTGGTGATGGCTATATGATAGCCCTCAGGATTTTTCAAGGCCTATAAACCTGATGTCTTTGAGGAAAAGTGCATTCCGTCACAGTGGCAGGTGGTGGAATTCATTCTCAGTTGGTAGGTTCTGAAAGGGAAAAAAAGTGTGCCTTTGTTCACCCTGTGCCATAACGTTCACTCTGTAGCATGGTTTTACAAGTTAAGAGGTAAAGGCAAAAAGCTAAAGATTCTTGCTTCCTTAGCTTCCTTAGCTTTGAAACCATAGTAAAAGCATAAAGTGAAAGCATAGCTAGTTTACGGGATGGTGAACAGTCATTTGATTTGATGCTTGCCGTTGTTCTTATTGACTTAATGGTTATTCATGTCTTTCTTAAAATAGCTATTTTTCCTCTTCTTCAGTAAAGGAATGAGAACTCTGGAGTAGTAAAGAGAAAAATCCGTGCACATGACTGAAAAAAGTACCGAACTATAAAAACTGAAATTGAATTCGAAGGATGAATGTATCATTTGTTATGATTCTGTAAGTGGCTGTAAGTGGGCTCACATGTCTCTTTATCCATAAAATATTGGTGATATAAGGTCTCTGTTTCATAGGATCATTGTAAAAACCAGCTTGGTTTCCCCTGTGTGTTTTGAAATAGGAAATAGCAAGGTTTGCAATTAATTTGTACTACTTCTCTTAGAAAATGGCAGTTTAATTGCTAGGCTTCTGAATAGACCTACTGGTCATTAAGCTGGCATTAGCCCTGGGTTGGAAGAAACCTGCATTCATGAAGCATCTATGGGATACCTTGTCTGTGCCGCTTTTGAAGATACAATTTCTCTCATGAAGAAATAACAAAACGCTTAAGCTGCAGATATAACAGCTGTTCACATCCTCGGGGCTTGTCCACTCTGGGAAAAGAAGGAGCTGAAACAAAAGATTTTAGAGAAGCCAGTGCTAAAAACCACACTAGGCTTTGGGCTTAAAGTTGATGTGAAAAATAATGATGTTTGAGATTGTGCTAAATGAATCCAAGTGGCAAAATTCCAGGAGACATATTCGCCCACATTTTTAACCCCTTATTACTCTAAGGCTCTCATGAAATGTTTTTGAGTAATAAGGGGTTAAAAACTAGAAAAATCTTTAATTTCATATATACAATATAAAAATTATGGCTAGTACTAGATTCTTCATGGAGAAGCAAGTGATGAAATTAAGAATAATTTGACTATGGAAAGCTATTTGAATTTTATTTTTTAAATAGAAATTACATTATTTCAGGTGAACAGCATGGTGATACAATATGCCTGAATTCTGTGAAGTGACTACTGTAGTTAAGCTAATTAATGTGTTACGTCATAGAGTTGTTCAGCCACTCAGTTGCGTCTGACTCTTGGCAACCCCACGGACTGTAGCACGTCAGGCTTTCCTGTCCTTCATCATATCCTAGAGTTTGCTCAAACTCATGTCCATAGAGTTACCGTGTGTGTGTGTGTGTGTGTGTGTGTGTGTGTGTGTGTGTGAGAGAAAGAGACAGAGAGATGAGGGCACTTGAAACCCACTCTGTTAGCACAGTTTCAAGATCCAGTTCTGCAGGAAAAACTATTTTCATCGTGCCTCCCATGAGATCTCTAGACACGGTCAGCTTACAAAGCAACAGTTTTGAACCCTTAAACAAGCTTCTCCTCATTCCCCCCGCATTTCTACTCTCTGTTTCTGTATATTTGATTTTTAAGTTCCATATGTAAGTGATATGATGCAGCATTTGTCTTTCTGTGAACGACTTATTTCATTTAGCATAACGTTCATTCATCCATGTGGTTACAAATGGCAGGATCTCCTTTCTTAAGGCTGAATAGTATTTTGTTGTATACACACACACACACAAATGTATATATACACACACACATATATATACACACCCACACACCATATTTTCTTTGTTCATCTGTTGACAGACACTTAGGTTGTTTGCATGTCTTGGCTGTTGTGAATAATACTGCAGTTAACAGGGAGTGCAGGTATATCTTTGAGGTACTGATTTCTTTTCCTTCAGGTGACTACCCAGAAGAGGCATTGCTGGGTTATATGGTATTTTTCTTTCTAGGTTTTTGAGGAACTTCCATGCTGTTTTTCCAGGCTGGTGGCACCAATTTACATTCCCATTAACAGTGCGTGAGGGTTCCCTTTTGTCTACATACTCGTCAGCATTTGGTATCTTTTTTGATAATATTTATCCTAACAGATGGAGCTTTCCACTTGACACTAGTGGTAAAGAACCAACCTGCCAAGCAGGAGACATAAGAGACTCAAGTTTGATCCCTGGGTTGGGAAGATCCCTGGAGGAGGGTATGGCAACCCACTCCAGCATTCTTGCCTGGAGAGTCCCGTGGACAGAGGGGCCTGGCAGGCTAGTCCATGAGGTCGCAGAGTCACACACAATGAAGCGACTTAGTGTGCATGCGCACACATCCTAACAGCTGTGAGCTGACACTGTGGTTTTGACTTGCATTTCCTTGAGGATTAGTGATGGCGAACATCTTTTTACCATCTTTGGCCATTTGTATTAATATATTTTCTTTGGGAAAATATCTATTTGGATCCTTTACCCATTTGTTAATAGGGTTGTTTTTGTTTGTTTGTATGCTGTTAAGTTATATGAGTCCCTTACATATTTGGGATTGTTGTTGTTTAGTCACGAAGTTGTATCTGATTCTTTTGACCCCATGGACTGAAGTCCACCAGGCTCCTCTGTCCATGGGATTTCCCAGGTAAGAATACTGGAGTGGGTTGCCATTTCCTTCTCCAGGAGATCTTCCAGACCCAGGAATCCAACCCACGTCTCCTGCATTGGCAGATACTTCACTGCTGAGCCACCAGGGAAGTCATATATTTTGGATATTGACCTTTTATCAAACATAAGTTTTTCAAGTATTTTCTCCCAACTAATAGAAACGCTTAACAAACCGAAGATTGCCATATGAAATCTGGAATTTCCTTCAGTGTTACTCAATTTTTAAACATTGTTTTAAATCAAATAAGAATAGCTTTGAGTGAAATATGTATGTGCATATATAACTTTCATATGTATTAATATATTCATTAATATATAATTTATTTATTACATATATTATTATATGTGTGTATTGATCAGGTGTTTTGTGTATGTGCAAGACAGTGAAAAATATTTATAAGATACTTGAATCATGAGAGACTTTAAAAAATCATCTTATAAAGACATATCTAAGTTTGTTGGGCTTCCCTAGTGCTCAGATGGTAAACAATCCGTCTGCAGTGCAGGAGACTGGGTTTGATTCTTGGGTCGGGAAGATCCCCTGGAGAAGGGAATGGCTACCTGCTCCAGTATTCTTGCCTAGAGAATCCCATGGACAGAGAAGCCTGGCAGGCTATAGTCCATGGGGTCGCAAAGAGTCAGACATGGCTGACTAACACTTGTAGTTTAATAGAACATAATTTCCTTAAAAGAAGCTTGAGGCAAAAATCCTCACCATTCTTTGTAACTAAGCATCTTCTGTGCTACATAAACTGAAGAAGTCCTGGGGAGGCTGTGCCTTAGATAGTGGTTGGCTGCTTTGCAATTTTCTTCTGTTGTGAGAAGATGTGTAAGACAAGTAATAAGATATTAACATTGCATATATAATTATCAGTTACAAACTTGATCAAGCATTTATATAAGGTGTATGTTAGAGTTAGGGTGAAATCTGTGTAAAAGTTACACATTTCTTCTCACATCATTGTATTTCCACCTAGCATGTCCTATGAACATGGACTGTTTAGTACGAATCACACACTGTATTATGTTGTCCAAGTCAGCCTGTCTTTCCCCTATTTTCTTAAAATTACCAATCCAGAGCTAGTTCTTTGGCTCTGATTCTTGTTTCAGTAATGATGGGCTGGTCAAAAATTGCCTTTGGGTTTTTCTGTAAGGTCTTAGGGAAAAACCCGAGTGAACTTTTTGGCCAACCCAATAATTGAAAAAATCATATGAAAAGTAACTTTCCAGATAAAACAGTTTTCCAGTTTATAAGTGACCTTCAGTGGAAAACCAAAAGCCACTGTGGTCCATGTGCTGGTGAAACAGTCAGCCGTGAAGATAAACTGAAGGGCAGTTGATCTGTGAGGAAGACAGATGGTTTCTCTGGTAACCCACAGTCTCTTCTAGCATCAGGGGCTATCAGACCTATTGACATTTGCTGACACTTTTATCTTGTGTATCCCACCTGAATTCCCTTAAGTTCCGGAAGCGAAGTCTTCAACCTGTTCCTACAAAATTACCCACCAACCAATCAATTCCTAAATCAAGTAAAACAGACTGAATGACCAAGACAGGAAAAAAAAGGGAAGTGGATCTCAGTGGGGTCAGGAATGGTGTCTTTGGTTTATTTACCCAGGAGAGAAACCCTGCTTTACAAAGAAAGCTGGTGAATGAATTGATGAAACCCTGAAGGGTTCTCAGAGGTACAGCGAATAGTGACTGTGGAGGCAGGAGACATGTTTATATTAATATGCTGTGCAATTCAGCCTTGGTCGAATAGCTGTTCAGTGTCCCAGAGTCTAGAAATATCTTAGAACATTCCTATAACTCATCAACAGGGCAAATCTGTCTAATGAAGGATTGTTGTTTGGCTACAACATTGCTTAAAAGTATTTAGATGTGAATACTTTTCAGTGGTGCCTAAACCGCCTTGCTGTTTTCATAAAAGCAGCCCACTTCACTCACTTGTGTACCTGTTTGGCCCCAGAAGGCATGCATAGATTCAGTTTTTAATAGCTTATGGAATGAGTATCAAGTAATTCTGAAAGTTATTAATGTCTCCATTTTACTGCAGATGAAACAAGCCTGGAGATGGTGGATAACTTGTGGACCACTGTTACCAGAATCCAATGATAGTCTCTCAAATCTCCACTCCTCACTATTTGCAATTCCTCCTGCAAAATAATCCTTATAAGTAAGACTAGCAGGACTTAAGGCTTCCCAGGTGATGCTAATGGTAAAGAACCTGCCTACCAGTGCAGGAGATGTAGGTATGTGGGTTTGATCCCTGGGTTGGGAAGATCCCCTGGAGGAGGGTATGGCAACTTACTCCAGTCTTCTTGCCTGGAGAATCCCATGGACAGAGGAGCCTGACGGGCTACAGTCAGTCCATAAGGTCGCAAAGAGTGGGACATGACTGAAGCAATTTAGCATGCATACAAAACTAGCAGGACAGATCCCGGATGGTAGTAATGATAAGCAGACAGAAGCACAGTGTTTTGAGTTTATGTGCAGGTGGAAAGTTTGAAAGAAGCATGCTTTGGTTCTCACCCGCCCGTCGATTATAACAATATTGATGGGGATTCTAGCTCTGTTGTGTTACCTGACACAAACGTGAAAGAATGTACAGCTTGTGCCTTGAAAGCATAGGTACCTTTTGAAAATATTTTGATCATTTTGTTTCAGTTAAAGCTATTTTCTTTTATATCTATATTTTGGGAATCATTTTCTGTTCTCTTCAATTTTGCACTTGAGTGATATTGACAATGTCGAGCCTTCCATCTGTGTTAACTTTAATGTGAATAGCAGTTTAATCAATTTTAAGTGGGAAATATCACAGAATTATGGATGATGGTAGGCGGACACAGTGTAGTTGATAATTTCTTCTACTCTCAGGATTCAGAATGAGGCATGTGCTTCCTTAAAGGGCCCATGTGGAAGAGTTTCGCAGCAAATGTACTCCTTCATCTTGTTTAAATTCTGTTTGGCTGGACTCCCGTGTTTGCTCATAGGAATGGGTTAAGACCTCTGAAGAAGCCACTCCATTGCAATTACTTACCCAGACTCCATTCTTTTCTTTAAATAGCTTTCCCTTAATTTTGGAGAATGTTTTGGGGTCATTGTCTCCCTGAAGGATGAACCTGGGGGTAAATGACTATTTTCTATTAGGATTCTAAAGGTCTGATCAAGTTTATCTTGAATTTATCCACGACCAGTTCTTAGAGCAATATACCCAAATTCCTGCTCAGGTCAGGTTTTCCTTTTTCAAGCTGATTTTTCTCCAAAGATTCTTCCCTAGCCACATAGTTTCCTATTGTCTGAAGTTGCCTTTGAGTCTCTGACTCCACCCTAAGGTTGCCTCATCTCTCATTCTCTTGTGCTTTAAAGAAACCTTGAGCATCTGTGCCCTGCTTAGTCAACAGGTACATGCTTTATTTCCTCTCTTTAGAATCCCCTGCTCAAATCTGAGTCTGAATTTTTCCAAGTCTTGGATAGTAACTCTGTTTCT
Organism: Ovis aries; assembly: GCF_016772045.2. Classification (NCBI taxonomy): domain Eukaryota; kingdom Metazoa; phylum Chordata; class Mammalia; order Artiodactyla; family Bovidae; genus Ovis; species Ovis aries. The sequence goes on from NC_056072.1 coordinate 4,139,000, forward strand.
TTCTGGTCTGGTCCCTGAGGGTTACGTGTCTCAGGCCGGATGTTCTCCTTCCAAATGCAGACTTTAAATGTAGGTACTGCTTACTGGAGGGACTGTTGAGAGAATCAGTTTGCTTCTCCAATACCACTGTCTACGTTTAGCCTGTGTTTTTGGCTGAGAGTTTTGTAGGAAAAGTAGCCATTTCCTATTTGTAACCAAAATTAAGTCATTTTTAGGAAGGGCATGAATGTTTTGTGGGGTTTCTTGTCAAGCTGAATATTGTTATAATAGGCAGCCAGGAAGTCGCCTTGCCCTGGAAACTATAACGTCCAATGTTGGCACAGAGTCTGTGTTCCTCCATAGTAACCAGCTGATTTGGCCATTGCAGAGTTCCTTGAATATTTCGGACAAACAATGAGAAAAAAAGGGAAAGCTTTCTCATTTGGATTTCACTCAAGAGTTCAAGTGTTACCTGAAGCTCTGCGCTGCCAGTGGTTTCATTCAGGCTTTGTTCTCTGAACAATTTGTGGATGATTGTGTTCAGAGTTCCCAGCTGTCATTAGCTAACTGCACACGTGTGGAAACACAGGGGCTGTGACCCTCAGATCCACTCCAGAAATACAAAGTCAGTCTCCAAGTTTAGGGAGGATATGCTTCCCTCTCTCCAGCCAGGAACTGGGGCTGATGCTCTGCCCAGGTCATACGACATTGTCCCAACCAGCAAGGAAAAAAATGACCTCCTGGGTAACATGTGCGTCATTAAGATTTAACCATGTCGTTGGTCCACGGCTTGGCGGCTTATTTAAAGCACGGAGACTGGTAGGATTCTTCTAAGCCTTGAAGCGTAGACCCAAACAAAGTGGAAATGAGTGATAATTGGGGAAATTATTGATCATTTATCTGTAAGAAGCAACCAACAGGAAAATTAAAGGAGCCATAGAGATCCCTCATTTTTATCATCCTTTTATAAAGCAAAAGTTGTTATATTCTTTGATGACTGCATTTCAAGAGTCACCAAATTTTCTAGTCCTTTCAGTAAATAAACTCACTCTTGTCCCTTTTTGTTTCCTAAAGATGTGTTCTTTCAGGTATGGTAAAGCTAGACTCATGAATGTGTCAGCTTTGCTTTGTACTGCTGAAAATTTGGAAATAAATTAAATACTCTAAAATAAAGAATGACTAAATTCGGATTAAAGCAATGGAGTATTTTACAACTGTTTGAAAAGATCATTGTTCACACTTTGTGGCATGGGAAACTAACTGCAGTACGATGTAAAAAAGAAAAATAGAAAAACTTCGTATGCTCTGCTACTCAGTTCAGTTCAGTTGCTCAGTCGTGTCCGAATCTTTGCGACCCCATGAATTGTATCACGCCAGGCCTCCCTGTCCATCACCAACTCCTGGAGTTCACTCAAACTCACATCCATCAAGTCAGTGATGCCTTCCAGCCATCTCATCCTGTCGTCCCCTTTTCCTCCTGCCCCCAGTCCCTCCCAGCATCAGAGTCTTTTCCAATGAGTCAACTCTTCGCATGAGGTGGCCAAAGTACTGGAGTTTCAGCTTTAGCATCAGTCCTTCCAAAGAATACCCAGGGCTGCTCTCCTTAAGAATGGACTGGTTGGATCTCCTTGCAGTCCAAGGGACTCTCAAGAGTCTTCTCCAACACCACAGTTCAAAAGCATCAATTCTTCAGCACTCAGCTTTCTTCACAGTCCAACTCTCACATCCATACATGACCACTGAACTAACCATAGTCTTGTCTAGATGGACCTTTGTTGGCAAAGTAACGTCTCTGCTTTTGAATATGCTGTCTAGGTTGGTCATAACTTTTCTTCCAAGGAGTAAGCATCTTTTAATTTCACGGCTGCAGTCACCATCTGCAGTGATTTTGGAGCCCAAAAAAACAAAGTCTAACACTGTTTCCACTGTTTCCCCAACTAACCAGGTCAAAATATAATGCCTGAAGATTATCAAAGGTACATGTAACTATTGGTTGACATTTATGTCTTCTCTTCTGGACTGTAAATTCTTTGAGGTAGGGATCGTATTTTCTTACATCTGCAAAACCAAGACCTGGCATGTAATACGGGCTCATAAGTATTTCTCAGTTAATGCATTAAAAGATAGCACCAATAAAGCAAATCGTAAAATTGTATCTAAAATCTGAACAATGTTCTGTAAAATTAATACATTCAAAAGGCTATGAACTTGAAGAAATCATGGAGCTCTGACTATGAAGATTCTTTGCATGGTAATATGCTGATTTTTGAATCTCCTCTCTCTATATTTTACTGTGATATCTAGAAAAAAATAAGTCAAGGAGTGCAGCATAACTTACCAGTTCTGAAATGCAACAAGAAGAAAACATTCATTTATTCAATAATGAGAAAGTTGAAAGATGTGTGTCTTCATTGAAATTTGATTATATCTGTACATATTTGAATCTCTAGCATTTGAATGATTGGAGAAGGAAATGGCAACCCACTCCAGTGTTCTTGCCTGGAGAATCCCAGGGACGGGGGAGCCTGGTGGGCTGCTGTCTGTGGGGTCGCACAGAGTCGGACATGACTGAAGTGACTTAGCAGCAGCAGCAGCAGCATTTGAATGAGATGTCATAAATGATAAACTTCTAACCATCATAGAGTACAAGGCTTTTCATGGTCCGGACTCTTCTCCACTCTCTAACTCCAGGAGTACTGCACTTTTCGTAAACTGTGAGCCCTGCCAAGCTCCAGCCCTGGGGAGCTTTCATTGTAATTCCTGGGTAATTCCCAGCTCTGCTACTGCAGTGGACAACATAGGCAGCCATATGATGACCCTGATCAGTTCTTACATCTTACTGTGTAGCTAATCATTCCAAACTATTAACAAGTCCCATGCAAAGGCACTATGGTACCTATGCTGATTCTCTTTGCTTGGGACAAGCATTATACCTCTCATTTAATAATAAAACCTGGTATTTACTAAGCACTTACTATGTACAGAAATTATGCTGAGAGTTTCATATACATGATGGTAGGTTTTTCAAATAGTGTTAATTATTATCTCTATTTTATAGGTGTGAGAGACAAGGAACTTGCCTTTGTCTCCACAATCACGAAATACCTGGGATGTAAATTCAAGTCTGCTTTGCTCTACAGCCCGGCCACTAATCTCTTTCATCCCACTCCTCCGCTGTGCTGCTTGTGCTCTCCCTTGGTCTGGGAGATTCAGCTGATGTGCACAAAGTCTTCGAAGCTTTCTCTCTCCCTCCACGCCTGCCCAAGCCAATCTAGACACCTTTCCTCTGTCTTTCTTAATAAAACTCTTTGTTTTCCCAGAAGTCTCCCTAGCACTTAGAAAACTGGATATAATCAGTGTGTGTGTGTATGTGTGTGTGTGTTTATTATCGTGGACAAGAATTATACACTTCTTCAGGGTACACTATTATCTTGTTCATTTCTTGTTCACTTGTGCTTAGCACATGTGTGGCACAGTCATTATCCCATGAATGTCTAGAAGCATATAATAATAAATGGATGAACCACATCTTAGGTTCTCAGTACCTGGATATAGCACCAAGAAAACATCATGCAGGTGATTTTTGTGATTGGAAACCAGGATAAAATTGTAGCCATTTATCACCCAGCTGCCCTAAGCTCAGGGTCTTGGTAAGAACATTAGGACTCCAAGTACTTCTGCAGATTCACTGCATTCTATAAACGGTGCTTTCATCATGCCCCTTGCTTGGCTAAAACCTGCCCATGACTTGTTATTCTATATCAAGTCTGAATTCCTCAGGATAGCTTTAAAGGGCCTCCTAATATGAATCGACTCACAGCATTTTTCATTCTGTTTCAATATGTACCTTTCACACTGAGCAGACCAGGCACTTTACTCTTGGATTTTTACTCAACTCATCGCCCCTCCCCCGGTTATATCTTTTTGGCATCGTCATCTATTTTAAACCAGACTTAGATTATCAGTAAATTAAAATTCTACTTACTAGATGAAAACTCCCTTGTCTACTTTGGCTCTTTGTAAATTCCCTTTTCTATGTATTCTTATTGCCTCTGTCAGATAATTTACTGCTTAATATCACTGACTATTTTCAGCAATGCTTAAGTTATGTTAGCATTGTTTTCCTTATTGACAGACACCATGCATTTCTCCTGTTATTTCCGACCACCAAATATTGAGTTCCCACTATGGGCCAGGATCTATTTTTCATGTTTTACAAACATTTTTTTAGGAAAAGATTTGAGTTTTCCTTGGGTTAATGACAGAGGAGAAAGTCTGAAAAGGGCAGAATGAATTGACTGAAGTCAAAAGATCGTTCTAAAAATAAGTTTGACCCTTAAACGTGTGACTTGAGAAGGACACTAACATTGCATTATTGTATGTGAACCGCGCGTGCGACTGCTCAGTTGTAAAGTCGTGTCCGACTCCATGGACTATAGCCTCCCAGGCTCCTCTGTCCATGGGGTTTTCCAGGCAAGAATTCTGGAATAGGTTTCCATTTCCTCCTCCAGGGGATCTTCCTGACCCAGGGATGGACCCTGCGTCTCCTGCTTTGGCAGGCGGATTCTTTACCAATGAGCCACCTGGGAAACCACATGTGAACAGATGACAGCATTAAACCAGTTCTGTGCTTGGGTGTCTTGTGTGACTTTAATATTTAGGATGTACATATCGGAGAACAGTGTTTACTCTCTTCTGATGGTTGTTGGGGCCTCTTGAGTTGCTATTTTTGTTCTACTGATCACCTCATGTCCAAAGATCTCAGCCTTATGTTTAGCCCAGCACTTGGCCAATGTCTGCTGTTGGTTATAAAAGGAAACATGGGGAAAAGGTTTTGAATGGGTAGGCAAAAACAAGAAAGCAAGCATGGGCCCTCCTCACAGGATCATCATATGTAAAGAATAACACCCTGCTTGCCTTTATTTGCAGAGTATTCTTCCATCATTTCACTGTTTTATAGAAATAATAACAAAATGGGATTTTCATATTATGACTTAAAAGTTGAGGACTCCCTCTGTGTCTTAGGAACGAATGAAAACACATGTGTCACAAGACTAACTGAAAACAGAAATTTCATATCTGGCCGTTTTCAGAGTCACTTCACTGACAATGTGCTCCTGAGTTTGGAATTCCTTGGAGAGCAGAAGTTGGAAAGGAAACGGCGAGCTATTCCAGTAACATTTGGTTTAAATTTACATGTAATTAAAATTCTGATGTTATGGTACTAATACTTTTCTTTTCTTGGTTTCAGAGACATTAGTTAGTTTTTTTTTTTTTGATACATTTAGCAAAAGCCTCCCTTTTGCTATAATTTCTATGTATTAAGATTATTGAAAATAAAAGGCAAGAGAGAGTAAAACATGAAAAAGTCTATAGCTTCCCTATCTTTCAAGAGATATTCACTAGGTTTTTTTAGCAAGTGGAGGTTTGCCCTGTCACATTATATTTTGCTGGTTAGTAAATAAATACCTAAGTCTAAGTTTGGGATATGAGTGTTTGAAAAAAAAAAAGTAAAAAAGTAATTCATTCTTTAGCTGCAACATGCTGATGAGCACAAAAGGGGGCTTTTGATTCACCTGATATTGTAGTTAGAATTATTATCTAATGACTATAAATATTACATGACTCGACTCCTTCTCAAAGTTGACAGTTCAAATACATGACTATCCTTGAGAATTCCTGAAATAAGGAAATTAAATAGTCTTAAAACTTTAAGATTTGCTATCAATATATAAAAATAATTGCATTTCTTTACATTTTCCATTTGATGTGTAATCCAGCCGCTTTATGGTTTCACCAAGAAACTGACCCAAAGACTTGAGAATTAATACCAAGGATCTTGCAGGGAAAATAAAAAAGAGCATACACTAAACAAAACACTGCGCGGTGGTGAAATGAGCTGTAATATTTCCCTGCAGATCCATACTGGACAAAAGCTGTCTCATGTTTCTAATGCCGTGGCACGTAAACCAAGCTGCATACATGCGCTTTCAACTTTGGCGTTTGGAATGTGTGTATATGAGCCATTCTGACTACCCATCTTTTCATTACAATCTCTGTAGCACTTCCAAAAGTCCTTAGCTGGAGGATAGATTTGGAGACTGTTGCTTTTCTGCTCTGCACACGTTCAGGTAACCATTCCAAAGCTGCCCAAATACCACTGGAGAGGGAACTTGGTTATCGAAACTAGCAGTACCCTATGGTCCTTCCCCACCTACACCCTCATGTCCTCAGCCTGCCTTTTGTCTACAGTAGAATTCTAGCCAAATAATAAGCTTAATCAGAGAAGTGCAGAAACAAAGGGAAACAGTTCAACAAGACTAATAATAGTTTAGTCATTAAGCAAAGTCAAGATGTTTAGTTGCTCTTCATGGGCTATAGATATTATTCAGAGTCATATCCTCTGAGCTGCCTTATAGAGACTAAGACCTCCACCAGGTGGAACAAGTTAACTACATGATGATCAGACTATAGCCATGCTGCTGCTGCTGCTGCTGCTAAGTCACTTCAGTCATGTCCGACTCTGTGTGACCCCATAGACGGCAGCCTTCCAGGCTCCTCCGTCCATGGGATTTTCCAGGCAAGAGTACTGGAGTGGGAGGCCATTGCCTTAAGCTGCCACAGTTCTAAGAATTGGCTTGAAAGAAATGGGAGCAAACCAACCTTGGAAATGAATGTTCAAACTACCACACAATTGCACTCATCTCACACACTAGCAAAGTAATGCTCAAAATTCTCCAAGCCAGGCTTCAACAGTATATGAACCGTGAAATTCCAGATGTTCAAGCTGGATTTAGGAAAGGCAGAGGAACCAGAGATCAATTGCCAACATCTGCTGGATCATTGAAAAAGCAAGAGGGTTTCAGAAAAACATCTACTTCTTCTTTATTGAATATGCCAAAGCCTTTGACTGTGTGGATCACAGCAGACTGTGGAAAATTTTTCAAGAGATGGAATACCAGACCACCTGACCTGCCTCCTGAGAAATCTGTATGCAGGTCAGGAAGCAACAGTTAGAACTAGACGTGGAACAACAGACTGGTTCCAAGTCGGGAAAGGAATATTTCAAGGCTGGATATTGTCACCCTGCCTATTTAACTTATATGCAGAGTACATCATGAGAAATGCTGGACTGGATGAAGCACAAGCTGGAATCAAGATTGCTGGGAGAAATATCAATAACCTCAGGTATGCCAATGGCACCACCCTTATGGCAGAAAGCGAAGAAGAATTAAAGAGCCTCTTGATAAAAGTGAAAGAGCAGAGTGAAAAAGTTAGCTTAAAGCTCAACATTCAGAAAACTAAGATCATGGCATCTGGTCCCATCACTTCATGGCAGATAGATGGGAAAACAGTAGAAACAGTGACAGACTTTATTTTTTTGGACTCCATAATCACTGCAGATCGTGACTATAGCCATGAAAGTAAAAGACGCTTGCTCCTTAGAAGGAAAATTATGGCTAACCTAGACACCATATTAAAAAGCAGAGACATTACTTTGCCAACACAGGTCCATCTGGTCAAAGCCATGGTTTTTCCAATAGTCATGTTTGGATGTGAGAGTTCAACTATAAAGAAAGCTGAGAACTGAAGAATTGATGCTTTTGAACTGTGGTGTTGGAGAAGACTCTCGAGAGTCCCTTGGACAGCTAAGACATCCAACCAGTCCATCCTAAAGGAAATCAATCCTGAATATTCATTGGAAGGACTGATGCTGAAGTGGAAACTCCAGTACTTTGGCTATCTGATGTGAAGAACTGACTCATTTGAAAAGATCCTGATGCTGGAAAAGACTGAAGGTGGGAGGAGAAGGGGACAAAAAAGGATGAGATGGTTGGATGGCATCACTGACTGAATGGACATGAGTTTGAGTAAACTCCAGGATTTGGTGATGGACAGGGAGGCCTGGCATGCTACAGTCCTTGGAGTCGCAAAGATTCGGACACGACTGTGCGACTGAACTGAGCTGAACTGAAAAAAACAAGATGATGCTGGTCAGACCACTGCATGACCAGGTTCAAAATGACTATGCTCTCTCTACATATAGCCCCCTCCCACCATCTATACACCTCTGAAACTACCCTTTAAACACTCTTGCACACCGATTATCAGTTGGGGTGGGGGGCAGGTCTTTGAACTGGAGTATGTCCCTGCACCTGGGTGCTGGACATTGACATAAAGCAAACTTGCCTTTCCGCCAAACTTTTCTTTATTGGCTTTGAAGCCGGGAGACCTGGACCCACTTTCACTAACAGATATTAGCACCCAGTGAGGCTGCGCTCTTGCAATATCTGGCTCCCAGAGTTTCCCCCAAGCAAAGCTGCTACCATGATGATGTGGCAGGAAGGCTTCAAGGAGCCGCTGCTCATGGCTAGCTGGGCCCGGGAGGAGGTTTGGAGGGACGTTCCTAGCAGCTGTCGATACCATTTGTTCTGGGGATCCTCCCTGTTTCTCCGCTGCTCGGCCCTGGCCGCCAACATGAGCTTTTCCTTGGCGGAATGGAAAGATGCCTCTGGACAAGCTGATGAGCTCCTAGACACAGTAAATCCACCAGTGTGCACCCAGCTAACTTCTCTTTTGAGGGTGAAGTGCTCTTTGGGCATTTTTTTGCTGATTGGTTCTTACAGGTGTCTGGCACTGAGGGCCCTTTATGAGCACTAAGTTTTATTTGGGTGTGTTGGCAGTCGGTTCTGACGTGTATCTGACGTTGAGGCCTATTTGTGTTGGGAAGTGTTTCTTTTCAGGCTTCATGTGGGTAATCTTCTGGAGGGTTTGTGACAGCTCTGTCTTCTGCTATGTGAGTGTGTATTCCATTTTGTGTGATTAGTATTCTTGTTGCCTTTTGAAAAATGAGAAATTCCATTTCAGTTCTTCAAACTCTGAAAAAACTGGTTGAGATGAATGAAAAACTCTTCTGAAACTCCAGAACTGAAACCTTTTGCATATTCAGTTAGAGAAAGCTTGATTGACAAAATCCTTTTTTTTTTCCAGAATTCTTACCCCAAAAGAAGAAACCTATTTCTAAGAGACAGCTTGAAGTCAGCTCATACCATGGCCTTGAGATAAAAACTAGCATTCCCGTCCCCAACCCTTCCTAGCTGCTAGCCTCTGAAATAAAGCAAACTTTCCTTTCCACCAACCTTGCCTCTTCATTGGCTTCAGAGTGGCAAGCAGGTGGGCCCACTTTGGGTTATATTGCCGTGTGTTCTGTATTTTGTAAATTGACCCTATTATTCTCCACAAGACCCTTTAGCAGCAATTTCAAAGGAGCGGGCTCAAGATTTGGTTATCCAGGTCCCTCTCCTGAACACATATTTCACATCTGACATTTACATTGGTTGTGGATAAAGCAGTGTGAACCTTAAAAATGTGCGTGTCTTCCTAGAATACTCTAGCCAGCAAAGTCTTTCATTGGACTTTGTGCTTTGAGTTGAAATCTTGTCTGATTGGAAAGTGTTTCGGGGAACAGATTTTGTTATTTTTCTAAGCCAGGCTGCAGGAATTGAGCTGGAGATATCACTAACCAAAAGGAATGTATTTTTTCCCCCTCAAAGAGCTAGGAACCAAAGGAAATGACTCCAATGTTGAAAATCCTTTTATTTCCTCTGTGGACTATATCTGTGCAGCTGAAACGAACCTTTCCAGTTGGCCCCCTCCCAGACCTTATGGGAACTGAGATTAGGAAGTGGTGTGGTCAAAATAGTCCTTGGACAAATTGCTTCCAGTCTACAAAACCTCAGAGTTCTTGACAAAGCCATTTTTTTTCTTGCCACGTTTTATTTTTTTCACATGAGTGACTGACCTGTCACTCATTAATTACCCTGCTAGGATTTCTGCGGTTCTTTTTAGCAATCTCTATTTTTTTCCCCCATTTATTTTGGGAGGAGGAAACAGAGTTTGTGAGAGAAGTAGGCAGGGTGTCTGTAAAGTTTCTCTTTCTGAGACACCATGCATTTTGCCCATTTCCATTGCTTTCCATTTGACATACAAATATCACCGGGCCACAATGAAGTTTATAAAGATGTGCTTTTTTCCTTCCCTGATGGCATTCTACACTTTTCTTCTTGCTTTGCTTTTCCATATCTGAAAATAATAAATACTGGATGAGCCCTCAAAATTCAATATCCATAACTCCCTTTGACATAATCCTGCCCCTGGGAAAGAGAAAGATAGTCTTCACTCTGTGAGATATGACGCTCCCTTGCCTTCCCTACTCTGTCCTGGGATCTGACTCCTCACTGTGCTTTGGGTGCCCGGCATAGAGCTGGTATGTTTTGTGCCTTCAGACTTATTTACAGAATGTAGTTGGCTCGCATGGGCAGCATGTCATACCATTGGCATGCATAGAGCAGGTAAAAGACAGATTTAGGACATACTTTACAAAGTCAGAACTGTTCTCTAATTCAAGACTGTGCTGAGGGAATAGCAGTGGACACAATACTCTGTTCTTCCAAAAATGCTTAGTTCTTCCGTGTATCTTATCTACTTCATGGGAAGTTATATGGCAGACACTCCCTTGCTAGGACGGACAATTCTGTACCAACCTAAAGCCTCTCACACCTTCACAGAGGTGGTTGTTCCTTGTCGCAGTGGCTCTTTTCCCAGGAAGTATGTGGATTGTGGTTCTAATTTAACACACATGCTACTTTATTAAAATGGAATTCAGTAGATGGATATTTAGTATTGAATGGAATTTATACATGTAGTTAGTATAATTTGATTTGGCCCAAAATTTGTCAAATATGATGGCTTTCACATTTTTTTAATGAAGTATAGTAGACTTACAATGTTGTGTTTGTTTCAGGTATACAGTGATTTGATTACATGTATTTCTTTCAGATTATTTTTCCTTATAAGTTATTTTTAAAAATTGGACTTAATTCCCTATGCTATGCAGTAGGTCCTTGCTGTCTACCTATTTTATATATAGTAGTGTGTATATGTTCATCTCAAACTCCTAATTTTTGCCCCCCTTTCCTCTTTTGTAAACATAAGTTTGTTTTCTAAGTCTGCAGGCCAATTTTTGTTTTGTAAATAGTTCATTTGTATCATTTGTGTGTGTGTGTTAGTTGCTCAGGCCTGTCCAACTCTTCACGACCCCATAAACTGTAGCCCACCAGGCTCCTCTGTCCATGGAATTCTCTAGGCAAGAATACTGGAGTGGGTTATCATGCTTTTCTCCAGGGAATCTTTCTGAAGAAGAAGAAATTGAACCTGCATCTCCTGTGTCTCCTGCACTGCAAGCAGATTCTTTACCAGCTGAGCCACCGGGGAAGCCCAGATTCCGAATGATATGATATCTGCCCTCCTCTGACTTACTTAGTATGGTCATCTCTAGGTCCATCTGTGTTGCTGCCAATAGCATTATTTCATTCTTTTTTATGACTGATTATACTTCAAATGTGTATTTTTTGACAGACACTGTGCTTGGCACTGGCATAGGAAACAGGAAAGGTGTATTGCCTAGGGTCAGAGAGTGGGACAGGCAGACGCTCTGTACCCATATATGTAAGACTGAAACATAAGATGAACGCAATTGCTGATAGTATGTAACAGCCAGTGAGCACTTTTTACATGTCAGACATTCTTGTGATGAATCCACTTACCTGAGTTCAGTTAATCCACCCAGTGACTCCATGAAGTAGGTAGAAAGGTTATTAGCATTTCACAGGCAAAGATAGCCCGGCACTCTTCTCAGCATCACTCAGCCTCCTACCCAGGCAGCCAGAGTCCAGACAGTTCCAGGATAAATGCTCTCACCTGCCATGCAATCAACTCGAGTGCTCTTGGGCAAAAATGAGGAAGTAGTTACATTTACTGGAGAAGGCAATGGCACCCCACTCCAGTACTCTTGCCTGGAAAATCCCACGGGTGGAGGAGCCTGGTAGGCTGCAGTCCATGGGGTTGCTAAGAGTCGGACATGACTGAGCGACTTCCCTTTCCCTTTCCACTTTCATGCATTGGAGAAGGAAATGGCAACCCACTCCAGTGTTCTTGCCTGGAGAATCCCAGGGACGGGGGAGCCTGGGGGGCTGCGGTCTATGGGATCACACAGAGTCGGACACGACTGAAGCGACTTAGCAGCAGCAGCAGTTACATTTACCCTCAGTTTAGAAAAGGCACACAGGAAGTTTCAGGGAGGAGGTGATATTTGAGCTTGACTCTAAAAGGTCAATGGGAGCTTATGCAGTAGAAATGGCAGAGAGAGATTTACCTGGAATAGGGAAGTACTGGCAATGGCAGAAAGTTCCAGTAGAGCATGGTGTTTTCTGATGGTTTAAAAGTTCAGGGCTCACATGTATGGGAACAGGAAGTGACATAACCTGAAATGCAAGCTCAAATTCTCTTGTGACTCTTTCATGTATTAAAGCCAGAGTAAAGAAACTATTGCCAAGGAAATGGGGACCAGAGATTTATAGACAGAGGAAAATAAATGTGGTCAGAGCTACCTTTTTGGAAACTCAATTCTAGCAAAAGATATGCAGATGAGAGGAGGACAGCTAGATGCAGGAACACAGAAGGATGAATCCTTTCTCTCGCATCCATCTCGTAGCAACAGAAAATATGGCAGAACAGGGATGTGCTCCGTAAGCATAAGGAGGAGGCTGAAGGAAGGTGGGAAACCCAGAGCCAATGTGGAGATTCCATCATTAGGAACCTGTCCTTGGCATATGCCCCTTATCTTCAAGCCTTCCACCTGTGGATGCAGACCTCCTCCCTTCTACTTTATCAGCATATTCGCATCTCAGGAAGAATGACAGGACTAAAGGGCAAAGGACAAGTGGCAGCTGAGTGTGTCTTTGTTCAAGAGCTTTCCACATATGTGTCATTGGCCCCAGACTGTAACAGAGTCATGGGTGCAGGATACTTAGGTGAGGCTGGAAATTGTAGTTCATGTAGCTGGGCACATTGCCAACCATTGATAAATATTGATAAATAATAAATGGGAACAGAATTCTATCACAGTGGATATTACAATTGTCTCTGTGAGAGTTTTCTTTTTGAATATGTTCTCTTTCAACACACTTTGAGAGGGTTTTTTTAAAAAATCATAATTAGATATTAAATTTCAAAAGCTTTTTCTGCATCTATTGAGATAGTCATATGACTTTTCAATTTGTTAATGTGATTTATCACTTTGATTTTGCAGGTTTTCCCATGGTGTATGATTTTTATTATTTTTTAAATTTATTTATTTTAATTGGAGGCTAATTACTTTACAATATTGTAGTGATTTTTTGCCATACATTGACATGAATCAGCCATGGGTGTACATGTGTTCCCCATCCTGAACGCCCCTCCCACCACCCTCCCCATCCCATCCCTCTGGGTTATCCCAGTGCACCAGCCCTGAGCACCCTGTCTCATGTATTGAACCTGGACTAGTGATCTGTTTCATATATGATAATATACATGTTTCAGTGCTATTCTCTCAAATCATCCCACCCTCGTCTCCTCCCACAGAGTTAATGTGTTACTGAATTTGGTTTGCTAATATTTTGTTGAGAAAATTTGCATCATTCATCACTAACAGTGACCTTTATTTTTCTTTTTCATGATATCTTTGTCTAGTTTTGATATCATGGTCCTTGCTGGCCTCACAGTATAAGTTCAGTAACATTCATTCCTTTCAGTTTTTTGAAATAATTTGAAAAGGATGGGCAAGGGGCTTTGGATATAGAAAAGGTAAGTAAAGACACATTTTAAAGGTAAGGATCCAGAAGACCCAGGTACCAGTAAGATGAGGCAGGCTGTGGGTGGGGAGGCATCAAGGAAGATGCTATATTTGGCAACTGAATCAGTGATAATGGTTTTAACTGATATGAGGAGAAAAAAAAATCAGTTTTATGGACAAAGCAGTGCATGTGATTCAGATATGTTGAGTCAGATATAGCACTGGGACATCCCTTGTAAAAGTTGGCATAAGTAGACTTAAAATTGTGGAGATGATGACATGGATGTCAGTTCACTCTGAACCACAACAGCTGATTAAGTCACCTAAGGAGAGCATACAGGGTGGCAGATAACACAAGACCAAAGAGATGAACTCTTTAAGGGCAAAGCAGAAAAAGTCAGGGAAACAGACAGGGAGCAATGCCATAAAAGTGAAGAGTAACACTTCTAGAGATTCTCAACAGTGTCAGTACCTTGAAGATTCCAGATTCCAAGGAAGACAATGAGTTAGCAACTAGGTCATTATTAGTTTACAACAGATGCTAGAAAAATAAGTGAGTTGATATATATACTTCTTAACTTTTTTTTCTTTTTATTTTAACTGGAGGCTAATTACTTTACAGTATTGTGGTGGTTCTGCCATACATTCACATGAATCAGCCATGGGTGTACATGTGTTCCCCATCCTGACCCTCCCTCTCACCTCCCATCCCTGAGTCATCCCAGTGCACCAGCCCTGAGCCCCCTGTCTCATGCATTGAGCTTGGACTTGTGATCTATTTCACATATGTTAATATACATGTTTAAATGCTATTCTCTCAAATTATCCCACACTCACTTTCTCCCACAGAGTCCAACAGTCTGTTCTTTACATCTGTGTCTCTTTTGCTGTCTTGCATATAGGTTCATCGTTACCATCTTTCTAAATTCCATATATATGCATTAATATACTATATTGGTATTTTTCTTTCTGACTTACTTCACTCTGTATAATAGGTTCCAGTTTCATCTACTTCATTAGAACCGATTCAAGTACATTCTTTTTAATAGTTGAGTAATAGCTGAAACTCCAGTACTTTGGCCACCTCATGCAAAGAGTTGACTTATTGGAAAAGACTCTGATGCTGGGAGAGATTAGGGGCAGGAGGAGAGAAATTTAAATAAATTTAAATAAACTGGGGGATGACAGAGGATGAGATGGCTGATGGCATCACCGACTTGATGGACGTGAGTTTGAGTGAACTCTAGGAGTTGGTGATGGATAAGGAGGCCTGGTGTTCTGCAATTCTTGGGGTCGCAAAGAGTCAGACACGACTGAGTGACTGGACTGAACTGAATATTAGATTGTGTATATGTACCACTGCTTTCTTATCTATTTGTCTGCCAATGGACATCTAGGTTGCTTCCATGTCCTGGCTATTATAAACAGTTTGCAGTGAACATTGGGGTATACATGTCTCTTTCAATTCTGGTTTCATTGGTGTGTATGCCCAGCAGTGGGATTACGGGGTCATATGGCAGTTCTATTTCCAGCTTTTTAAGGAATTTCCACGCTATTCCAGGCTCCTCTGTCCATGGGATTCTCCAGGCAAGAATGCTGGAGTGGGTTGCCATTTCCTTCTCCAGATTCTCCATAGTGGCTGTACTAGTTTGCATTCCCACCAACAGTGTAAGAGGGTTCCTTTTTCTCCACACCCTCTCCAGCATTTATTGTTTGTAGACTTTTTGATAGCAGACACTCTGACTGGCATGAAATGGTACCTCATTGTGGTTTTGATTTGCATTTCTCTGATAATGAGTGATGTTGAGCATCTTTTCATGTGTTTGATATCCATTTGTATGCCTTCTTTGGAGAAATGTCCGTTTAGTTCTTTGGCCCATTTTTTGGTTGGATTGCTTATTTTTCTGGTATTGAGCTACATGAGCTGCTTGTATATTTTTTAGATTAATTATTTGTCAGTTGTTTCATTTGCTATTATTTTCTCCCATTCTGAAGACTGTCTTTTCACCTTGCTTATAGTTTCCTTCATTGTGCAAAAGCTTTCAAGTTTAACTAGGTCCCATTTGTTTATTTTTGCTTTTATTTCCATTACTCTGGGAGGTGGGTCATAAAGTATCCTGCTGTGATTTATATCAGAATGTGTTTTGCCTATGTCTTCCTCTCAGAGTTTTATAGTTTCTGGTCTTACATTTAGATCTTTAATCCATTTGGAATTTATTTTTGTGTATGGTGTTAGAAAGTGTTCTAGTTTCATTCTTTTACAAGTGGTTAACCGATTTTCCCAGCATCACTTGTTTGAGAGACTGTCTTTTCGCCATTGTTTATTCTTGCCTCCTTTGGCAAAGATAAGGTGTCCATAAGTGTGTGGATTTATCTCTGGGCTTTCTACTTTGTTCCATTTATCTGTTTCTGTCTTTGTGCCAGTAACATACTATCTTGATGACTGTTGCTATGTAGTAGAGCCTGAAGTTAGGCAGGTTGATTCCTTCACTTTCATTCATCTTTCTCAAGATTTCTTTGGCTATTCGAGGTTTTTTGTAATTCCATACAAATTGTGAAATTATTTGCTGTAATTCTCTGAAAAATACTGTTGGTAGCTTGATAGGGATTGCATTGAATCTGTAGATTGTTTTGGGTAGTATCCCCATTTTCACTATATTGATGCTTCTGATCCATGACCATGGTATATTTCTCCATCTATTTGTGTCATCTTTGATTTCTTTCATCAGCATTTTATAGTTTTCTATATATAGGTCTTTTGTTTCTTTAGGTAGCTATATTCCTAAGTATTTTATTCTTTTCATTGCAATGGTGAATGGAATTGTTTCCTTAATTTCTCTTTCTGTTTTCTCATTGTTAGTGTATAGGAACACAAGGGATTTCTGTGTGTTAATTTTATATCCTGCAACTTTACTATATTCATTAATTAGCTCTAGTAATTTTCTGGTGGAGTCTTTAGGGTTTTCTGTGTAGAGGATCATGTCATCTGCAAACAGTGAGAGTTTTACTTCTTTTCCAATCTGGATTTCTTTTATTTCTTTTTCTTCTCTGATTGCTGTGGCCAAAACTTCCAAAACTATGTTGAATAGTAGTGGTGAGAGTGGGCATCCTTGACTTATTTCTGACTTTAGGGGAAATGCTTTCAATTTTTCACCATTGTGGATAATGTTTGCTGTGGCTTATCATATATGACTTTTATTATGTTGAGGTATGTTCCTTCTATGCCTGCTTTCTGGAGGGTTTTTATCATAAATGGATGTTGAATTTTGTCAAAGGCTTTCTCTGCATCTATTGAGATAATCATATGGTCTTTATCTTTTAATTTGTTAATGTGGTATATCACATTGATTGATTCGTGAATACTGAAGTATCCTTGCATCCCTGGGATAAAGCCCACTTGGTCATGATGTATGATCTTTGTAATATGTTGCTGGAGTCTCTTTGCTAAAATTTTGTTAAGGATTTTTGCATCTATGTTCATCAGTGATATTGACCTGGAGTTTTCTTTTTTTGTGGCATCTTTGTTTGATTTTGGTATGAGGGTGATGGTGGCCTCATAGAATGAGTTTGGAAGTTTACCTTCCTCTGCAGTTTTCTGGAAGAGTTTGAGTAAGACAGGTGTTAGCTCTGCTCTAAATTTTTGGTAGAATTCAGCTGTGAAGCCATCTGGTCCTGGGCTTTTGTTTGTTGGAAGATTTCTGATTACGGTTTTGATTTCTGTGCTTGTGATGGGTCTGTTAAGATTTTCTATTTCTTCTTTGTTTAGGTTTGGAAAGTTACACTTTTCTAAGAATGTTTCCATTTCTTCCAAGTTGTCTATTTTATTGGCATATAGTTGCTGATAGTAGTCTCTTATGATCCTTTGTATTTCTGTGTTGTCTGTTGTGATTTCTCCATTTCCATTTCTAATTTTGTTGATTTGATTCATCTCCCTTTGTTTCTTGATGAGCTTGACTAATGGTTTGTCTATTTTATTTATCCTCTCAAAGAACCAGCTTTTAACTTTGCTGAATTTTGCTATCATCTCTTTTGTTTCTTTTGCATTTGTTTCTGTGCTAATTTTTGTGATTTCTTTCCTTCTACTAACCCCAGCATTCTTCATTTCTTCCTTTTCTAGTTGCTTTATGTGTAGAGTTAGGTTATTTATTTGATATCTCTCCTGTCTTGAGGTAGGCTTGTATGGCTATGAACCTTCCCTTTAGCACAGCTTTCACTGAATCCCATAGGTTTTGGGTTGTTGTGTTTTTATTTTCATTCCTTTCTAGGCATGTTTTGATTTTTTTTTAATTTCTTCTGTGATTTGTTGGTTATTCAGAAGTGTGTTGTTTAGCCTCCATATGCTTGTATTTTTCATAGTTTTTTTTTATTTCCCCTGTAGTTGACATCTAATCTTACCATACTATAATCAGAAAAGATCCTTGAGAAAATTTCAATTTTTTTGAATTTACCAGAGCTAGATTTATGGCCCAATGTGATCTATCATGGAGAAGGTTCTGTGTGCACTAGAGAAAAAGGTGAAATACATTGTTTTAGGGTGAAATGTCCTATAGATATCAATTAGATATTAGGTCCAGTTGGTCCATTGTATCATTTAAAGTTTGTGTTTCCTTGTTAATTTTCTGTTTAGTTGATCTATCCATAGGTGTGAGTGGGGTATTAAAGTCTCCCGCTATTTTTGTGTTATTGTTAATTTCCCCTTTCATACTTGTTAGCATTTGCCTTACATATTGCGGTGCTCCTATGTTGGGTGCATGTATATTTATAATTGTTATATCTTCTTCTTGGATTGATCCTTTGATCATTATGTAGTGTCCTTCTTGGTCTCTTCACAGCCTTTATTTCAAAGTCTATTTTATTTGATATGAGTATTGCTACTCCTGCTTTCTTTTGGTCTCTATCTGCATGGAATATCTTTTTTCTAATCCTTCACTTTCAGTTTGTATGTGTCCCTAGGTTTGAGGTGGGTCTCTTGTTGACAGCATATATAGGCGACTTGTTTTTGTATCCATTCAGCCAGTCTTTGTCTCTTGATTGGGACATTCAACCCATTTATATTTAAGGTAATTATTGATAAGCATTATCCCATCGCCATTTACTTTGTTGTTTTGGGTTTGAGTTTATATACCCATTCTGTGTTTCCTGTCTAAAGAAGATCCTTTAGCATTTGTCGGAGAGCTGGTTTGGTGGTGCTGAATTCTCTCAGCTTTTGCTTGTCTGTAAAGCTTTTGATTTCTCCTTCATATTTGAATGAGCTCCTTGCTAGGGACAGTAATCTGGGTTGTAGTTTTTCTCTTTCATCACTTTAAGTATGTCCTGACATTCCCTTCTGGTTTGAAGAGTTTCTATTGGAAGATCAGCTGTTATCCTTATGGGGATCCCCTTGTAGATTAATTGTTGTTTTTCCCTTGCTGCTTTTAATATTTGTTCTTTGTGTTTGATCTTCATTAATTTGATTAATATGTGTCTTGGGGTGTTTTGCCTTTGGTTTATCCTGTTTGGGACACTCTGGGTTTCTTGGACTTGGGTGGCTATTTCCTTCCCCATTTTAGAGAAGTTTTCAACTATTATCTCCTCAAATATTTTCTCATGGCCTTTCTTTTTGTCTTCTCCTTCTGGGATTCCTATGATTCAAATGTTGGGGCGTTTGACATTGTCCCAGAGGTCTCTGAGATTGTCTTCATTTCTTTCAATTCTTTTTCTTCTTTTTTCCTCTCTGCTTCATTTATTTCCACCATTCTGTCTTCCACCTCACTTATCTTATCTTCTGCCTCAGTTATTCTACTATTGGTTGCCTCCAGAGTGCTTTTGGTCTCAGCTACTGCATTATTTATTATTGATTGATCCTTTTTTTATTTCTTCTAGGTCCTTGTTAAACTTTTCTTGCATCTTCTCAGTCCTTGTCTCCAGACTATTTATCTGTAACTCTATTTTATTTTCAAAATTTTGGATCATTTTTACTATCATTATTCTGAATTCTTTTTCAGAGACTCCCTATCTCCTCCTCTTTTGTTTGGTTTAGTGGGCTTTTATCCTGTTCCTTTACCTGCTGAATATTTCTCTGACTTTTCATCTTGTTTAGGTTGCTGTGTTTGGGGTGGCCTTTCTGTGTCCTGGAAGTTTGTGGTTTCTCTTTATTGTGGAGGTTCCTCCCTGTGGGTAAGCTTGGATGAGTGGCTTCTCAAGGTTTCCTGGTTGTGGAAGCTTGCGTTGGTGTTCTGGTGGGTGGAGCTGCATCTCTTCTCTCTGGAGTGCAGTGAAGTGTCCAGTAGTGAGTTTTGAGGTGTCTATGAGATTGGTGTGACTTTTGGCTATCTGTATTTTAATGTTTAGGGTTATGTTCCTGCATTGTTAGAGAATTAGCTTGGTATGTCTTGCTCTGAAACTTGGTGCTTTTGTGGAGCTTGGTTTCAGTGTAGGTATGGAGGCTTTTGGATGAGCTTTTGTCAATTAATGGTCCCTGGAGTCAGGAGATTTCTGGTGATCTCAAGTTTTGGATTTAGGCCTCCTGCCTCTGGCTTTCAGTCTTATTCTTGTAGTAGCCTCAAGACTTCTCCATCCATATAGCACCAATAATAAAACATCTAGGTTAATGGTGAAAAGATTCTCCACAGTGAGGGACACTCAGAGAGGTTCACAAAGTTACATGGAGAAGAGAAGAGCGAGGAGGGAGATAGAGGTGACCAGGAGGAGAAGAGGGGGAATCAAAAGGGGAGAGAGCAGTCTAGCCAGTAATCAATTCCCTATTTGCTCTCCACAGTCTGGAACACTCAGAGAGGTTCACGGAGTTCCATAGAGAAGAGAAAAGGGAGGAAAGAGATAGAGGTCACCAGGAGGAGAGGAGGGGGAGTCAAAAGGAGAGAGACCAATCTAGCCTGTGGTCAGTTCCCCAAGTTTTCTCCACAGCCTGGAACACCCAAAGAGATTCACAGAGTTAAGTAGAGAAGAGAAGGGGGGGGAGGGAAGATAGAGGTGGCCTGGGGGAAAGAAAGGAGCGTCCAAAAGAGAGAGAGCAATCAAGCCAGTAATCACACTCCCAAGTAAAAATGGCTACTGAAAATTGGATTCTTAAAGGTACAAAATTGATAACAACTTCCAAAAAGCAAAGATTAAAAATCTAGAGTAGAGTTTAGACTCTCAAAAATACATATTAAAAAAAATCACAAAAGTTATGTAAAAAATATGAAATTTGCCTTAAAAATAGGGTCTTTTTTTTCTAGGTAATAATAAGTTTTAAAAGTGAAAATTAAAGGATTAATAAAAAATGTAAAAATTAAAAAATTAAAAAGAAATTAAAAAATGATAATAGTAAAATATATCTAGGAATTTTTCTGGAGCTGATGAGGGCAGTGTGTGGTCAGTTCAGTTTCAGATAGTTCCTTGTTCCACCTTATACTTCTTCTCAAAGTCTATAGGTCCCTTCCAATGTAGTCAGTGCTAACTAAAGGGTTTTAATCTGTTGCACCTGTCACTTCCAGAGCCGTTCCCTCTTCTTGGTTTATTTTGGATTCCTCTGTTTGCAAGTCTCTTCAGTATCTAACTTCCACCCTGACACAGGGGGTGAAAGTGGTCATTTATTTAGGCTCACTTGTTCAACTGTGCTGCAGGGAGGGAGGAACACTGCTAACAAATATCATTGGCAGGTGTGGTGAGTGCCCGCAGTGTCTGGGTCACATTGGGTTTGCCCCCACTCACGGCGTGTGTGCTTCCCGGGTCTACACTGCTCAAGCTCCAGGTTGCTCTGCAGGGGAACTTTCTAAAGTGGGCACTGGGTTGCCTGCACTTCCCAGGTCTAAGCCACCCAGGTTCAGGTCCTCGAGTACTCCACAAAGGCACAGACTCAGTTGGGCCTGCGTTTTGAGCCTGCGTTCTGTGCCCTTCCCAGTTCTGAGCAGCTCAGGCAACCAGGTGCTTGGGGAAGGCACACTCCCCAGGTGTGGTGCATCCTATCACCTCCCTGGTCCCAGCTGCTAGGTTTCCTGGGTGCCCAGCTCCATCTCAGGTATGCCATGTGTCTCTTCTGGGGAGCTGATCTCTGGCTGCGACCCTCCTGACAAAGGCCAACCGTCCAGGACCCCAGGAAGGCTTGGTTAGTGACTGAGAACTCGCTCACAGTGTGGTAGGGGGCACTGTTTCTGGGGCTGAGTTTGCTGCTTTCCTTCCAGCTCTGGCTGTGGCCCGCCTGCCTCTCTGCCTCCAGCGGGGGATGGGCTGGTCCGCTGCCGGCTAGCTCTCCTCTGGTGTTCCTTTGCTCAGTCCTTTGTTCAGTGAGCGGCCCGGCAGTGCCTTAGGTTAGAGCTTTTCACAGGAAAGTTCTCTCTGTCTCTCCCTTTCCTCCATTTTTTTTTTTTTTTTTTTTTTCCCTAGCTGGCCATCAGGGCATTCAGGCCAGGCCCTTACTCCAAGCAGTGCAGCCCACTCCACCCTATTCAGCCCCTGCTTGCTGGTAGCCGACACGAGCATCTGGGCTACTTATCTGGGAGTTGCCGTTAGGCGTGTAATCTGTGGGTTTTATTTATTTATTTTTTCCTCCCAGTTATGTTGCCCTGTGAGATTCCAAAACTCCCCACAGACCTGCCGGTGAGAGGGTCTCCTGGTGTTTGGAAACTTCTCTTTTAAGACTCTTTCCCCTGAATAGGTCTCCATCCCTAACTCTTGTCTCTCTTTTTATCTTTTGTATTTTGTCCTACCTCCTTTCTAAGACAATGGGCTGCCTTTCTGGGTGCCTGGTGTCCTCTGCCAGCGTTCAGAAGTTGTTTTGTGGTATTTGCTCAGTGTTCAAATGATCTTTCGATGAATCTGTGGAGGAGAAAGTGGTCTCCCCATCCCATTCCTCCGCCATCTTAGCTCCACCTCTTCTTAACTTTGTATATAGGTTGATTTCATATTCTTTAGGGATTAGTTGTGTTTAGAGAAGAAATCACGTGGGAGTCAAGACTGTTTCAAAATCTACTGAAAGACAAAAATGGTGTTAGGGGATAAAAAAACATCAAAGAAATACTGGCACATACTATGAGTCAAGTCCTACAATGCAGGAGACCCAGGTTCGATCCCTGGGTTGGAAAGATCCCCTGGAGAAGGTACTGGCAACCCACTCCAGTATTCTTGTTGGGGAAATCCCATGGACAGAGGAGCCTAGTGGGCTGCAGTCCATGGTGTCACAGAGTCGGACATGGCTGAGCGACTAACACTTTCTACTTTTTCTGTGTGCTATACAGTAATCCCTTGGTTTTTTATCCATTTTATATATACTGGTTTGTATCTGCTAATCCTAAACTCCCACTCCATCCCTCCCTACCCCAGCTCTGCTTGGCAACCACAAGTTTATTCTCTATGTCCCTGATTCTGTTTGTTTCATAGATAGGTTCATTTGTATCATATTTTAGATTCCACATCTAAGTGATATCATATGGTAATTGTATGATAATTTCTAGTTGCATCCATGTTGCTGCAAATGGCATTGTTTTGCTCTTTTTTATGGCTGAGTAGTATTCTGTTGTATGTGTGTGATTTCTTCATCCATTCATCTGCTAATGGACATTTCGCTTGTTTCCAAGTCTTTGCTTTGTGAATACTGCTGTTATGAATATTGGGGTGCAGGTACCTTTTTGAGTTATAGTTTGTCTGTGTATATGCCCTGGAGTGGGATTGCTGGGTCACGTGGTAATTCTATTTTCAGTTTTCTGTGGAAGCTCCATATTGTTTTCCACAGTGCCTACACCAATTTACATTCCTACCAAGAGTGTAGGAGGGTTTCCTTTTCTCCACACCCTCCCCAGCATTTGTTATTTGTAGACTTTTTAACCAGTGTGAGATGGTAACTCATTGTAGTTTTGATTTGCATTTCTCTAATAGTGGTTTTGAGTATCTTTTTTGTGTGCCTATTGGTCGTCTATATTTCTTCTTTGGAAAGATGTCTTTTTAGGTTTTGTGCTCATTTTGATTGTTTTTGTGTGTGTGTGTTGTTGTTGTTAAGATGTATGAGCTGCTAAACACCCGTTTTAGTAGTTTTTAAAAATTGTAACTTGTAGAACACATGGGGTAACTTAAAGGTTAGAAAGCAACTCTGTTGTAAGTAAAAGTAACTTGCAAAGTTTACAGTTTAATATGTTCCTTGCCTCTTACCTCTTTTGGAATGTAGAGCTTTCACCCATGCATTCACAGTATATGCTGAGTGACCATCCTGTGTCTGCCTGTACCAGCATCATAGACAACTTGTCCGTAATGCCTCATTGTAGATCATTTCTGAGAAATACTAAACAAATATCCACTTTTCTTACATGGACCCACTGCCACTTAGAAATGAGTTCTCTTGAATTTTAAAGACAGAAAAATCATTGTCTTATGAGTTGTCTTATGGTATTGGGCACAATCTCATGCATCTCCTGGCTATCGAACCGTAGTATCCTTATTTTAGGCTATTAAGTAGTTAGCTCCATGCATGGAAACATGAAAATAATGAAAATAGTGCAGGAGAAATACAAGAAGACTCTGTTGTTAATAAACCTGTATGAATAACATCTCTTGACCTCTTCCATCTCGAGAGAAGGTATGATTAAGGATGCATCATTTAACAGAGAGGAGTATGAAAATATTTATAATTTTCAGGGTCAATTAGCAACTCTGTTTTCACCTTAGCAGGAAATGTCAAAAGTTTAAGTGACCATTTTTATCTTGTCAACACACTTTGGATCACTTTGTTTGTTCATCTTTCAAACTCAGTGAGACTTCGTAAGCTTATTCACAGTTGGTAATTTACTGAAGCAGGCGAACAGTTATACATTGTGTATTTCAAGGTGATAAAGATGACACTTTGGTGTCTCAACTGATAAAGTATTCAGTTCTTCCATAAGGAATTTATCATGATGTTCAGAAATAAAAACAACAAAATCAACTGGACAATGATAGGAATACTTATATGAGCAAGGCTGATGGGTCACTGGGATAGACAGGTGGGAAGGAAGAGCTTGTCTTACTTATATTTCTATGTTCTCCAAATAATAATAGCCTAAACTGACAGTGTTGCAAGGAAATTGCCATAGCTTTTACTGATAGTTACAAAGTACTTTGGTGCAACTCTTCTAGAAAGCAATTTGTACATAAGTTTCAGGCCCTTAGACATATTTCCTCAACCTTCATACAGTGGTGGTGGTTTAATTGCTAAGTCATGTCTACCTCTTGGCTACAGCCCACCAGGCTCCTCTGTCCATGGATTTTCCAGGCAGGAATACTGGAGTGGATTGCCATTTCCTTCTCTTCGGGATCTTCCTGACCCAGGGATCGAACCCCAGTCTCCTGCGTTGTAGGTGGATTCTTTACCAACTGAACTACCAGCGAAGCCCATACTACTGGGAACCAATCTTGAGACAGAAATTAATCCAAGAGAAGAAGAAAGTCACCTGTTAACTAAAAATGAGACAATGAGGGCTGAGTAAGGCAAGTCTGTGTGAATGAAGAAGATGTAAGAGACTCAAGAAATGTTAGAAGGTCAGTTTGACCTAGTCAGGTGATATGGGGGATAAGTGGAGGACAGGAAAGTGAAGAAGAAGGGAGAGCCTAGAATGACCTCCGGGTTTCAGACTTGGTCAGCTATCTTGGCTCACTCGTTTAGATACAAAATACACCAGGAGAAAAGCATACTGGAAAGGTCACCCAAGGTTTGCATTGAGTATTTGTACTGTATTTGAAAGGTCTGTATGACAAAGATGCTGAGTAGACAAAAAAGAAGAAAATGGGTCTTGGATTAGAAGATACAGATTTGGCTGGAGATACAGATTTGGAAGTCATAAGTGGTCACTGAGAAGCAACCCAACAAAAGAAGTGAAAATGTATTTATTGAGGGGAATAATGGTACATAGTAAACATTGTGAGGGCTGTGTTGATGCTTAGGAAAATTCTCATAAGATTCAGTAAAAAATGGAAATAAAAGACATCACTGCTGTGATTATAATTGTTATACATGTAGACAAGGACAATATTCAGACAATAAAAATGAAAATATTGTCATTTGAATGAGTGGTAGGATGATGAAAATGTTTCCTTTGATTTTCTTTTTCTTTTTTCCATTTATTTATTTATTTTTTTTTAATTTTAAAATCTTTAATTCTTACATGCATTCCCAAACATGAACCCCCCTCCCACCTCCCTCCCCATAACATCTCTCTGGGTCATCCCCATGCACCAGCCCCAAGCATGCTGCATCCTGCGTCAGACATAGACTGGCGATTCAATTCACATGATAGTATACATGTTAGAATGTCATTCTCCCAAATCATCCCACCCTCTCCCTCTCCCTCTGAGTCCAAAAGTCCATTATGATTTTCTATTAACATTGTTTTTACTATGTGCAGCAAGAATTTCTTGAAAATATTTATACATTTAACCTACATCTTGCTGTAGAATTACAAGTTGAGGAACATTCTTAGAAGCTCAGATAGGATGGGCTTATGGGGTAGATTTTGCAGCTGCAATCCCAGACTTAGACCTAATTTATTGCTCCAAACATTATCAAACTTCTGTATTGTTATTACAGTGGAAGTTTTACAATGGTATTCTAAGGTATAGTCATTTTTTTTTTTTGTATTTAATGATAGCTTTCTCTGTGATTTATTGGGTGAATGGCCAACAACTTGACCCTTCTGTTCCTTTTTTTTTTTAATTTAAGCATAGTTGATTTTGTTGTATTAATTTATGCTGTATAGCAAAGTGATTCATATATATACATACACACACATGCATTTTTAAAATATTCTTTGCTCTTATGGTTTATAATAGGATATTGAATATAGTTCCCTATGTCATATGGTAGGATCTTCTTGTTTATTAATCCTATATATAATAGTTTGCATCTACTAATGCCAAACTCCCAGTCCGTCCTTCCCCCGCCCTCCTTCCCCACCCCTTCCCCCCCCTCCTCCCCCCCCCTTCCTGCTTGGCAACCACAAGTTTGTTCTCTGTGAGTCTGTTTCTGTTTAAAGATAGGTTCATTTGTTTGACCCTTCTGTTCTAATTAGAGTTGCCAGATAAAATACAGGTTCTCCAGCCAAATTTGAATTACAAATAAACAACAAATATATTTAAATATAAAAATGTTTAGTATATGCTATTTTACTATGTCTCATATAATTATTCTTCACTCTTTATTTGAATTTCAAATAAATTGGACATCACGATTTTTTTTCTTCGCTAAATCAGGCAACCAAGTTTCAGTTTTAGGAAGGTGAAAGTGAAGTCATGACGTCATGTCTGACTCTTTGTGACCCCATGCACTGTAGCCTACCACACTCCTCCATCCTTGGGATTTTCCAGGCAAGAGTCCTGGAGTGGGTTGCATTTCCTTCCCCAGAGGGTCTTCCTGACCCAGGGATTGAACCTGGGTCTCCTGCATTGTAGGCAGACGCTTTACCATCTGAGCCACCAGGGAAGTCCTATTAAGAAGGTGTTAAGTAAGTGTTAGTTGCTCAGTCGTGCTCTTTGCGACCCCATGGACTGCAGCCCACCAGGGTCTTCTGTCCATGAGATTTTCCAGGCAAGGGTACTGGAGTGGGTTGCCATTAAGAAAATACTTTTATTCTAATATGGAAGCCTAGATTCAACAGGCGCTGGCCAGCTATGACAACTGAGCATTTGGAATGTGGCACTGTGAGTGTAAAACACACTCCTGTTTGCGAAGTACTAGCATTAAAAAAGAATAAAAATGCCTCATTAAAATTTCAATATTGATTACATTTTGAAATGATATATCATTTTTGGATCCAGTCCAGTTCAGTCACTCAGTCATGTCTGACTCTTTGCGACCCCATGAATCATAGCACGCCAGGCCTCCCTGTCCATCACCAACTCCCGGAGTTCACTCAAACTCATGTCCATTGAGTCGGTGATGCCATCCAACCATCTTATCCTCTGTTGTCCCCTTCTCCTCCTGCCCCTAGTCCCTCCCAGCATCAGGGTCTTTTCCAATGAGTCAACTCTTCGCATGAGGTGGCCAAAGTACTGGAGTTTCAGCTTTAGAATCAGTCCTTCCAATGAACACTGAGGACTGATCTCCTTAAGAATGGACTTGTTGGATCTCCTTGCAGTCCATGGGACTCCCAAGAATCTTCTCCAACACCATAGTTCAAAAGCATCAATTCTTCGGTGCTCAGCTTTCTTCACAGTCCAACTATCACATCCATACATGACCACTGGATTTTTGGATAGATTGGGCTAATTAAAATATAATTAATTTCTCCTGTTTCTTTTACTTTTTGTTAATGTGATATTAGAAAGTTTACAGTTACACTTGTAACATACATTAGATTTTAGTCAGACTGTACTTTTCTAGGCCTAGGGTAATACTGGTTTTTAGTTGTTTCCTCTTAAAGAAGGTATTTTGAAGAAGGCAAATAAATACCATCAGAAGAATAGGCTGAGTGAAAGTTATACAAGATTTATACAAAACACACCTCACCAGAGTCCGGTGAAAAGATGAGACTATGTCTTTATGTTGGTGAAAGTAGTTGGATGTAAACCCTAACTCAGTGGATGCATACCTACTCTGCACGAATTAGTTGAAAGGCTATTAGCCTTTGTTGCTGTTTCTCAGCAAAACGCTGAAAGTGCTGATTTCTCTATGATTTCAAAGATACAGTGCAATCCTTCCCAGGGAGTTCACTATAACTCGTTAGTGTTTAACTCTATCCAGGGAGGTTAGAGACTCTTACCATGCATGTGTGCTCAATCACATCTGACTCTTTGTGACCCCTGGACTGTAGCCCACCAGGTTCCCCTGTCCATTGGATTTCCCAAGCAAGAATACTAGAGTGGGTTGCCACTTCCTTCTCCAGAAAATCTTCCTAACCCAGGGATCAAATCCGCCTCTGCTGCACTGGCAGTCAGACTGTTTACTACTGAACCACTTGGGAAGCCCTGGAGACTTAAATCACAGACACCCAACTTTGGGAGGGATCACAATCTATTACATACTAAGGTCAGTCAGTGTTCATGTCAAAATTCATATTAATTATTATATCTGCCTTTAACATATTTTGCAGAGAGGCCCCAAGTCAGTCTTTACTGTGTTGGGTCTCTGCTCAGATGTCTTCTGTTCAAGAGGGCCTCTCATGA
The DNA here is from genome assembly GCF_016772045.2 of Ovis aries. Lineage (NCBI taxonomy): Eukaryota > Metazoa > Chordata > Mammalia > Artiodactyla > Bovidae > Ovis > Ovis aries. The sequence goes on from NC_056072.1 coordinate 4,167,756, forward strand.
CAGTATTATCTGAGATGCATCCTATCATTTTCCCACACTTACACACTGTTTACATGTTTATTTACTTTGTCTATTTTTCCATTGCAGCTTGCAAGATCTTAGTTCCCAGACCAGAAATCAAACTTGCACCCTCTGTAGTAGAACTGTAAAGTCTTAACCACTGGACTGCCAGGGAAGTCCCCAGACTTTATTATTTTTTTCCATAACACTGGTGTTCTATTTTATTTCATTCCATCCTTCATAGTACTGAAGGTTTTAAATTGTTAAAAGTCGTGTATATACTTTGTCTTCCCAGCTAGCATAAAGCTTAATGATGGCAAAACTGTTTACTGCAGTAGCCACACAACCTAGAAAAGTGCCTGGATCATAAGTTAGCACTGGGATTCTGTGGTTTTTTTTATATTTCCTAGTACGTCTATTTCTAATTGTTCCTTGTTCTTTAGTAATGTGTTGACATCTCAGACACTGAATTTGAATTGGTCTTCCCCACTTTGAAAGTCAGCAGAACAGCTCCTGAATGTGGCTTCACTTCCTCCTCGGCAACTCCTACATTGAGTCAGGCAGGTAATAGATGCTGAGAATACAGTGGAATTCATGGCAAGCTTGCCTTCCTGTGAACAATCTCGTTCTTAATGGTCTTAACTGTTTTGAACTGACACGCCCGAAAACTGAGTCTGATATATCAGTCTGTGATGACAAATTTGTTTGCTGTTTTGTAGTGGTATCAACAACATATGAGTCACTTACTTTGCATGGAAGCCAGTTGTTAGCTCTTGATGTGAATGAATTCACTATCCTCACTGTAACACCAGTGTTACAAATATTATTACCCCTGTTTTTCACATGGGGTCACGGAGGCAAGGAGAAGCACATAACTGAAGAGATAGGCTGGCTCTGGGATGTTTGAACAACCCAATACCTAATATTGATGCAGCTAACTCATTCATGTATTTACCAGAATAGAATTACTGTTGACCTCCTCAGTGAAGTTTAAGATCCTGGTTTCACTCTGGTTTGGGCATGCCCGTGGTTTGGAATGCCCTTTGCCTCCATCTTAGCATAACACAGTCTTACCCATTTTACAAGACTAAGCATGCTGTAAAATCCGGGCCAGTCAGGAAAGCGAACATGCCTCTAGGCTGCTCAGAAAGAGGGGTTGTTTGCATAAAGATGGAAGAGCCAAGAAGCTGAGCCCGCAGGTGGGGACAGCAGGGCACTGTCAACACATCCAGGTCTGGGGGGAGATGGAAGAGGCGGGGTTACCATAAGCAGACACCCCCTCATCCAGAGAAAACTAGAAGGGCTGCCTGCTGGGAGCTGAGGCAGGAGACACTGAAGCAGGCAGAAATGCCTTGTATTCTCTGCTGCCTATTCTTTTGCCAAAGCCTCCCTTTGGCCAAGCCTACTGGAATACACTTGACAAAGAAGCCTGGGAAGTGTAGTTTCCAAGGATACAGAGCAGAAGGATTCTGCAGGATATAGCTGATGTCTTCTGACTTCAGAGCTCCGCTGGCCTGCCCTTAGTACCTTTCCTCTCTTATGGCATGACCGATATTAGCATAGTACAGCACCACTAGGCTATGTATTAAATATTATGTTCAGCCCTGTTTAAGTACTGATGACACTGTAACGCTGCTACCCTCAAAAGAGCCCTAGAAATTAAGCAAACTATTTTCTGTGTTTTCCAGAAGGGGACACTAAGGCACAATAATGCCCCAGCATCACATAGTAAGTAGCAAAACCTGAATTCTGTTCCAGGTTGTGTGGCTCCAACATCCATTCTCTTAACACCGTAGACTTCTGCCTCTCAAGATTCCTACCCTTCTAGTTTCAAAGTATCTTGTGCAGGGCACTGCATGGAGCAGGGATGCAGTAAATACTCATTTGAAAATGATTTCCTGATTTTGCTATTATGAAAATCCCATGGACAGAGGAGACTGGTAGGCTGCAGTCCACGGGGTCACGAAGAGTCAGACACGACTGAGCAACTTCACTTTCACTTTTCACTTTCATGCATTGGAGAAGGAAATGGCAACCCACTCCAGTGTTCTTGCCTGGAGAATCCCAGGGATGGGGGAGCCTGATGGGCTGCAGTCTATGGGGTCGCACAGAGTTGGACACGGCTAAAGCGACTTAGCAGCAGCAGCAGTCATCAATTAGGTGTTTAAACTTTTATAACAACTTGGGTTTGTTTGTTTTTTGAAGTGTTATTTCCTCTTTTTTTAATGTTGCTATAGTCTCATATTCCATAGTCTGACTGGCCAATGCTTTTTCATCTCCATAACTGCACGTTATTTTCTGGAAAGCAAATTTCTAGGATCAGATATCCAGAGATGTCTTCTTTTTAGAAAGTTCTCCAGTGTTACCCAGGGAATGTATATTGTCATAAGCCATGTTCCTGGGAACATAATCAGCTTAATTCCTGGAAAGTTAACTTTGATGAAGCAAAATTCTTAGAGCAGCTGCTTTCTATTATCAGTCTGCCATTGCTGGCTTCCTATCCTTAAGAAGCTTTACATATGTGACGGCTTTTAATGTGCACAGCAACCCTGTGAGCATTCCGATAAAGTTTTCCAGGGCCTCTGCTTTGCATGCTTGTTTGTTAGCTGCTCTTTTTCAACTATTGTTATGTCCAGTTTCAACATGAGGACATTTTCAGGATGTGGAAACTCAAGCTCAGGGATCACTGCCCAGTTAGCAGCAGAAAGGGGATTTGAACTGTGTTCACCCAGAACTTACAGAGGTTTCAATGGCACAGGATACCATACAGCCCAAAAGCAAGCAGAAATGAAGGGGTTGAAGGGAAAGCAGATACTTTTTGATGCCTGAGGAATGTGGATGCACATTTAAAATGCACATAGATTGTACAAAACCTTCAGGATTGGAAAGGATGGCCTTTACCCTTTTTTAAAAACTTAACTTTTTATTGGGGTAGAGCCGATAAACAGAGTTGTGTTAATTTCAGGTGGACAGCAGAGGAACTCAGCCATACATATACATGTTTCCATTCTCCCATAGACTCCGCTCCCATCTATGCTACCACTTAACATTGAGCAGAGTTCCCTGTGCTATACAGTAGGACCTTGTTGGTTATCCATTTAAAATACAGCAGGAGGTACATGTCCATCCCAAACTCCCTAACTTCAGAATGACTGCTTGTGACCACCAGCAGCAGAAGGAAGTAACTGAAGAGTGGATTTCTTTTTAGTGAGCAAGATCTGAGCACGCATCCGTTTTAGCTGAGGCATTCACATCCTCGTCTTGCTTCTCGCCCTTCTTCCTGTGTGTGCCCATTCTGGGGAACTGTGTCTTTAACGACATATTTTAAAAAGCCCACGGTTAGCCTGTGAGCACATTATCCTGGCTCTGACCTCAGGAACTGAGTTTGACTCGGCTCTGTATCCAAATAAAATCCAGAGAGGCATTCCTAAACTTGGACCTTTTGTCCAGGCTCACTTCCTGCTGACCCCGTGACAACCTTCCAGCTGGCCGGTGCTCCAGCCGTCCACACAGAATAGGGAGCTGTGTTCTCTAGGGCAGCAAGATCATCCAGCTGATTAGAAGGAGCATGGAATGCAACTAAAATGCCAGTTCTTTCTCCTTTCTGGGTTTGCTCAAGTGCAAAGGTCAACAGGAAGACAGAGCAGCGCAGTGTGTTGGTTGGTAATTCCACCCTCACTAAGGCTCAGGGATGCAATCCATTCCCATGCGTATCTCCTCAAAGAGTCCTTCAATCTCAGATCTTTTTCCCCTAAACACCAGCTTATGTGAACGTGCTATTAGCCGCCAGGGTCCAATTTCAATATTAGCAGTTCCATTCACTTTCAAGGTCCTCACAGTTGTCTATGCTGGGTATGAATCTGACATTGCTGCCTGTTTTCTTTGGGGGCATTTTAGTATCATTATCTCAATGCTTATGTTATTATCTCTGGAAGTGTTGTTTTCCAGCTATTTTCTGCCTTTAAAAAGACAGGGTGGTTTAGCTATTTTATCAATGAAACTTGAGTGTGTAGAGTAGCGAAACTCGTGATTTGTGATTTCCTGTATTTCTTTTATGCCACTACCTGACCAAGGAAACAATATTTTCAGTGAAAATACACCTTAAGGATCATCTGTTTCCTAGTGATTCAATGTGTGTCCACGCAGAAGCAGCATGAATATCTCCCGGGGCTTGGTAGAAACACTCTGTCTTAGCATCACCCCTAGATCTGCTTCTCAGAATCTGCATTTTCTCAAGTCCTGCCTCCACCGCCCTCCAGTGTTTCCTGTGCATGTTCAAGTTTGAAAATCTGTACAGTTTGGCTCAGATCCACACTGCAAATGTCTGTTATAAGCAGTTCTGAGAGGGATTTTCCAGTCTCTTTTTGAGTACTTCCAGTAACAGGAATTTCACTTTTGCAGGAATCATTGGAGAGCTGAAATCTGCCTCATTGTCATTTCCACACATAGACCTGTTTTTTTCTTGTTAGAGCAAACGAAATGTCTAATATGATTTTTCAACTATCTGAAAGTAGCTAACATGTTTCCCAGGTGGCACCATGGAAAAGAATCTGCCTGCCAGTGTGGGACATGCAAGGGGTGCAGGTTTGATCCCTGGGTTGGGAAGATTCTCTGGAGGAGGAAATGGCAAGCTGCTCCAGTATTCTTATCTGGAAAATTCCAGTAGCCCATCAGTAGCCCCCGGGCTCCCCTGTCCATGGGATTTCCCAGGCAAGAATACTGGAGTGGGTTGCCATTCCTTTCTCCAGGGGATCTTCCTGACCCAGGGATTCAACCTAGGTCTCCTGCATTGCAGGCAGATTCTTCACCATCTGAGCCACCAGAGAAACCCATTATCAGATATATCATTTGCAAAAAACTTCTTCCGTTCAGTAATCGGCCTTTCTGTACTGGTGGCAATTCTGTTCACAGTGCAAAAGCTTTTTAGTTTGATGTAGTCCCGTTTCTTTTTGCTTCTGTTTCCTTTGGTTGAGAAGACAGATCTAAAAATACATTGCTAAGACCAGCATCAAAGCACATACTACCTGTGTTTTCTTCTAGGAAGTTTGTGTTTTCAGGATTTACACTTAAGTCTTTAATTCATTTTGAGTTTATTTTTGTATATGGTGTGACAAAGTTCTCCAGTTTGATTCTTTTGCATATGGCTGTCCAGTTTTCCAAATACCACTTATTGAAGAAGTTATCTTTTCTCCATTGTATTCTCTTGTCTCCTTTGTCCTAAATTAAATTAACATATAGGTGTATGGGTTTATTTCTGGACTCTGTTCTGTTCTATTGATCTATGTTTCTGGATTTGTGCCAGTAACATACTGCTTTTATTACTGTAGCTTTGTCATATAGTTTGAAACCAGGGTGAATGGGACCTCCAGATTTGTTCTCTCTTCTCAAGAATGCTGTGGCTAACAGGGTCTTTATGTTTTCTTATAAACTTTAGAATTATTCTAGTTTCATGGAAAGTGTCATTGGCATTTTAGTGAGGATTGCTTTGAATCTGTGGATTGCCTTGGGTAGTATGGTCATTTTAATAATATTAATTCTTCCATGATTATGATTTGTAAGTCCATGATAATCAATGAGCACAATAGATCTTTCCATTTGTTTGTGTCATTTCCTATATCTGTCGTGAATTATAGCTTTCAGTGTACAAGTCTTTTACTTCTTTGGTTAGATTTATTCTTAGGTGTTTTATTCTTTTTGATGTGGTTGTAAATGGGACAGTTTTTTTTTTTTTTCCTCTTTCTGTTAGTTCCTTTTCATAAACACAACAGATATACATATGTATTAATTTTTCATCCTGCAGTTTACTGAAAACATTTATTCCTTCTAATAGTTTTTGGTCTGTGCTTAGGATTTTCTATAGATAGTATCATATCATCTGCAAATGGCAGCAGTTTTACTTCTTCCTTTTCAACTTGGATTCCTTTTATTTCTTTTTCTTTTCTGATTGCTAGGACTTCCAATACTATGTTGGATAAAGATAGCAAGAGTGGTCATCATTGGCTTGTCCCTGATCTCAGAAGAAATTCTTTCAGCTTTTCACTTTTGAGTGTGATGTTACCTATGGGCTTTTTGTATATGGGCTTTAATATGTTGAGATATTTTCCCTATGTGGGGCATCCCTGGTGACTCAGACAGTAAAGAATCTACCCGTAATGCAGGAGACCTGGATTTGACCCCTGAGTCTGAAAGATCCCATGAAGAAGGAAATGGCTACCCATTCCAGCATTCTTGCCTAGAGAACTCCATGGACAGAGAAGCTAGGTGGGCTATACAGTCCATAGGGTTGCAAAGAGTCAGACATGACTGAGCAGCTACCAATTATACTTTTCATGTTTCCTGTGTACTTATTTTGTAAAAAGTTTTTATCATAAATGGATGCTTTTTTTCAAAAGCTTTCCTGTATCTATTGAGATGCTAATGCAATTTCCATCTTCAATTTGTTAATATAATGTATTACATTGATTTGTAGATATTGAAATATCCTTGCAACTCTGGGGATAAATCCCAATTGTTCATGCTGTATGATCCTTTTACTGTATTGCCGAATTTGGTTTGCTGATATTTTGCAACTTTGTCCGTTAGTGATATTGGTGTATGTATGTATGTGCTGTCTTTGTTGTCTTTGTCTGGTTTTGGTATCAAGATGATGCTGACTTTATAGACCAAGTTTGGAAGCATTCCTTCCTATTCTTTTTTTTTGGGGGGGGGGAATATTTTGAGAAGTATAGGTGTTAATTGCTTAAATATTTTATAGAATCCACCTGTGAAACTGTCTGGTCCTAGACTTTTTTGTGTTGGAAGTTTTTGATTACTGATTCAATTTCATTCATAGTAATTGTTCTGTTCATATTCTCTATTTCTACCTGTTCAGTCTTGGGAGATTGTATGTTTCTAGGAATTTATCCATCTCTTCTAAGTTGCCCATTTTTTGGCTGATTATTTTTTGTGGAACTCAAAGTTTGAATTATGAAGATTTAAGATTCAATGAAAATTTAACCTTAATCAACATCCCACTAGAGATGGATGCTGAGTATTTTGTGGCCATTATCTAGGGAATGTGTTCCATTCTTTTGCTACTCAAAGTGTGGTCTAAAAACCAGAAGTCTCAGCATCATCCAGGAGCTTACCAGAAATGCAAAATCTTTGTCCCAAACCAAAGCTCCAGAATCCAGATCTGCTTTTCTTTTTAACCGTGCAACGAAACATTTATTAACATTTTGAACAGGTTCAGGTATTACTGAAACTGGTAATTTCTAAACTTAAATTGGGACAAATGGCTAGAGTGAAGAATGATGCCACCATTGGGCATTATGAATGTACATCTTAAGAATTAATGGCCACCCTTCAGATGAAGGACAAGGTTCAGGGTCAACTCTTTCTGGATGTTGTAATCAGAAAGAACGAGCCCATCTTCCAGCTGGGCATTTGTATTTTTCGAAAAATTCCAAGATAATTAGGATGTGTATCTGAATTTTAAATATTGATTATAGGTTTTTCTATTAAATGATACCGTTAGTGAAATAAAATTCTATTATTTTCTGTTGACCAATCATGATACAATGATACTAAGTGAATAATAGTTACCTGTTCACAGTAGTAAAAGATGTTTACCAGTTTTCACAATCAAAAGCCAAACAAAAAATAAAAGATAATTACAACTGCAAATCAAAATGGAAGCATGATACAATTTGGGAGGTCAAGAAGAGTGATGTGGTAAGTGGGAGTGCATTCATGCACATGTTTTCCTCCACCCAGCCAATCTGTCTTTTGACTGGTGCATTTAATCCATTTACTTTAAGGTAATTATCCATATGTATGATCCCATTACCATTTTCTTAATTGTTTGGGTTTATTTTGTGTACGTCTTTTCCTTCTCTTGTGTTTCCTATCTAGAAAAGATCCTTGAGCATTTATTGTAAGCTCATTTGGTGGTGCTGAATTCTCTTAACTTGTGCTTGTCTGAAAAGCATTTGATTTCTCCATCTAATCTGAATGAGAGTCTCACTGGGTAGAGGGTTCTTGGTTGTAGGATAAGATAAAATACTAAAAGCAACAAGGGAAAAATGACAAATAACATGCAAGGGAACTCCCATAAGGCTATCAACTGATTTTTCAACAGAAACTCTGCAAGTCAGAAGAGAATGGCATGATATACTTAAAGTGATGAAGAGGGAGAACCTACAACCAAGAATCTGCATTTTAGCCAGGTCCCTAGATGATCGACTAAGGTCCATCTAGTCAAGGCTGTGGTTTTTCCAGTAGTCACGTAAGGATGTGAGAGCTGGACTGTGAAGAAGGCTGGGTGCTGAAGAATTGATGCTTTTGAAGTGTGGTGTTGGAGAAGACTCTTGAGAGTCCCTTGGACTGCAAGGAGATCCAACCAGTCCATTCTGAAGGAGATCAACCCTGGGATTTCTTTGGAAGGAATGATGCTAAAGCTGAAGCTCCAGTACTTTGGCCACCTCATGCGAAGAGTTGACTCATTGGAAAAGACTCTGATGCTGGGAGGGATTGGGGGCAGGAGGAGAAGGGGATGACAGAGGATGAGATGGCTGGATGGCATCACTGACTCGATGGACATCTGAGGGAACTCCGGGAGTTGGTGATGGACAGGGAGGCCTGGTGTGCTGCGATTCATGGGGTTGCAGAGTCGGACACAACTGAGTGACTGAACTGAACTGAACTAGATGATCTGAGATGCACTAGCCTGTTTTTCTTATTCTTTTTTATTTTATTTTTCATTTATGGCTGTGCTGTGTAGCTTGTGGGGTCTGTTTCCTGACCAGTATTAAATCTGTTCACTCAGCAGTGAAAGTGTCGGTCTTAACCACTGGACCGCCAGGGAGGTCTCACTAGTCTGATGTAATGCTCCATCAAACAGGCTTCAACTACGGGCTCCACCTGTGTTGTTTTCCAGTTTCTGTTTGTTTAAACTACAGAGTGCATATTGATACCACTCACCTTTATGCTTGTACAAAGGGCTATGTCTTTTGTTCCTCATTTGTCCTATTTTCCACTTCATTTAGGACATAAACAATGTAATTTGGAAAGAGAACTTGTGATCTCTCTGGGAGCTGAATTTTCTCAGCCAGGATATTTATAGAATAAGAGACACCAGTGTTCCACGCGCCCTCTGTTTCAACTTCTGATGGCTTTGTTGCTAATAAGTGCCCTTCCCTTGGTGTTTGAGCATCTCGAGTGTTCTTGCTGAGGCAGCAAGGAAAATGCAATTCTGTGCTGTGCAGGAGGTGTTCCTGGTAATGAGTATGATGCTAAGCCCCTGTGCCTCTCAGCGTTTATTGAATTTGGACACAAACTTTAAGAACGTGGACCGCTAGGGTCTGAACTCAGCCTGGCGAGTTCACTGGGGGATCCTGGTAAGCTGTCTCTGGTCACGTGGCAGTTCCCTACTACTCTCTCTCTCTTTCCATTGTTCGTCTGTTCTATGAGCCAGCTTTATGGACTATTTTGGTCCCCCATCTATTTACTCTGCCCCTTGGAATAACAGAATGAGTACCATTCTGAATCTCAGGAGGCTTTTAGACACCATGCCTGCTAATATTGCAGGTTTCCAATAAATGTGACATCATTTATGACATCTTTCTGTTATTATTAATAATTAGAGATAGGACTTTGAGGTACTATTTAACTCTTTCAGCTTGCATTTTCCTTATCAAAATAAAACTTAGACTGAAAGACTATCTCTATACAGAGAGTTCATGCTTTTCTGAATGGCCTATCTTAAGACAAGCATCCCCTGGACTCTGACTTTTGATGGAAAGTAACCTCTTGCCATTTTGTGTCATGGAATGCTGAGGGAAGGTGAACAAGGCTCCCTGTTTCCCAGCACTGGGACCTCTCATCTACTGTATGTACTACACTTCTTCATAAAGTTTTTTATTGAGAAAAATTTCCAAGCTCTTAAAAGACAAGTGTGATACTATAAGACATAAAAACAATCGATAGTGCACAGCACATCAATGTCACTCTAACAGGAAGTGATAAAGTACATTTTGTCTATGACCTTCTAGGTTTCACTTTGTGCAGTGACAAAAACCAGAGAAGCATGGCTCCTAAAAATATATTGCGTGGGTAAAGCCACTGGAAACCAGTACACGTTTATTCTCTGGATTTGGAGATTTCTATTTAGATTTTATTTTTAAAGTTACTGCCTTGAAGACTTCTAATGATGACTTTTCTCTCAGGTGCCTTTCTCTGATTTTGAGCTTTTAAATGGTTATGTTTTATGCCAGTCAATCATGAACTCATCTCAAGCTATAAGCATTTAAGCCTCTGTGGTTGGATGAGATATCCTCATGCCAGTATCATTTTATGAGTTATTTTTTAACTATTATCATCTATTCAGAGAAGGCAATGGCACCCCACTCCAGTACTCTTGCCTGGAAAATCCCATGGACGGAGGAGCCTGGTAGGCCGCAGTCCATGGGGTCGCTAGGAGTCGGACACGACTGAGCGACTTCACTTTTACTTTTCACTTTCATGCATTGGAGAAGGAAATGGCAACCCACTCCAATGTTCTTGCCCTGGAGAATCCCAGGGATGGGGGATCCTGATGGACTGCCGTCTATAGGGTTGCACAGAGTCGGACATGACTGAGGCGACTTAGCAGTAGCAGCATTATCATCTATTAAATGCCCCCTTTGGAGTCTCTGCTTTTGCTCAGCTCTCACTGTAGAGTGAAGAAGATCTGTTTCTCATCTATTCGTTCTGCCACGCATTCAATGCCCTGTGATTAAAAAACCAAGCAATTATTTATCAAGAGTTTCTCTATCAACATTGTGGGTCATTCCTTAAGTCTCTAGTATGTGCTGTATTTTCACATTTGTTTTATTGACGGGGATGTAAATGGAAGAGCAATTAAACTCCAGGTCTTGAATTAAGAAAAGAGACCAGGACTTAAAACTTGGAGTTTCATTCCCTGTGATCCATTTTCATGTAATATCACCTGCCACCTATAGATTCAGCACGTGTTGCCTAAAGACTTTAGCTTTCATTCTTCTCAGCAGTCTGGGGACAAAGATCTGTCCACACCCTGAGCAAACTCTTACCCCCCAGCACATTCTACTTTACTTTTATTTTATATTGAACTATGATTGATTTTCATTGCTGTTAGTTTCAGGTATACAGCAAAGTGATTTCAGTTACAGATATTTTTTTTTCTAATTCTTTTCCCATTTACATTATTACTGGAATATTGAGCAGGGTTCTCTGTACTATACATTGGGGCCTTGTTGATTATCTATTTTACGTATAGTTGTTTGTGTCTGTTAATCCCAGCCTCCTAATTTATCCTTCCCATCTTTCCTGTTTGGCCACCAAAAGTTTATTTTCTAAGTCTATGAGTCTGCTTTTTAAATAAGCTAATTAATATCAATTTTTTTATTCCACCTATAAGTGACTTCGTATGATACTTTTCTTTCTCTGACTTACTTCACTAAGTATGAATATCTCTAGGTTCATTCATATTGCTGCCAAATAATTATTTCATTTTTTAATAGCAAGTTCACATTCCATTATATATATGAACCATATCTTCTTTATCCATTCATCTGTCAATGGACATTTAGGTTTCTTCCCTGTCTTGGCTATTGTAAATAGCAGCACATTCTGTTTTTAAAGCCAATTATCCTTAAAGTCAGAAATCTGAAGTTTCTGCAGACAAAAAGGAAAGTCTGGCTGGATCCTTTTTCTCCCAAAGTGGGTAACTAAGAAATGGCTGGAGTGAAACAAAGCCATGGGTTTACCTCATTCTTTTATGAAATATCTCACTTTGTAAAGCATGTAAGTTCATACTCCGCAATAGGGAAAAAGCAGCACAAATGTCTTTCTTATAAACATGTCATAAGTAGGAGATGATCCACACTATTCAATATAAAGAACATGTTTCTAAAGTTCCTCTGCACCTTGAATTTGCATTAAGAGATTTTAGATGGCTAATTTCAGATTTATAGATTTTTGCTAGGATGAGTTTAATCTTTTAGATCATGAAGAAATTTAGCAGTGGGAATTTAGAAGAACTTATTTCAAATCATCTAGGTGGTGACAAATTAATTATATCTTAAACAAGCTTTGCTTATCCATCACCCTTCAAGAATGGTTCCGCCTCTTTCAACAGTACAGTTGACATATTATTCACTCATACTATATGTCTTCAAGAAAACTTGGTAAAGAACTATAATAGTTTAATTAGTTAAAAGTTTTTTGATGAGAGGGGTTATTGGTTCAATGGAAGTATTTGAAGAAAGGAAAGCCAGGCACAAATTGAGAAAATAAAAGCCCAGTCAACATAGTGATGTATGTTGGCAGCTGGTTTTATGGAAATTGCCCAACTGAAATATCAAAGGTGTATTTTATTCCTATGAATGAAATTGACTGCAAATAATGAAGTAATTTAGCACACAACATGCAAGATTTTTACCTAGCCGTTCCCTCTTAGGGACATTCCATGGTTTGATAAAGGGGTTCATGTGTTTTTGCTAACTTTCCATAGGGATTTTTAGAGAAATTTTGAGTATAAGCAATAAAACAAACCTTCTTTTTACAGCACAGATATTTGTCTTATAGATGGCGACGAGAATATCCTTATTTTACAAATGTCGCTGAAAGATTGCATTCATCTTGACAATTCATTCTCACTACTGTAAACATATTACTCTGTAATCTCCTGTACTGGATCTTAAAGTCACTTGCATTAAAAGTGCTCTACTACATGCCACTGTTAACGTTCTTTGGTTAAAGAGGAACTAATTGCCATCTCGAGTATGTTCACTTTGCCCTTTGGGTATGCAGCTCTTCTAGTTAACTTTTTCTACCCTCTGGAAATATTTGAAGATTCGGGATCATGGCATGTCCTCAGATCTGGAGTTCTCAGAGCTGAACTTTGACAAATTTAGTCTACGTAATAGTTGTTTCCACAAGTTTTCCCTTGATGCAGAAGCATTTGCCTTTGCTAGGGAAAAGCATTTCCCTAGTCAGAAGCATTTGTGACGCCATAAAATAGATGCATGGCTAATAAGGCACTTAAGTATGAGATCAGTGGGTGATGTCATTGCTCTTCTTTTATTGCAAATAAATAGCAATTTTCTTGGGCTCCAAAATCACTGCACATGGTGACTGTAGCCATGAAATTAAAAGACACTTGTTCCTTGGAAAGAAAGCTAAGATAAGCCAAGACAGCATCTAAAAAGCAGAGACATCACTTTGTCAACAAAAGCTCCATATAGTCAAAGCTATCGTTTTTCCAGTAGTCAGGTATGGATGTTGAGAGTTGGACCATAAAGAAGGCTGAGCGCTGAAGAATGGATGCTTTTGAGCTGTGATCGGGGAGAAGAAACTTAAAAGAGTCCCTTGGACTGCAAGGAGATCAAACTAATCAATCCTAAAGGAAATCAACGCTGAATATTCATGGGAAAGACTGATGCTGAAGCTCCAATACTTCCCTCCCTTGATGCAAAGAACTGACTCATTGGAAAAGACCCTGATGCCAGGAAAGAGTGAAAGCAGAATTAGCAAGGGGTGGCAGAGGATGAGATGATTAGGTAGTATCACTGGCTCAATGGATATGAATTTGAGCAAGCTCTGGGACATAGTAGAGGAAAAGGAGTCTGGCATGCGGCACCCTATGGGATCAAAAAGTCAGAAGCAATTTAGCAACTGAACAACAACAACAAAAGGAGCAATTGAATTGGAACTGACCGAGAAGTATCCAGTGTGGTGGATTTGGTTTGCATGATCCAGCTCATGGACTGATTTTAAATTTATTTTTTCCCAGAACAGTAAAGTGATCTACCTCTGGTCTGTATGTAGCCTATGGGTTTAATGTATCAGCAATATTTGATTATAAACCTTTGAGAATAAGTAACAAATAGCTGCTCTATTAGTCTCCAAGGTGTACTAATCTTATTCCTCTTTAATTCTCACGTGAAGTTTGAAATTACTGCAGATTAGCTAGCTTATATATAGACTACCAAGGAATGACCTGTGAACAAGTGGGAGCAGAAACACCAGAACAGCTAACATTGCTGGTTTCTGTCTGATTTATATTGCTTCTCGTAAAATGGAATGTCTGGGACTGGCAATGCCATGACTGCCTTGGTAGGCAGGCACACGCATGAAGTAGGATCCAGGCAGCCATTATGTTAATCTCATTAACAGAAAGCATGGCGTTAGGAAAAAAGCTTGGTGTGTGTGCGCTTCAACAACCAAGTGTCTTAAAATTTAAAGTATGCTATTAACAGAAAGCATGGTGTTAGGAAAAAAGCTTGGTGTGTGTGTGCTTCAACAACCAAGTGTCTTAAAGTATGCAGGATCAGCATATTTAATTTTCTCAGACTAGCCATTGAAAAAAGAAATTCTTCCAGGATCACTGACTGACTACTAGTATCACCTCTCTACTTTTCTCAGCATCTGCGCCTCGTGTTGTGCCAGTTTTGTTACAGTTACGTGTTTGATTCTGATAGCCACGGATTTGGAACATATGCTGGTGTAAACTGTGCCATGATCTCTGTTATGCTTCACCAGTATAACCTTGCAAAGGCGTAGGACATCTTGGAGCCCTTTCAGAAGAGCATCCTAGCCTTATGCGTTAGGGGCTGCCCAGCAGTGCTGCAGAAATGAGTTGCCTGCTACAAGCAGCCCAGGGAGTGTGTGATTGATGTGTTTTCTGGATTCATTACCTCACCGGGATGCCACTCTGAATTGCCACAGAAAGAGAGAAAAATGCATCCTCATGTCCTGCATCCCTGCCTCTCTCACCACTTAGGATGAACACAGAGCTTCTCCCTTGAATCCAGGTGATAACCAGAATAGGAGAATTGGGCAGGACTCAAAGGTCAGGTATCTCAGATTCAGTTTGAAATGACTTTAAAGGTATGGTGGTAACACTCACTTTCATAACTTGTAGGTTTCTGAAAAGAGTATTCATCTTTGTCAGTTGGGACTACTATAACAAATGTACCATAGACTGGGTGGCTTAAACAACCAACTTTTATTTTGTGCATTTCTAGAGGCTGGAAAGCCCAGGATCGGGGTGTTGGGGGCTTTGGTGTCTGGTGGGAGAACTCATCCAGGCTTGTGGGTGACTGCCTTCTGGTGGAATCCTCTTCAGGCAGAGACAGCAGGCTTTGGCCTCTTTCTCTTTTTATTTGTTCTTGGCCGCACTACATGGTATATAAGATCTTCGTTCCCTGACAAGGAATCAAACTTGTGCCCTTTGCACTGGGAGCATGGAGTCTTAGCTACGGGACCATAGGGAAGCCCCCTCTTTCTCTTCTTAAAAGAAGGCTGATCCCCATCATGGGGGCTCCACCTTCATGATCTCATCATGACCTAATCATCCTCCAAAGGTGCCATCTTTGAATATCATCCCGTTGGGGGTTAGGGCTGTCACATAGGAATTTGGCAGAGGGGGTGGTTGGATACAAAAATGCAGTCCATAACACTATTATAAGGCAAGGAAAAGGAAAATAATAATTCTTATATCATGCTTACTATATGTGTGTCCTTTCTTATAAATACAAGGAATGGCCCCTTTCCTAAATTTTCAAATATATGTTTTCAAATTGATTTGTATTAGTCATTGTGTTAATTTTTTTTAAAGTGTTTCTAGATTTTTTTGTTGGGAAAATGAGATACTAATAAGAAAGACAAAACTGACAGAAATGGAAAGTGGCAGCTTTTCTAGTAAAAGATGAAGCCTCTAGATTATTCATAGAGGAATTTCTACCCCTATAACCTTTGTAAGCGATTTCTCTTTTTTCCCATCCTGAAAATATATTTAATTTGGCAGAATGGACCACAGGCATGTTTTCATTTCAAGTAGAATTTGAAATGGTTTATCAGGACCTTAGCTTTGGCCCCAAAGGCTGTTTACTAGGTGAAATACTATTTTATTTTGCTTGGAAAGAATAAATATTTTAGTAGAATATTCTGGCTTCCAAATCTGACCCCTTGGCAACAGCAGTGTTAAGTCAGTGTATGCTAGTGGATACCATAAAATCCTAAGATGTTGCCAAAGTATCTTAAACTGAATTTCTTGGATGAAAGTTGTTTAAAGAGTCTTGTACCATCTTCCCAGGAATTACTCAGGAGCCCTCATAAAAACAAATTCTGCCTCTGATACTGTGAATTGGAATCTTTTTCTGTGTTTGCTTCACATCTCGAGTCATGATTGGCTGTGAACACATCAGTGGCGAGTCTTTCGAGTCTCTTTCATTTGTGTGTGTGTGTGGGGGGGGGAGCGGGGGGAGATGTGCGTCTACGTTTTATCACATTTGAAAATCAGGGGACAGTTGATTCTATGATACTTAAAAACATAGGCTGTACCTGTGATGTTAACCCACTGTAAATGCCTGGGTTTTTACTTGATGAATGTGAATACAGATAAATGTGAATTAATAGGTGTGCAACCAAATGCCAGGGCATTTCTATTCAATTAAGTACACGAACACAGAAATTGTTTCAGCCTCTGTATAAGGATGTGCCCTGGATGTTCCCATAAAAGGTTTGAGGTGACATACAAAAGAATGCTTTACAATGAATAGGATAAACTTGAACTAGAAATAGAAAACCAAGACTGTTGGCAGGAAGTGGAATACTGAATACTTCATTTCCTGGTGACCCAAACAGAAAGCAGGCAAATAGGGACGTCCTTATCCTTATACGACTAAGGAAGTTCCGTGGGAGAGACCCAAGTTTTTTCTAGCAGAAAATTCTAAAAAAAATGTTCTCAATTTACTTAACAGTTGCTTAAAACAGTTGAGTTTGAATTTGGTGTTTTAAAACAGTACTATAGGTAGATTTATATTTCCAAATATGAGGTGTTGGGTTTTTTCAGTTTTACTTTGATAAATATCCTATTAGAAAGAGGAAAATAAATGGGAAGTGATTCACTCTGGTTGGCCACTGTGGCCAGTAGGGACACAGACTGACTGGGAGGCCTTGCAGTGTCCCCCTGACCTGGATTCATGTCCAGCTGTGTGTCTTGGTCAAGTTCGGTGACCTTCAGGCTTTTTTTTCCAATCTATAACATAAAAAATATTACATTGCAGTTAGTGAGATGACATGAGAAAACCTACAAAAATAAAACTAGGGTCACCGTAGTGCTGTCTCCAACATTGTTGTAAAGATAAAAGTATATATTTTCCTCATTTTCTTGTGTGAATGCATTCATACATAATTTTCACTTTCATAATCAAAGAATGTGTTACGCGAATGAGAATAATCGTAGAAATTATAACCGACTTGGGTGGTTCAATTCAGCAGCCACTGCTATAGTTACTGGGGACGTGCAGGGAATGAGTTATTATGGATATGAGTTTCCAAAGCTATGGAGCTGACCTTTGGGGAACAAAACACACTATTGTTTCAAACAATAAAGATAACTTATTCACACTGAGGGGCTTCCATGGAGGCTCCGAATCAATGCGGGAGACCCAGGAGTTTGATCCGTGGGCTGGAAAAATCCCCTGGAGAAGGGAACGACAACCCACTGCAGTATTCTTGCTTGGAGAATTCCATGGACAGAGAAGCCTGGTGGGCTACAGTCCATGGGGTCGCAGAGTCGGAAACGACTGCGTGACTTAACACCGTGTACACATATGCATTCATAATGAAGGGCTTCCCAGGTGGCGCTAGGGGTAAAGAATACGTCTACTAAGGCAGGAGACACAAGAGACACGGGTTCAATCCCTGGTTCTGGAAGATCCCTTGCAGTAGGAAATGACACCCCACTCCAGTATTCTTGCCTGGAAAATTCCATGGGTGGAGGAGCTTCGTGGGGATGTTGTCCACGGGTTGAAAAGAGTTGGGTACAACTGAGCACGTGCTACTGCTACTATTCATAAAGAAAATCTTGGTCAGATTAGATTCACTGCCTCTTGCTTTTAAAGGTGAATATGCCAAACAAAAATAAACTCTTGGAGAAATTTAGGATTGTTAGACTTTATTTTGCTTTAAAACAATGCTAACTCTGGGGGGCTTTGTGATTGTTGGAATGTTTGTCCTGCACAAGTAGCCCCAACCTCCTGGGCATCTGGAATTCGAGAGCCACAGTTCTTTTTACCAGCCTGGTGGCCCCTTGATTTCCCTCTAATGTGTGATATCTAATCTGCTCAGCATTTGAAAATCAGATAATCAAGTTAATTTTAGCTTTGAATAAAATAAGAGTAAATAGAATCTCGTCATCTAGGTATCAAGTATCTGGGTTTTTATACATGAACTCTGTGCCTTGTCTTTTAGTTCCTTGGAGCTCCATTTGATTTAATTGCTGGTTTTCACTGTGTTCTGGAAAGGTGAAATGTTATTCTGCTTTCTGCAAGTGTTATCAAAAATGACAAGACCTCAGGAATGCCCCACAGGCACAAAGTTCAAAGTCATTAAAATTCTTGAATACTTGAACGCTCAGTTACAGTCACTAACAGAGAATCACAGCTCTTTCCTCAAGTTTACTTTGGAATTGTACGCAAGAGGCAATTGTTTATCCCTTAACGAGTTTGGGGTGGCGGGGGGGACACTTCTCTGCAGGTGGAAGCCAGGGTTTAGCCAGGCTCTTCAAGATCTCCTTCCTGTGTTTCACCTACCTGCCTCTGCGTAATAGTCTCTTTTTTGGGGGGTTTCATTCTCACTGAAAAGGAGAGATGTTCTAAAACAACGTTTTAATTAACAACATTAATTTTTAAAGTATTTTAAATTGACTTTTCAATATCTTTGAGTTTTCATTTCAGCTAAATCGCATTTAAATATTTCCTCGTCCATACACCATATTTTCCAGTACCTTGCAAAGGGGATATTTTATTTCCATTATTCCGTAAAGATAGTGACAAGAAATAGAAATAAGTGCTTCCCACATGACAATCTGGAAGGAGATCACTGCTTTATATATTTTTTCTGACACAAAGGACTACATAATTTTTTTCTTGCTTTAATTTGGTTATGTACCATCTTTATTGACATTGTCAATAGACCGTTAACTTCTTTTCCTTTTACTCTGCTGTATAAAATTCTGTATTCTGCACCACATTTGTTAACAATCAGTAGTTCCGCCTGATCTTGCCGTTAAGTTTATAGCATGTTGAATAGTATCTGAAATGCTTCTGTCAGTTCTGCTAGCTGACATTTATTGTGCTCCTAACCTGCCCTGAGTTCTAAGATCAAGACAACTCACACGATCTTATATAGCTCCATCACAAGTCTTTGACACAGATTAAGTTTTAATCCCCACTTTACAGATGAGAGAACTGAGGCTGGCGATGTTACTTGATTCAGGCAGCTAATAGACCTGTGAACCAGAATTGTATGCAGGAAAGTTGGACTTAACTTCTTTTTCAAAAAAATTGAAGTGCAGTTGACTTACAATGTTGTGTTAGTTTCAGGTATATAGCAAAATGATCCAGTTCTATATACATATACATCTATTTTTTCAGGTTCTTTTCCCTAATAGATTATTACGAAATATTGAGTATAGTTTCCTGTGCTATACCATAGGCCCTTTTTGATGATCTGTTGTATGTAGAATTGTGTGTATATGTTAATCTCACACTCCTGATGTATCTTGCCCTGTCCTTCCTTTCCCTTTGGTAACCATAAGTTTATTCTCTGTGTATGTGGGTCTGTTTCTGTTTTGCATATAAATTCATTTGTATCTGAACTTATTTTCAGATTCTACCTATAAGCGATATCCTGTGGTATTTGTCTTTGTCTAACTTACTTCACTTAGTATGATAGTCTCTATTTCGGTTCAGTTCAGTCGCTCAGTCATGTCCAGCTCTTTGCAACCCCGTGGACTGCAGCACGCCAGGCCTCCCTGTCCATCACCAACTCCCGGAGCTTACTCAAACTCATGTCCATTGAGTTGGTGATGCCATCCAACCATCTCATCCTCTGTCGTCCCCTTCTCCTCCCACCTTCAATCTTTCCTAGCATCAGAGCGTTTTCAAATGAGTCAGTTCTTTGCATCAGGTAGCCAAAGTACTGAAATTTCAGCTTCAGCATCAGTCCTTCCAATGAATATTCAGGACTGATTTCCTTTAAGATGAACTGGTTGAATTTCCTTGCAGTCCAAGGGACTCTCAAGAGTCTTCTCTGGATAGTCTCTAGAGTCATCCATATTACTGCAAATGGCATTATTTCATTCTGTTCTATGGCTGAGTAATATTCCATTGTATATTTGTACCACATCTTTATCCATTCATTTGTCCATGAACAGTTTAAGTTGCTTCCATGTCTTCATGGAATAGTGCTCAGTGACCATTGGAATATATGTATTTTTTCTGGTTATGGTTTTCTCCAGGTATGTGTCCAGGAGTGGGATTGCAGGATCATCTGCCTACTCTTTTTAGTTTTTTGATGAACCTCCAAGTACTGTTCTCCATGGTGGCTGCACCAGTTTGCATTCCCACCAACAGTACTCTCCACAGCAGTACTCTGAGTGCTGCCACTGACACAGAGCCGTGGTCTAGGTTGATGCCTGGGAGCAGTAACTGCTATCCATATCCATAGCATTTCTTTCCAAAGGAATAGAGTTGTAGACTTGTGCTTATCTCCGTCTGACCCAGGGATCAATTTCTTCACAACCTATGAAGTTTCTTGGAAGTGTTTCTCTACCCTGCCAAATTGCATTATTACTCTCATACAAATTCCAGCAACTAATCTTACCTCAGTTGCACGCTCTTGTACGTGATTTCAGAGACATGAGCTGAGAAATAGAAAACTACAGAGCCTCTGTGTGCTTGTAGGGACGTGAACATGACCTGACCAAATTTGTCTGCACCTGCTCTAAGTGGATGAGCTTAAACTTTATACTGTGTAAGCACCAAATGAATATAAAATATGGCTTACCATCCAAATATGTAAAACTTCCGAAATGTATTCTCAGCTCAGATCCCCAAAAGTGCAGCCTCACCTACCCAACTGCCTGTCACTTATTCTAACAAATAGGAAGTATTCTTTGCCCCAAATCAGGAATTAGCATCTCCAATTTTTACATGGCGAGAGAGGTGACAGTTTTCTTCCTGTTAACCACTCTGTCCCCTCTAGTAAGTGTTACGTCTTTTTTAGGGTGGCTGACAGTTAGTTGTAATGTTTGAATAATTCTGTCTTCCTCTGATTTTACAGTTCCTGAGGGGCATTGATGCCAAAGACTTGCTTCTTTTCTTGCCTTTTGGGAAAAAAAAAAAATCAGAGAATCTCTTAAGTCATCTATAAAACAGTTTACCGTTTCTGGTCTTACGTTTAGATCTTTAATCCATTTTGAGTTTATTTTTGTATGTGGTGTTAGAAAGTGATCTAGTTTCATTCTTTTACAAGTGGTTGACCAGTTTAAAATAAAAAAATAAATAAAATAAAATAAACACTGTTTACCATCTTTTGGTAAAGTTAAAATTTAATGGTCTGTAAGAATCTTCAGAAGCAATACAAATATTTTTAAATGATTTAATTTTAATCGTGACAAAGCATCAGTATGTTCACTCTGAGAAAGACTCTCAGAGTGATGTCCCTTCTCTGGGTGTGGGAGAGTTTCTGAGAGAATCTGCCACATGGCAGGAGGGGAAGAAACAGCTTGAAAACCACTTTTCTTCTGGATCTCTGAGAGACAAGTCTATAAAACTCTTGATTAGAGCTGTTACTGTCAAAAGATAAACCCAAGTCCTACTGCATGTACTGGGCAAAAGTTTGCTTTTTCTTCATTCAGTGTGAAGTAAAACCAGAAAACTCGGAAGCAAGATGAAATGGCTGATGAAACACACAATCCTAGAACAGTTTAGAATGTCTTTTGGAAAGTAAATCACAAATGATATGACAATTCATATTTATCAATAAGAGTAAAAAGGCCCTAAAAGACTTAGGGTCTTTCTCTGCCTTGTCACTGAAAATGTTGCAACACACTACTTGAGATGCATTCTTTTTCCCTGCCTCCCTTCTTCCCTTCCTTCCATATAAGCATGTCCCGTGCAATACTTGGTGCACAGGTACACTGGAAAATATTTGTCTTTTATCTGAGGTTCAATATTTTAGAAAAAATAGTACAATAATAGTATGTTTTCAGTATCCAAACAAAAATAGCATAATAGAATAATAATTTAGCATATGGTATAAAACATCTTTTATAAAATATTTTAATACCATGCAAAGAGTTGACTCATTGGAAAAGACTCTGATGGTAGGAAAGACTGAAGGCAAAAGAAGAAGGGGAGCAGAAGAGGATGAGATGGTTACATAGCATCACCAACTCAATGGATATGAAACTGAGCAAACTCTGGGAGATAATGGAGAAGAGAGGAGTCTGGTGTGCTGCAGTCCACGAGGTCACAAAGACTCAGACATGACTTAGCCACTGAATGAAAACCAAAACGTGTGTTATCTGACAAGCCTACACATTTAAGCAAATGCCATCCAATTGCCAGCAACCAGGAGGAGACATGATCTAGAGGTCATCCCTGGTGCTTTGTCTTCTTTTCTGCTCACAGTCGTAGCCAGAACCTGTCATGTGATGTCAGTTTGACCGCAATGGATACTGGAAGTTAAGGACAACTCACAGATAATTGGTGACCAGGAAGGGCTCTGTTGGATTTGCCCAGTGATACTTGTGCATCAGTAAAGAAGAAGGAAGATTACGTAACAGTAGAGAACTCTGAAAGTACTGTGGGCATTTAAAGGAGTGAATAATCTCTTTTATCTGGGGGTGCCATGTGGAGATGGGATCTAACCTGAGTCTTGCTGGGCAGGTAGAGACAAGGAAAAGGGAATTTTATGAGCAAAACAGCATAAGCATTACCAGGGAGGCAAGAAAGGGCACAGAGGAGATGAAGTTGACATCATTGTCCTGATCACCCTTTGATTAGCATATGGATCTCTCAGGTCCATCATCCCTATTCTTACCTTATTCAAAAGAGGATTTAATTTTAAATTGACTCATAATATCCTATGAAGATAATCAGAAAAACTGGGGAGAAAGAGGGTTGTGGATTTTGGATACATTTGCCAAGAGAGGGTTCATATATAACAAATAAAATTAGATGGTAAATTCTCAATTTATATGATTGGCTTATACGTTCCTCTGTACAAGAGAAGATCTTATCAGATGAAGAAATCTGAAGCTTCTGGAGGTTTTGGAGAGATGCTTTAAACATCACAAAGATACTCTGGAGATAAAAAACAGAGACTCAATTATATTTAAGATTTCACCTTGTATGTTTATTTTTTATGAATTGCTGCATAATTCCTAAGTGATGAGCTTTGTAGGGCATTTGTCTGGTTCTGAAAAAATCATGAGCAAGACAATAAGGGACATGTTGGAAGAGAAAGAAAAACAGTTTATACTTTGTCCAAAATTTAAAAGTGAATTGATAGTTTAAACATGAAGAACTATGCAGACTCTTTTCTGAAAGCATTCAGTGTATTACTAGAACATAAAGGGGATTCTCATTTTGAAAAACCACTTGGAAGATGTACATCTCTCTGTGAACATAAACTCTCTGCTTCTGGAAAAGAAGGATTATGATTCCCATTTGCTATTGCAGACTCAGTCCTTACAAAAGTTAGTTTGCTTTAATGAGATATATTTGTGCTTTGTGTATGCATGCTCAGTTGCTCAGGCATGTCCAGTTCTTTGCGACCCCACCAGGCTCCTCTGTCCACGGGATTCCCCAGGCAAGAATATTGCAGTGCATTGCCATGCCTTTCTCCAGGGGATCTTCCCAACCCAGAGATGGAGCCTGCATCTCTTATGTCTCCTGCATTGGCAGGCGAGTTCTTTACCACTAGCACCACCTGGGAAGCCCATAATTGCAATATCCCCAAATAAAAAATTGTTCAAACCCATTAAGAAAAAAAAAGAAACGAAACACTGCTTAACAGATTTACTTCTAGCTTTGGAAGCTAAATTGTGATGTTGAGTACATTTCAGGAGTTAATTATTGAGGTTCTGAATATCAGAACTGAAAATCAAAATCTTGATATAGCCCATAATGGCTTTGGGGAAGGAAAGGAATATTTACTCTTGCTAAGATTAGTGGACAAGTCTGGTCAGAACATCATGAGGAAAACATATTTCTCTGCTCAGGACTGTGTTATCTCCATGTTTCACATTCTTGCCCTTTTTGGAAGCTGGAGTTATTCCAAACTCTCAAGAGGTTTGCTCTAAGATCTAAATTGCTACACTTATCCTTCTTAACTAGGCATTCATAGTCAAGGCATGCATTTAAAAAAAAAAAAAACAGACATATTTTAATGAAAACAGTCTTTTTACTCTAGCATCTTCTTTGCTGCATGACTCTGAAAATGGTCTGGTCTTCTTTTTACCTGATTTCTGTAATCCCTGAAGCATGCAGAGGAACCATTTATTTCTCTGTAAAACACACTGAGAACAAAGTCAGCTGGTAATAAATGCAACAATCATCTTCTCTAAGCGAAAAGTGAATAGCAGTAGTGTTGAAGAAGAAAAGAATAATTTAAAAAAATCCCATTGTTCAGCACCTCAGAGCTGAAGGATCTTGTTTATTTTTAAGTGGTCATGACACTAAATGGGAAATCTGATTTCTTTTGCATGTTCAATTTCTTACGGCTCCATGCGTAGCGTATAGTAGAAGCTCAATGCTGTGACATGCCCCTCAGTTCTTCCACTAACCAGCTCTTGGGCAGGTAAACTCACTATTCTAGGACCTAGTTTCTCATCTTCACACAAGCCTGACAGGGAATAGGATCAGCCTCGTAGGGTTATTGTGAGCATTGAGTAGGTCAAGATCTGTAAGGTGCTTGGCGCTCACTGTGCCTTGGTTGTAAGTGCTTAGAAAATGTGGAAGAATATTGCTTTTATTGACAAATGACCAAAGAACATCTCAGAGAACATTTTTTTTTTCTGTATCTGATTATTTTCAATGTTCTAGGTTTTAGGCTGAGTTTCCTAGGGAAGAGGCTGAAGTGGAGATTTGCAGGCAGAAAAGTGTGTGGGAGGATGGCCTGGGAATGGACCGCAGTGGGGAGTGAAGGAAGGAAGCAGGCAGAGGAGAGGTGAGCCATCACAGGACCTGGCCGGCCCCGGGCTCTCAGGGAAGCTCTAGAGCTGGAAGGGTCCTCCGGGTTATCCCAGTTTGCAGAGGGGACCAGGTGCTTGAACACCCCTTCACACTGAGAGGTTCCGGGAGGCCAGCTGCTGCTCTAGGAGGAGGGGATATAACCTTAGTCAGGGGTTCTGTGGGGCCGAGAGTGACCCACCTGGCCGCTGGCAGTCAGCAACAACTGGAACTGGGGGAGTCCCACAGTCCCGAAGGGTCCTGTGATGACATCGCTGTAGCCATCATATGTGCACATGTATTCATATTTCCACGTCACCAGTGTCTTAATTTGCTCTGATACAGATTTTGCATGCTCAGATTGAAGATAATGGAAAGCAATTTTGTTATAACATGAAATAACTGACTAATACCATAAAAAGCCACATTTTGCCCAAGTACTTGCTTCCCTATAACCTTAAAAATCTACCATGTTTATCTGATGTTTCAACTTGTCATCTGGTTATAGAGTGTAGGTACAGTTGAGTTTGTAAGTAATGTTTGAACATTTTAGAATTGTTATAATCTTCTTCCAAGCCTAGCTTACTGTGCGGTTTTTGCTTTCATTTCTGTGGCATAAGTTGCATTATAAGAAAGATAAAAGTGATTTTAAATATACCCGTCATTAATCCATGTTTAAGATATCAGCTGTATTTATTTTTTTATTGCTATATTACACTTCCTAATATGCAGATGATTTTACATCAGCCTATTTATGGTAGCTCTATATTTTTCACTCTTTTTTCTCTTTAACTTAACATTACATCATAAATATCTTTGTGTGGCTCCACATTTTCTCAATTATAATTTTAATAAAAACACAGGTTTCTATTGAGTTGCTGTACTATAAATTGTTTGGCTTTCAGCTTGATTCCTGATTGTCCCTTTCAAATCATTCTATAATTATAAAATTCTAATCTCAGCAAATCATTTCGATTCAGTAAACAGTCACGATTGAAGCTGGCTCACGTTAAAGGGCAGATATAACAATGACGATCCTCAGTCTGCGCCTGGAAGCAGTTTAGGGATGAAAATGAGACCCGTCATGTAAAGAAGCAGGGACAGAATGAAATGTAGCCTGTAAGGCAGTGGGGAAGAGACAGGAGTGATGATTTCTAACTGTGTAGGAGGGAAGGACTCTTGGAAGAGGAGGATTTTAAGCTGTACTTTGCAGGATAAGTGAAATGTAGACAAGAAGAAAAGATGGGCAAAATGTTTTAAGTCAAAGGAAAAGTAGCAACAAAGAAAAGATGTGAAAGTAATTTATGGATATCAGCAACTGGGAGTCATCTGGGGTGGTAACTTCTAAAACATGAAACAGTGATGGAAAAGATCACTCAAAGTCATGGCACTAATAGGAGGGAAGAACCAGTGAGAGATGTTGACAGGAAACACATCCCAGGTGGGGCGATACTGCACTTGTTCAAGAAAAGTTTACTAACTCACTCTTACATTTTTGTTCTTTCGTTCATAACTCATGAATATATCATCCGTTACCAGGCTATTAGGCCTGGGACAATTAGAATCAAGATCTATTTAGAATTATACATGCATCCAACAAATACGACTTGAAAGGCTACTTTGTGTAAGGGGAGAGGGGAGTCAGAGCTGAATTCATCTCAACCCTTGAACTCAAGTTCACTCGAGTTCTCAGCTGGGTTGTGAACAGGGCATCTCAGCTGGTGATGATAAGACTGTCATGTTAGTGATATGAAGAGAACACTGAAATCCTGACCACGTACTACGTCACAGAAGAGCTGAGATGGACTCTCTCTAGAGAGTCCTGACTTTTTAAATGTATTTATTTGTTTATTTTACTGCATTAGGTCTTAGTTGTGGTACATGGGATCTTCATTGCCTCTTGTGGGATCTTTCATTGCAGAGTAGGGATTCTCTAGTTGTGGTGCGCGGGCTCAGGAGTTGCTCTG
This sequence comes from Ovis aries, assembly GCF_016772045.2. Taxonomy (NCBI): domain Eukaryota; kingdom Metazoa; phylum Chordata; class Mammalia; order Artiodactyla; family Bovidae; genus Ovis; species Ovis aries. Next base: position 4,194,751 of record NC_056072.1, read on the forward strand.
CCCGGGCTCCAGAGCACGCAGGCTCAGTAGTTGCGGGACGTGGGCTTCCTTGCCCCATGGAATGCAGGATCTTAGTTTCCTAACCAGAGATCAAACCCATATCACCTAAGTTGACAGATGGATTCTTAACCACTGGACCACCTGGGAAGTCCCATCTTGACTTAAAGAGACAGGGCATCACTCTGTTCTCCCATATTTTCAACTCAGTCTAGACACAGAGAATCAAAATCCAGACCCAGATAGAACAATACACAAGCCCATCATCTGACTCTGGGGGTCAGGAGAAATTAGACTACCTTGAAATATTTTGTTAGTTTCCTGAGTTTCAGGGACATTCTCACTTCTGTGAAAAATCCAGAGCTTCGAGATGGTGTCCTGCCTTTTAAAACTGCTGCTCTATGTCTTGGCAGAGCTTTGGGCCTTTTCTGCTCCTCCCCGGTATCGGCTTCCTTCAACCTTGTCTCAATCAGGCATAAAACCTGATATCAGCCTGTGGTCACTGCACCACTTAGACCTCTTGCTGACAGAGGAACCACTGCGCTAAACAAAACTGCTTTGTTTGAAAGGACAAGGCATACTCTCCAAATCCTTTTTCAGAGCTAATGTGATCATAGTAATTAATTCTTATATTTTACCTATTATAACTCCATCAAGTGCTTGATAAAATATAAGATGAAACCAGATTACACTTGAAATGTATCATTTGTGAAAACATGTTTTAATTTGAAGACATGGTTTAAGCTATCAAGGCAAATAGGAGGTGGTCAAACAAGAGATGGCAAGAGTGAACGTCGACATTCTAGGAATCAGTGAACTAAAATGAACTGGAATGGGTGAATTTAACTCAGATGACCATTATATCTACTACTGCGGGCAGGAATCCCTCAGAAGAAATGGAGTAGCCATCATGGTCAACAAAAGAGCCCGAAATGCAGTGCTTGGATGCAATCTCAAAAACGACAGAATGATCTCTGTTCGTTTCCAAGGCAAATCATTCAATATCACAGTTATCCAAGTCTATGCCCCACCAGTAACACTGAAGAAGCTGAAGTTGAACGGTTTTATGAAGACCTATAAGATCTTTTAGAACTAACACCCCCAACGTTCTAGGGGATCCAGTTCTAGGGGACTGGAATGCAAAAGTAGGAAGTCAAGAAACACCTGGAGCAATAGACAAATTTGGCCTTGGAATGCGGAATGAAGCAGGGCAAAGGCTAATAGAGTTTTGCCAAGAAAATGACTTACATTAGAGATTTCCAAATATGAATTTTATGATTCTGCTACAATCAGTTGTCTGTCAACTAATATAAACTTAAGAAAAAGCGTAAGTCCTGGTAAAGCATCTTCTGCTTTCAGAGGACAAAATTATTATCTCGGGTAATATTGTTTAATCAATACATTGTTACTTGGTGGTTTCAGGCAGGAGTTAGCACACTTTGAGTTGGTTTGCTTAGCTTTCCGTGGCCCTGGCAGGTCAGGGTGGGTTTAGGTAAGAAGCAAATTGAAACACTGACAAGATGTTTAGACTGAACACTGTCAGCGCCCCATTTCCCCGGCTCCCTTTTGTCTGTTCTCACACTTCTCCCTAGACTTGAGTGTGCTTATTTCCAACCGCTATTGTCTCTGACTCCCCTGGGGTAGCCCTCCCACTACTCAAATTGCTTTGCCTGCAGGTGTACAAGCCAAGTGCCTGGACATTTGAGATTCCTCTTCCCCATGCTGCCTGAATTTGAAAGCCCAGCTCCCTTGCTTGGGTTGGGACAACTCTGAGGTTGTCCTACACTTACAACTTACACTCTCCAACTCCCCTGCAGGGTTAGAGTGATGCTACTTTTCATAAAACGTCATCTGAAATCATGTGCTTGCTTGCCTTCCTCTTTTGGCTGCTTGCTTGGTGTTAGTCACTCAGTTGTGCTTCTGTGCTCCCAAACAGGATTACCTGGGAACCCTTCCTTAAGAAACAACTTTCCTGTAAAGACTTCTCCTAGGGACCTCCCTGACGGTCCAGTGGTTGAGACTTCACCTTCGCAGGGGGTAATGGGTTGATCCCTGGTTGGAGAGCTAAGATCCCGTATGCGTGATGGCCAAAAAGCCAAAACACAAAACAAGCAGTATTGCGACATATTCCATAATGACTTAAAACACTTGTCCTGAATCGAAGTTGGAGATAGTGCTTCTGTATAAAGAATCTCTTTCCTATAATCCACCTTTTAGAGATATATTCTGGGTAAATACATCCTCTAGGTTGTGCGGATAACCCCAAGAGAGATAAGTGTAATGAAACAGAACATTCCCAACCACGTGAAAGTGTGTATAGATCCACTAACTAGGATTTACAGAGATCGAAGAAAACAGTCGCCTGTGTGGGGTTTGCTTTGTGTGGTACCCAGCGCACTGTGACCATTTCCACCAGCCTTGTTCTCTCTATGTCTAAACAATGATTGCAGTACCAAATGCAGAAAGAGGCCCTACCTAGGACAAGCTTGCAGAGACCAAACTTTGGCTGGAGGCCTGGTTACCTTAAGGAGGATGCTGTATGTAGGAAGAAGGGAGAATTTGTAGAAGGCACCCTGGGAAGCGAAGATGGGTTCAGGGACCCTAAGGAACAGCTTAGAGTGGGTGACCCCACCCCTGCCCAGGACGCTACATAAATCGACTGTTAGATACCAGAGCTGTCCAGCTGAATGCCAGCTACGATATGATTGGGATTTTAACCCAGATATTTAAAAAATAATCATGAAGTGAGGGAATTCCACTATTTATAAGCACAAAATCTGGATAATTTTCTTCTTTTGGGTCAGTAGCAAAAAGAAAAAAAAAAAAAAAACCTACAAAAATGATCCTGTGGCAGAAATGACCCTGAAGAGCAGAGGAAGAGCAGCCTTCTGAGTGCTGTTTATAACAGGAACCAGATAAACTTTAGATGACTATTTGTCATACTTAATCTGATTTCAGAAGACACTGCTTTTGGTAAACAGGAAAAGAAAGTCACAAAATAGAATCAGCTGAGCTGAAGGGACGACAGGTTGCAATGAAGAGGGGGCAGGATGTGAGGGTCAGGAAACAACCTGGGATGGGGTGGGAGCCCAGGGAGACGAAGGAGGAGCACACACAGGCCAGAGCCACAACTTCAAAATTAAAGTCACACTGGACTCAATGCCCCCCACACACACAGAGCCCATCACCGCACAGAAAAGAGAGTGATGTTAGATGAAGTGAACGGCATACAAGAGAACGGAGAAAGTACAAACTCAAAATGAAAAGTGTTCTTGAAGGAAACTAGATTATTTGGAAAGATCACAATTAAAGTACCCTCCTCAAATCAAGGGGGTTGAGAGGAAAGGACAAGAGGCCTGAGATGCAGCTGAGAGTGTTTGCCATGATCCAGGGAAAACTTAAATAATTAGACACATGCCCTTATAAATTTTATTTTTACTCATTATATTCCATTACAGTTTGTTACAGGATATTGGATATAGTTCCCTGTGTTATAAAGTAGGGCCTTGTTTTATTATCCATTCTATATATGATAGTTTGCATCTGCTAATCCCAAACTCTCAATCCACTCCTCTCCCTCCCTTCCTGCCCTTTCTGATATGCTTTAAAATTACAAAGAAAAAAATTGACAAACATCCAGAACAAAAATGCAGGTTATTGCTGAAAGAATTAATATTAATTTAGCCTCATGGACTTAATTGCATCACAAAATTTCAAACGATGATGAAACAAATTTAAGGAAGCTGTTCTTTCATTCATTCATTTATAAAATGGTATATTTCTACTATGAATCTAGCATTGTGTTAGATGCTAAAAATGCAGCCATACACTTTTACATCCTGAAATGATCCTTGTATGGAATTTAAAAAAAGATCATCTCTATTACATTGAAAGATTTATGTGAAGCTATAAACTTCAAAATGATTTACACACTGAGCTCTCCCCCTGATGTTTATGATTGAGTGGAGGTGGGGTCAGTCCCAAGAATGTGTATTTCTAAGGAGTTCCTGCTAGATGCTGATGTGGTTGATCCAGGAGCCGCATATCAAGAACCAGTGACTTATCCATTAATAACTGGATATTGGGGAAGAAAATAACAAAAATGTTCAGTTGCATTGGAATGATGACATAGTTGTAGTTGCTGAAATATTTTTGAAGATTATTCAGTGCTGTAGAAAAATCCCCATATTACAGTACTGCATAAAGTCCACCTAAAAATGTATGTACTTTGTTCTTTATTTAAAGAGATACAATTAAAATGGAAGGAAGAGATGTCAAATGTCAGGAAATTCAAAATGAATTAATAGTTATTCTCCCTAGGCCATGTCCTTAATAGTTACTTTTAATTTTAATTTTATAACTTTCTATATTTTCTAAATGAATACGCATTAATTTTATACTGAGAAAAAGTGAAACAACCTCCCACAAAGACTTAGTTCAAATGCTGTCTTCTTGGTAAAACTCTTACCAGTTAAGCTGAATGTTACCTTTGAATTCTTCTGTCAGCACCTCCCGAAAACTTTCATCACCTTTTACATCATTCATTAAAAGCTGACTATGTACATTAGTATTTTAACAGCTCTGAAAAGTCTTAGTTTTTTAAGTATGGTATTATTTGCTTCAGGATTTGTCCATAGCAAAATTCAGAACCTCTATTACTGTTCTCAAGAATAAATGGTTCATATAATGGCATTAGTAACTCTTCAACATTTGTTGAGTAAATGGATGAAATCAGTGAATTATTGGCTAATCCGGATAGAGGAGCCTGGTGGCCTGTAGTCCATAGGGTCACAAAGATCACACACTACCAAAGTGACTTAGCATGAAGACAGGCACACACATGTTACTTATTAATATTTTCCAAGGGGTGAACCTAAAATCAAGCTTGTCTATCAAAACCATTAGCATTTTTATTGATATATACTTAAGCTTCAAATTCCCTAAATATTGAACTTAACAAACAATATTGAACAAACACTCAACAAATACTCAGCAAACTCAATATTGAACTTGCCTAATGGCTGCAAGATACCTGTGACATGCAAAGAAATATTTTACATAGTCAAATCTCAACCCAGTATTAATTCTTCATATAACCCATCCTTCAAAATATTTAAATCACTTTTCATAGAAGCGTGTGAATCTACACGATTACTGTTTAAATTTAACCAAGAGTGATAATTCCATTTAATATGAGTGAAAATGACTTTGGGAGAATCCAAGCTTCCTCTCCAAGAAAAGCACAAATACCAGATGGAGTTTGCTGCCTTTTGAAAGTGGGTGACACTATCTCTCCAAACAAATGTTGTATTCCAAAAATAAGAGCCCATCTGTATTTTATAACTAATTATTTTCTGTGCCTAAGAATTTGTTTCTACTGCAGTGGCTACATTCCATCCCATTATAACCTTAGATCATAGGACTTTTTTTTTTTAGTTGGAGGATAATTGCTTTACAGTATTGTGTTGGCATCCACCAAACATTACAGGAATCAGCCATAAGTATACACATGTCCCCTCCCTCTCGAACCTCAATGCTGTAGGAAAATCCCAGTATCACAGTACTGCATAAAGTCAGCATAGACCCCCCACCCCATCCCAGCCCTCTAGGTTCTCCCAGAGCATTGGGCTGAGCTCCCTCTGCCCTTACAGCAGCTTCCCACTGTTGATCTATTTTGCACATGGCAGAGAATCCCTGTGGGGAGAGTGTTTTGGGCTGTAGTCCATGGGGTCGCGAAGAGTTGGACACGACTGAGCAACTTCACTTTCACTTTTCACTTTCATGCATTCGAGAAGGAAATGACAACCCACTCCAGCGTTCTTACCTGGAGAATCCTAGGGACAGTGGAGCCTGGTGGGCTGCAGTCTATGGGGTTGCACAGAGTCGGACACGACTGAAGCGACTTAGCAGCATATATATAAATAATATATATATTATATAATTATCTCAGTTAGTCCCACCCTCTCCTTCCCCCACTGTGTCCAAAGTCTATTCTCTGTGTCTGTGTCTCTATTCCTATAGGTTCATCAGTATCATTTATCTAGATTCCATATATATGTATTAATATACAAATATTTTTTCTTTTTCTGACTTCATTCTGTATAACAAGCTCTAGGCTCCTCCACCTCACTACTACTAACTCAAATACATTTCTTTTTATGGCTATGTGATATTCTCTTGTGTATATGTACAACAGCTTCTTTATCCATTCATCTGCTGACGGACATCAAGGTTGCTTCCATCCCCTAACTGTTGTAAATAGTGCTGCTATGAACATTGGGATACATGTCTCTTTCAGTTACGGTTTTCTCAAGGTATGTGCCCAGTAGTGGGATTGCTGGCTCATATGGTAGTCTTATTCCTAGTTTTGTTTTGTTTTTTTTTTTTTTCTAAGGATCTCCGTCCTGTTCTGCATAGTAGCTGTATCAATTTACATTCCCACCAACAGTGCAGGAGGGTTCCCTTTTCTCCCCACCGTCTTCAGCATTTGTTGTTTGTAGATTTTTTGATGATGGTCATTCTGACCAGTGTGAGGTAACACCTTATTGTTGGATCATGGGACTTTTTATGGCCATTATTTTTTGCAATTATATGAATTCTACAAAAATATGCAAAATGTCTGGAAATACTTTATAATTTAACAATTAAAATAGTATGAAACAGGATGAAATGTATAAATAGTGAGCTTCCCAGAACACATACACACATCATCAAAAATAAAAAGTGGAAACAAAAGTGTCTGAAATAAGGGAAGAATCATTCATAAAAATTAAATTTGTTGTTTGCATGTGAGGATTGCAAAATGCTTTCCTTAAGTGCTGCTGCAGCAAAATGGTCTGTACAGGAGCCTATAATAGGATTAAAAGATGTGATTTTGAAATGGAAGGAGAAACTAGTGGTGACTGGAATTAAGGATGGCATTTTATTATATAGACTATGTAGGTTTAGAGTGAAGATCAGGCTCACACAGTGAATTAGAAGAGAAGGGAGTACAGCTGACCTGGACATCTGCTCATGTGCATAAATACTGATCTTGATATGTGGGTATTAACTCAAGCATTGCTGGGACTTACCTGGGCCATACCTCTTTGTAATTTATAAAGTAATTAAAAATATGGCTTTTAATCATCATGCATTTGAGGTCTTTGCTGACAAAAATAATCATTGATTGCTTATTTTAACACATTAGGCATTATTTTAGGTAACTTACATATATTACTTCATTTAATCTTCACAACAGTATAATTAATTATAAATAGGTACTATGATTATCTTCATTTTATGATGAGAAATGGAGATTCAGAGATTGATAATAGGGATTTGATGCCAAATCTGGCCTGAGTTTAAGTGCTTAACCGGGCGGTTCTGCTGGGTGTTTCTCAAACAGTGCCCTACATGTATTTGGGCAAGAAGTTGAAATCTGCGTATACATATCCCTATAAAATAGATTGGCCCAGTGCATGGGGAAGATAGTGAATATCAACTGATAGAAAGAGAAGCATGCGTAAAGTCTGTGTTTACTTCTTCAACATGGCCCAATTAGTCTATCATTCTCAATTTTATGAGCTGGAGGCATTTTAATATCAAAAATCCAAATTTTGGAGTAAGTTTTGTTTGTTGGTGTCAGCCAAGACTATTCCAGTCAAGATATGGAGGTAAGTGAATGGAAGTGTGGGTGGATGGGCACTCTGGAAAACAGATGAGATGGTGCAAGCTAAAGAAGACAGAATTAACTGTTTCCACACTGGCCCAGTGCTGCCCTGCCTTCAAGAGAGCCTGAAAAATCTGATTCTTATCTGAAACCACTCAAATTGCAAACATATTGTAGTGAACTAAGTAAATGAAAAAAAAAGAGAAATAGAGCAACTTAAATCCCATTCCTCAGCTGACTCTACTGCGTGGATCACTACTCAGTGATTAGAGGAAGTTGTGATGTTGACTGAGAGGCCACATCTGTGACGTGACAACTTCTTCCCTCTGGGGATGTTCCAGAAGATCACCCGAACCTTCTCTCTCCTTCTACACACAGCTAAGGAACTGTTTTCCCCTGCAATCTACCTTATAGTACTTGGCACAGGATTGCTTTGGGGATAGAATTGCACACACAATGTTAGAACTTTTGAGGTTCAACCTTTGGTTTTAATTGTAGTGCAAGGAGGGTCTTTCTCCATCACTCTTTCTTCATAGATTTTACATTGTACAGATATTCCAGCTCAGGTCCATCCTCTGCTAACCCATTCTCCCCCATCATGAGCATGGACCACCTTTGAATAAAACACCAAATCAGTTTCTAGGGAAAATTACCCCATGTTACAAATAAGGTTTCTTCGGGGAAGCCACTCTTGAGATTTCTACAACTTACCTGAAAGTGGAAGTCTATCAGTCGTGTCTGACTCCATGCGACCCCATGGACTATAGTCCATGGAATTCTCCAGGCCAGAATACTGGGAAAGGCTAGAAGGGTAGCTTGTCCCTTTTCCAGAGCATCTTCCCAACCCAGGGATCAAGCCCAGGTCTCCTGCATTGCAGGCAGATTCTTTACCAACTGAGCCAAATAGATTTGATAGCTATATAGCTATTTGTGATTTGAACCTAAAGGTATGACTTACAGAACTGGAGGATGGAGATATTTCTGGAAGAAATACCTATACCTTGGGGGGAGGGGAGAGCCAGGAGGAACACAGTCAAGGAGTTCTTAAGTAGTTGATTTAGTGGTTTGATCCAAGAAAGATAGAACAGCATCAGGTCTCCTATCGATGCTAGTCAGGTAAACCTCTAGAAGAGCATATCCTTGTATAGGGCCTCCCTTTTCCATTCATAATGTCTCCTCTTTCCCATTCCTGAAAGCCTTCTTGGGACCCACAGGTCTATGCTGTCGATTCGTACATCTAAGCTAGGACTTTATCTTTAGTCCTGATGTAGAAAGAAAGACGTAGAAGAGGGAAGAGACATATTCATTGTTAAAATACTCTCTTAAAGCCCTCAGAATTCCCCTGCTTTAACTACTGCTGAGTACCCAAAATGGCCTGTGACTATCCTGGGTCTGTCTGTCTTTCACCCTTTCAAGAATCATTCATTCATTCATTTCTGTGATCAGTATTTCTCCAGTAATTGTCACACCCTGGGCTCCCCTAGGATGTTATAGGGAGCACACCCCTAGCTGAACGCTCAGTAAATTCTCACATCTTCATCTTCACTACTACACATCTTTATTGTCATTACTAAAAGGGGAGCCTCTGGCACAATCACATAAGAAAAGAATATTTTAATGTCATATTTTCACTCATTCAGTTTCTCTATATGTATGTGTGTGTATAATTGAAGTGTAGTTGATTTACAGTGTTATCTTACTTTCAGGTGTACAGCAAAGTGATTCAGTTATACGTAGCTAGCTATTCTTTTTTTCAGATTTTTCTCCCTTATAGGTTATCACAAAATATTGAATACAGTTACCTATGCTATACAGTATGTCCTTGTTGGTTATCTATTTTATATATAGTCGTGTGTATGTGTTAATCCCAAACTAGACATTGGTGACTGATCGATGATTTTTTTTTTTTTAATCCTTGGAGGTCAGCAGGACATATTATGGGTGCTGACTCCTGAGGATCTTTTTGGTGCTTTGTGGCCTGGGAGGTCCCCTTGACCACAAGAATGAGGAAAATGTGGTCTCCTTAGCTTTTACACAAGCAGGGCTCTGTTCCTATTGTATCTTTATATTAAGAGTTAACAGGACCCTGCAGCTGCTCCACCTGGGACCCAGTATCTCCTGTCTCACAACTCCTCTCTAGCCCCACTTTCTATATTTTAGGATGGAAGTCACCTTCTGTAATGTTGTGTCTGCTGAGCATGTCAGCTGCTGGAAAGACAATGCCATCACCTTCGATCTAGATACAAGTCGACACTATCATTTCCAAGAAAAGAATATCCTCCAAAAATTAATCTCAAAAGATCTGGTGTTATTGAAACTGTCACTGCTTTGTTTCCTAGAAGAGGGTGCTTTGGGCAGCAGGAGTTTCCTGTAGTTTTATTTATTTTTCATCCTTGTTCATACAGACAGAAAGAAAGCTCTTTTAGGTCAATCTTTGTGGATTTTTTTTTTACATGTGTATTTCAAAACTTCCTGTTCATTTGCAGAAAAAGAAAATGATACAAAATGAAGAAGAGGGAAATGTATTCTCTCCTCACCTGTAGTTTGGAAAAGAAAACTGAAATTATGTCCCTAAACACTTATTTACCTCATATGTGGTATTTGTTGAATGGATAAAGAACCTTAGGGTAAAGGGAAAGGAAAGCTTTCAGGAGCTTATAGAAAATGAGTTCATATGGTAATATTACTGTGTCATAGAGAAAATAAAAACATCTCCAGCTTGTGCCGCTGTTTATGAATTTTTGAAAACATTTCCAAGGTCAAGTTTCTGAGAGCAGGACTTGAAAACGGTGCTTTCACTCCCTTAGCCGTGATCTCGTCTCCCTGCAGGGTCCTGGCAGCCTCTCAGCTGCACTTCTTTGTGAACATCACTGGTCTCGGTACCTTTTGGTCCCTTCAGATGAGCCATCAGCTCACTTTTTTTCCCTTCTGCTGAGCAGTATTGTTCCTGGGCTCTTTTGTTAAGTCACAATAAATGTGTTGAGCAACCAGCAGGCTGATGACACAAAGTCGTTTATTGATTCGAAAACAAACCAAGGGCTCACTTCACCTTAAAATCGTAGAGCACAAAACTCCAGTTCCTCAAAAACAGCCAAAGCGTTAACACCAAAATACTTCAGTCCTGTTTTCAGGGCACTTTGGACATATTGAAAAAGGAGAACTCTGCCTTATTATAATAACAGTTAGCGTCTTTTTAGTCTTGGTGACTTTGACATCTAGCATCTTCCAGGTCTTTCTGGATGTTAATTATTTTGTCTTGTTGCCCCAAAATGCACAAACACAGATCAGGCTGATGCTGCCATTTGGGAGTTGGTATTGAAAATTTACAAGACTCTGTTGCTTTTAAATTATATAATGACCCAAGGGCATTTTAGAAGAAGAAAGGTGGAGAGCTGTTTGTCACAGTGTTGTGTGAGTTGCAGTGCCCTAGGTGATATATGTGACTGGGTGAAAACAGAGGTATTTAATTTGTTACAGATTTACCATTCATTCTTTCACTCACTTGCTTCTTCATTCTTTCAGTGGCTAAGATGAACCAAACCAGAAAGCATCTCTTAAGTCTTGCTGATTTGTCCATTTACGAGCAGAACCATCCTGTTCTCTATTATCTTGTCCTTGACAGTCTGTGTTAGTAAAATATATAAATAAAATAATCCACAGATTGTGCCTAGTGCAGTGAAGGACTTTAACAACCTGTGGTGATAGAGGCTCAAGGAGGAGAGGGAGAATCCAGGTGTGTGCAGTCTGGGAGAGGACCATTCCAGCCAGTGGGGACAGCACGTGCAAATGTCCTGAGGCAGTGTGGTCTGAGTATCATGAGAGAGCAGGAGAGTGGTACAGGGTTGGTGTAAAACTGTTCACAGGTTCTAGGCTGTGCGAGGTCAGATAGCTGGGTCATGCGTCTCCCTTCCCAGGCCTCTTTAATCTAACTTAGCTGTCCCTGTAAATCCTTGAACTCACCTTTTAATTACCTGACCCTAAATCTTTGCTCACACTAAAATTCCCTTTCCTTCTCACGTCTAAAGGTTATCGTTATGCTGAGCAAAAAACAAAACCAGGAAAGGGTACATGCTTGTGATTCTCTTTGTGTGAGTTTCTGGGACAGGCAACATTCATCTGTAATGACGGGGGAGTTCAGGGTTCGGGGGGTTTGCAGCTGGGGGTGCATGACTGCAAGGAGGAATGAGGACCTTTGAGGGTGATGAAAGTGCTGAATCTTGGTTGTTATGCTGGCATACAGGTGGATGTATTTGTCAAAACTCATCAGACTGTACACAGAAATGGGGCATTGATCAGATGTAAATCACACATCAATAAAGCTGAGCAAGACCTTATAGAGTAAGAAAAAGGAACATTTTATAAAGCTCAGATTCATCTCCATTATCTCCCCTCAGAAATAAGCTCTCTACCTCCAGCATTCTGCTGTGTCCTATAGGTCTCTGTGGTTTGACACACACCGTGCTCAGTACTTCAGGAGCGTGGGGGGGGGGGGGGTCACAGGCCACTTCTCCTCCGGGCTGGCTTGTCCCCTTAGGAGGTAATCCCCATCTTGTTTGTCTTTTCCTCCACATGGTGCAGTCCTCAGAACTCAGAAGAGGACCCCACTGAACCCTTGTTCAATCAATGGCACAATTTTCATATTTACTTCCTGCCTGGTTCCCAGAAAGGATGGACAGGAAACAAAATTGATTTCCAGGAGCTGATGAGTGGGGAGGCTCTTCTCAGCACTGGAGCCTACATTCTGACTCCATGTGTAACAGCGGGGAGCAGAAGGGGCTTTTGACGGGCCTTCTTCACACCCAGACTTGCTTATTGACCTAGTGAGGTGCATGTGATGGCTTCTCTGCTCTCCAGTAGGTAAATGCTGTGCTGACCCTCTGCATCATGCTTCTTAATGGTCCCGTATTCCCCTGCGGACAGACAGTGGGAGAATCAGTGTTGGCAAACGGCACAAAGTGGACACGACAGTGTAATAGGAAGGCGGCTATTATGTCCCTTTATTACATCCTGTGAAGGGTAATCGAAGTAGCGTGTGGTCTGTCGCAGATCTGCCGCTCGGCTTGTTGCGGGCAAAGATCTTAAATCAGCCCTCTTGTACTTGCTCTTCAGAAATCTCTCCCCTTCTCTTACACTCTCCTTATGCAATTTCTGATGTTTTAAACTGGCCGATTACCTGGAATGCCAGCTTTGCAAGACGTGACACAGAAGTTCACCCATTCCTTCCAACTCATAACACTTTCAAATTGTGGCTCCAAATGATTCCTGTAAAAGTAGCCGATCTTTATGACTCCTGGGGGATTTCTTATTTTAATCTGAAACTTTCTGAAATGGTTCAGTTTTGTGGAAATGATGGGGGAGTGTCTACTCCTGGCAGTTTTTGTGTTCAAGGGCAAATCAACCTCTGTGCTTGCTAACTCTAATTTTCCAAGGGTTATGAGACTTTAATTTGATTCTTTATCCAATGTGCAAAGAATGTTCATTGGAATTTGCATAATACATTTATTGTATAATCACTCTTCACATTGGTTACCTGCTTCCTCAAATGAACAGTATTTTTTTTTTAAGGGAATATATTCATGTAGGACCAATTTGAACTTTGAACGGAATTAGGTATACCTCTGAAGGACAAATAAAAGAGAAAGAGGGGGAGGGCATGAAATTGTCCTGAAATTGGCTATTATGTAAAACTAGCCCCAATCCTGTATTTTTAAATATTCATTTTTGCAAATACAAGCAGGGGCAGGATTGCTGTCTTTAAACCTGTATTAAAAAATTGTTATGTGGAGAATGAAATACACCTGCTGGTCTTGTCCCAGAATGTATTTAAGGTGAGTGGATTGCATCAGGGTACAGTACAGTTTGAGAAGGTGAGGGCGCTGGAGAGGGATGACGACTTAGGCACTGGGCCAGGTGCACTGAAGGCATTTATATTCATTCACTACCCAGAGCCAATATATAATAGAGGTAATGTTGTTAACCTTAATTCTAACTTCGTGCTCTTTGCCTTTGGACTCAGTGCTATCGCATGGCATATTTCAATATCAGATGGGAGTTGAATGACACAATTCCCATTTCTCCTTCTGTTTTATGAGGATGGTGTGTGCAGTGCTGATTTGAAAGAGTGTCTGGTGGCAGGTCAGGGTGTCTCAATCTTTAATGTGTCCTCAGTTACTTGGAAATCTTGTCAACATGAAAGGTCTGAGTCAGTAGTTCTAGGGTGCGCCTAAGAGTCTGATTTCTGATCAGCTTCTAGGTGATGTCATTGCTGCTGGTCCTCAGACACCACATAAAGTAGCAAAGAAGGAAGTCTTTCAAGGCAGGCCTCTCCAGGCTCTGCTTGTAGAGCCATGTCCCTAGTGATCTGGGTCCTGACCCTATTTAGGACCATTGAACATCCTGGTCAAGGCTGCCCGAATTGCATTTCAACCAGCATCTCCTAGGATAAGAAATCCTGGTCTATTCCGATGACTAGGGTTTTTCAAGGAAGCTCTGCCTAGGTGAGGGAAGGCCTGGGCTGGAAGTCATGGGTCACCAGCTATCAGAGGACCCAGAAGAGTTGGTGCCATTAGCTACCATACCAATTTACAAGTTACAGTCAGATTACTTTGGGGAAAATGTGTCTTTGATTGTTGAAAAAAAATCAGTATCAACTAATGAATGAATGTGCAGTCACGAATATAATGACATGACTGTTCAAACTCTTGGCATGCTTTCTGAATCACAGATCTGAAATGTTTTCTCCTAAGATCCTGATGTATTTCCCAAATCCCTTTGAGAGAGATCCAACTTCATTGCAAGGAGAAGGAAAATGGGCTTACAATCCTTATATTTCAGGATATTTTGTGAATTTGATTTCACTGGTTTCTGATGTCTTTGGTTTGCCTAAAGGTCCTTTGGAACATCTTTGAAAGAAATGAAAAAGTTAGGAAAAATCACTCTCTAAAGTCTATAATGCCTTGAAAGTATTGCCTATTACTATTTTATTGATTTAAAAAATCTTTTAAAATATTGGAATAAATCAGTTTGGCAAAGTAGGAAACATTTGGCTAAAGGCATAATGTATAGCTCATAAATCTTTAAGAAGTGTTTGGCCAAATCTTAACTACAAATGGTTTTCATTTCATCATTTTTGATAAAAATTATTTCTGTTTCTATATGAATCCCTAAGTGCTTCTAATACGTACGCAAAGAAGAGCTCATAATTCGTTTCAGATATTTTTGTTTGTTTATTTTTCAGTTAGAACACAGAAGGAATCATTGGATAGTTGCTTGGGAAGTGGGACCAAAGCCCTAAAATCTAGTTGGAAAAGGACTTATATTTCACTGAATAACGTTTCGTTTGGCATTATTTTTATATTTTATTTAAAAAAAATTTTAACCACATGCATGCATTATTTTCAAGTGTCCAGGCCATTCATTGGCTGGAGCCATTGAGTGAAAGTGGATTAAAGTACTTGGTGGTGGTGGTATGAGTGAAAGCGGAGATTGTCCTTCCATTGATTCTCACATACTGAGGCCACCATCTCTGCTCTTTTATATATATATATATATATTTATATATATATATATATATATATACACACACACACATATTTGCATATTTATATATACACATTTATTTATTTTTATTTGATGCACAGGGCTTCCCTGATGGTTCAGATGGTCAAGAATCTGCCTGCAATGCAGGAGACCCGGGTTCGATCCCTGAGTCAGGAAGATGTCCCTTGAGAAGGGAATGGCAACCCACTCTAGTATTCTTGTCTGGAGAATTCCATGGACGGAGGAGCCTGGCGGGCTACAGTCCATGGGGTCGCAAGGAGTCTCACACAACTGAGTGACCAACGCCGTTGAACACCAGGTCTTATTTGCAGCATGTGGGATCTTTAGCTGCAGCATATGGGATCTGGGCTTCCCTGCTGGCTCAGCTGGTAAAGAATCCGCCTGCAATGTGGAAGCTGTGGGTTCAGTCCCTGGGTTGGGAAGATCCCCTGGAGAAGGGAAAGGCTACCCACTCTAGTATTCTGGCCTGGAGAATCCCATGTATAGTCCATGGGGTTGCAAATAGTTGGAGATGACTGAGTGACTTTCATTCACTTGTATGTGATCTAGTTCCCTGACCAAGGAACAAACCTAGGCCCCTGCACTGGGAATGTGGAGTCTTAGCTGTTAGACCACTAAGGAAGTCCCCGTCTCTGCTCTCGTGATGGAGCAATAGTCCACAGCTGTCCCTGTCTATAGAAAGGCCAGAGCAGAGAGGGAGGGAAAGATGAGCACAGGTGTAAGGTCATAGTTGTGGCTACCCTTCTGTGCACAAGGACTGAAGAGCTGTAATTATTCAGTTGTAGCTTGCTTCCATCACAGTTACAAACCGAGTGGAATTGTTTGATCAACAGTCTGGCTGGCTTCTGCAGACACAATGCATTATACACTTAAATCGTCCACTGTTCTTGATGGCAGAGAAACTTAGGACCAGTAGTTCACACGAGACGTACATTTTATTTGTATCCTAGAATGAAGGAAAGGAAAATTTTGCAAGATGATTCACAGAGGTTAATCTATCCACTTATAGCCAAGCAGGCTGCTTCCTTAATCTCTGCAATATTATAATAACCTCATGACTGGTTTAGTCAAAGACCTTGGCAAATCAGTGAGTTTCTTTAATCTCACTAAAGCATAATGATCTCCCTAAGCCCATAAATAATGATCCTGATCCTAATTTTGCCTGTATTCAGTAGATAGAAGTCATTTCTCTCGTTTAAAAATCAATTGAGTGGGGTGAGAAGGGAAGTGAGTTTTGGGATTTGAATTTGTGTTTTGCTTAATACTTTCGATGCACCTTAAATGGAATAAGCAGTGTCCCATTTTCAAGCGGCATGCCACCGAGCATGCTGCTCCCTGAATTCGTCCATCTTTGTAATTGTTTTATTCTGCCAGGGAATGCCACTTGGGACCCAGTTTCTTTTCCCGAGTCCTCATGTTGTCATTTGCTCTCAGAATGTACAGAGTTTGCCCCCACCAGGAAGAAATATTTGCGATTTTAGAATAATAGCACTGTATTCTGTTTTTTTAAAGTCTTTATTGAATTTGTTATGATCCTGCTTTCTGTTTTACGTTCTGTATTTTGGGCCAGGAGGCAGGTGGGGCTTTGACTTCCCAACCAGGGATCAAACCTCCAGCCCCTGCCTTGGGAGGGGGAGTCTTGGCCACTGCACTGCCAGAGAAGTTCCTGTTTTCACTTGTTATGTCACATTGAGTCCTCCCTATGTTTTGCATTTAACCTACTGTGTGTCTGTTATGCACAAAAATAGGAAAGCAGAAAGATAGACTAATAGACACATGAATGTAGACTGCGGATAGTTTTGCCATCATGCTGCTCACCGACAGGGAGCCTAACATGGATGTTCAGCTCTGATGAGCAGGGCTGTGCACACTAACCCACGCATACTAAACTGAATGAAACCATGCTATTCTGCGTGTGCTCACTGACGTAACCCCCCGTGTAGGAGGACCCCCGACTGTATTCAAATGTATTTATCTATCCTCCTAGATCAGAAGCTCCCCGACAGGAAGGGATGGATGTCACAGTATCTTAATTTTCCCTGCGGCATCAAACACACCGTCTTCCTTGCACACAGTGGATGTTTAGTAAATTTAATAGTAATATATACGCATTGTCTTTATATAATGAATATTACTCACCCATAAAAAAGGATGAAATGATGCCATTTGCAGCTACACAGATGGACATAGAGATGATCATACTAAGTGAAATATGTCAGAAGAAGAAAGACAAATATCATATGACATCACTTACATGTAGAGTCTACAACAGTGATATACATGTGCTTATTTACAAAACAGAAATAAACTCACAGACATAGAAACCAAGCTGACAGTTTTCAAATGTGAAAGGGGCAGTGAGGGGATAAATTAGTGGTTTGGGATTGGCAGATACACACTGCTGCTGCTGCTGCTGCTGCTGCTGCTGCTGCTGCTGCTGCTGCTGCTAAGTTGCTTCAGTCGTGTCCGACTCTGTGCGACCCTATAGAGAGGCTCCCCCGTCCCTGGGGTTCTCAAGGCAAGAATACTGGAGTGGGTTGCCATTTCCTTCTCCAATGCATGAAAGAGTGAAAGTGAAGTCGCTCAGTCGTGTCCGACTCTTAGCGACCCCATGGACTGCAGCCCACCAGGCTCCTGAATCCATGGGATTTTCCAGGCAAGAGTACTGGAGTGGGGTGCCATTAGGTAAAGAGCAAGGTCTGCCTCTATAGCACAGGAAACTATATTCAGTATCCTGTAATGACCTATGAAGGAAAAGAATCTGAAAAACTGTGTGTGTTTATGTATTCTGAACACTTTGCTGTACACCTGAAACTAACATTATAAATCAACTGTACTTCAATAAAAAGTAAGTAAAAAACTAAAATTAAAAATAATAACAGTAAAGTCACAGGATGATTCAAAAGTGTCTTTCCTCACAGGTCAGTTCTATTGTAAAACCTTATGTTTTCTCTTATGGAAGTAGAATATCAGAATTAAGTAATTAAGCTCAGAAATCAGGGAAGAGAGTGAAACAATCTGTTTTCCATGGGTGGACCTTTTTACCCGTCTTATTTGCCTCTGCCTGCTAAGCATCTGAAGGTTGCAGCCCTTTGCATGAGAGTACATATGCTGTTCTTTTCTGTATGAAACAGTTCCATCCTTTTTTCCAAAGATGCTTCAAAGAACAAATCATTTCGGATTTTAATGGTTTAGATTCTTTTCCTTCGAAATGAGCACTGTTTGGCCTTTGCATTCTAGCAGGATTTTTCTTTCACCCTTTTTTTTTTTTTTCACATCTAAGTTAGGCTGTAGGCCTATTGTATTGTAGCATCCTTCCTTCGCTGTAATGATCAGTCACAGGACATCAGTGGGAAAGGAAATACTAAAGAAATGATTAGGTTCTCTTGTTAGTCTGGTTTTACAAGCATTATGTGCAGCAAAGAATTTATAAGTGCTGTCCTTCAGCTATCTCCTTTGATCAACATAATGCAGAGAACTAGGAAATCCAATAATGAGAGAAGACATTTGGCGGTCACTCAACAATTTAGTGATGTACAAAACGGAGAGCTGAAATATAGATGCCTGGAGGCGGCCTTGAGCCCAGCAGACTTCCAGGAAACCTGTAAATCACCCCTCCTTTCCTGCAGGCCGCCTTCTCTCCTGCAATTTAGTTTTCCCGCTTTGAGCTCAGACAACATCCACGGCATGTTCTTAAGCCAAAATAGAAAGCGGGGGATTTATGGCAGGGTGATTCTTAAACATCAGCTGTTTAAGTTGAGTGGAACTTTAGTGGAATGTGTGATTCCTAGACAAAGTGTTCACTTCTTCTTTTTAAAAACCACATTTGACTCACAGCTGGATTGTCTCTGGAAGAGGTTAGGTGTTACCTCAAGCCATGTACTTCAAGTGGGCTTTTGGACAGTCCTCCGACAGGAGCATGAAATGTAGTGTGAGGTTGCACTCTGAGAGCAAGTCTTGCTCACCTCGTGGGCTCATGCCACCACGCATCTGAGCCAGCAGTCCTGGTTTGTATCACTTCCCCACACAAAGAACCATCCAAAGTTGGTAAATATGTGAGCACTTTACATAAAGGATTTAAAGAGCCAGTAGCAGTACAGAAGTATGAAAAAGACTGTTGACTATGATAAAGATGATACCAAAGGAGAAATGTGAATGAGGGGTGAATTAGGAGGTTGGGAATTGACCTTTACAAAATGTCTATATGAAATAGACAATCAGCGGCTTCCCTGGTGGTTCACTGGGAAAGAATCATCCTGCCAGTGCAGGCCTCACTGGTTTGATCCCTGGTCTGAGAAGATCCCACATGCTGGGGAGCAGCACAGCTACTGAGCCTGTGCACTACAGCCTGGGAAAATCAGCTACTGAACCCACGTGCCTAGAGCCTGTGCTCCACAACAAGAGAAGCCACTGCAATGAGAAGTCCACGCACCACAGTTAAGAATAGCCCCCACTTGCCACAACTAGAAAAAATCCCAGGCAGCAACAAAGACCCAACACAGCAAGAATAAATAAATAAAATTATAGAATAGATAATCAACAAGGACCTGTTGTACATAGCACAGGAAACTCTAACCAAGATTCTGCAATAAACTATATGGGAAAGGAATCTGAAAAAGACTAGATATACAGATATGTATGACTGATCACTTTGCTGTATGCCTGAAACTAACACATCATTGTATATTAACTATCCCCCTCCTCCTTGTTACTCACTCAGTCATGCCCCAACTATACTCCAAAATAAAATAAAAGTTAAATTTAAAAAGAGGATAAAGATACTTTCAACAGAATTCAGAGGGATTGTCACATAATGGTCCCGTTGAATGGCAAAAGTCATAAGAAGCTGCCTACAGATATACTAAAGAAAATAAAACCAAACCCTCTAGTAGTACCATTGTTTGTAGAACTGTGTCACAATTTCTAAATAAATATATTTTTGCTTCTTTATAAAGTCACTAGGCTTGTAGTGCAATAAAAAAAATAGCAAAACTTTAAATTAACCCACCAAGTTTCAAGCATTTCAGGAAAGCATTGATTAGATCTGCCAGTGGAATGAGTGCATTTGGCGAATGACCTAATTAGTGCGGAGCATGGAGTTCTTTCTCACTGCTGTCTGCTTCCTGCTAATTGCAGAGCTGCTGGCCTTCTCCCCCTGACAAGGAAGGAAAACAAGGACAGGGGTGTATGGAGGAAACAGTGGCATACAGTTTTCATCCATTTGAACCTGCTGCCAGGCTTCATTATGTAATTGAGGCAGTGAGACCAGTGGCCTTCCAGCCTCTGGGGCGGGTGTTTCCAGTGGGTCCCATTTTATCGAGGATTTTAGCAGTTACCGTAAAGCATTATTAGCTGGAGCTGAACTAATCTCCCCATGCTGGCCCTCACCAGATGTAGGTATGGAAGTTTCTGTTCCCAGGCTTGATGATTTATCATTAAGGAGAGCAAATTGAAACCAAATTGGAGTTGCTTTATTCCTTCATAAATGCATCATTATTCTCTAGGGGCAGCTTCGTATTTCATTCTGTTTCTTTGTGTTTATGATGTAGTATACGCTGTCACATAAAACTCAAGAGTGCAGCGTTTTCCTCCAGAATCATGGCGTTTTGGGGGGAATTACTTGAGATGTTTTACCTGTACACATTCATTTTAATTAGTGAAAGTAAGTTTTTATGAAAAACAGAACTTACTGAAGTATTTTTTTAATATTTTCTTGGTGTGGACCATTTTTAAAGTCTTTATTGAATTTGTTATGATATTCCTTTTGTGTTATGTTTTGGTTATTTTGGCCATGAGGCATAAGGGATCTTCACTCCCTATAGCTAGGAATTGAACCTACAGCCCATGGAAGGTGAAGTCTTAATCACTGAAATACCAGGAAAGCCCCCAAAACATTGATTATTTTATAACTTTGTTTCCCAGGAGTCTTCAGGAGAGATGTTTTGTACTAAAGAGCCCCTCTCTTTGCTGGCACGATGGCTCTTTCGAAAGACACTCTCCTCAAAGTTCACCTATCACCTCCCTGATTCAGAGCAGGCTCAGGGAGTCTCCTCCCCTGACAGGGATTTCTTCTGTTTGGGCTGAAGTTTAGCCTGGAGCTCAGCCTCACGATTTTGTACTATCCTGGGGGATGTGTGGGGTGGACGAAATGGAGGAAGCCACGCTGTCATAGCAGCCAGGAGTCGTGAAATCCCTGGGGCCTCACCGGCTGGCAGCATGGCTGAGTGAACCATGGCTGCTTGGTAGAGTCAATGTGTATTAAGACACCTTTATTAGTTAATCTTCGCATAAGTCCCATGGAGTAACTTAGCATCTTTTTAAACATGGTTTCAATTAATTTCAACAAATGTTTATTAAGCTCAGGCTGTGTCCCGGAAACAAAGATACAGAAAGAAATAACACCTAGACAATGTTTTTTTTTTTTTTTTTTCTTCCTTCCAGTTACTATGAGCAAAACACCAGGTCCCTGTTTTAGCACAGGACAGCACTTTAGCCATGTTCTAGAACCCCTTTAACACTTCCACTTTCTCAGGAACATTATCCTAAAAATTATCTGTCTTTCTGCCTAAAGCTTTAATCTCTTGACTTCTGCTTGATCTTTCTTAGCAGCATTCAAACGTACTAAGAGCAACATCTGTCTCATAGCAGAGTAACAAATAAATACATGTTTAATATTTTGAGTGAATACTCAGTAGTACTGTAACCCAGGCCAGGGAATAGGTACACATGTGCAGACAAGTAGACCACATTCCCAGAGATGCTTATTTCATTTTTCCAGAGGTGAAAAATGAGCATTGCTGGTTTTGTAAGCTCACAAGTGCATCTAGCATCTAGCTAAGGTTGGAAACCATAGACCCTAGCATCTCCCATCTTACAAGCAACAAACATAAACAGCTCCTTAGCCTCACATACCCCTCAAGCTAAAACTGGCTCCTAGCTCTCCTTCCCAGCGACAGAATAGCAGACAAGACTGTAAACCCTCTCTACTTCTCCATCTTGCTCTTGCTCTTCAACCACTCAAGCAGCCTTCAGTCCCCATCCCTGGCCTGTAGCTGAGCATGGTAAGAACACGTGATACACGCTACTGTACATAAAATAAGCTACAAAGACCTACCATAAGGCACAGTGGACTATATTCAGTATTGTAACAACCTGTAATGAAAAAGAATCTGAAGCTGTGTCCATGAAACTAATCCAATGTTATAAATCAACCATGGTTAAAAAAGACAAGTTCACATCCTTAAAACACTGGGCGTCTCCAGCTCCCATCTTACTCTCGCAGTGGCCTTGGACACCAGTAATGTCTCTCTCTGTCTCTTTGGCTTTGAGACACCTTCTTTCCTTTGCACTTGTTTCTTTCCATTGGATTCTCCTCCAGCCTCCTTTGACATCTCCTTTTCTCATCTCACTAACACTTCAGTGGTGAAGTTTTAGCTCCAAACCTGTGCTCGTTTCCATTTCTGCAAATTGTACCTTCATGCTGTTGGCCTCCTAGATTTTATTTCCAGTCTTGTTCCCCTTTCTGAGCACCAGCCTAATATATCCAGCTACTACCTGACATTTTTACTTAGATGTCTCACAAGCATTTCTGGCTCATCATGTCTCAAACTGATATTTTAATTTTCCCTCTCCCCCGCTGGTTCCTCCTCCAGGCTCCCAATTTCTGTAAATCACATTTCCACCTGCCCATTGGCTTAATGCTGAAAAAAACAGTGGTAATCTTTGTCTGTTTGTTTCCCTTATTTCGATCTCAGTCCATCCATCACTGGGTCCTGTTAACTCTGCCTCCAACATGTAAGTCAAGCCATCCATTTCATACTTTCTATTTCATGGCCAGTTGCTGTTTGTCCAGATTACTATAATAGCCCCTAGGTCATCTCCCTGACCCCACTCCTATATCCCACCTCCCCTACAACCAATCCCATCTTCAGGACAAGCCACTGAGAGTGCTGTTATGAAAATGCAGGTCATCTCCTGCCCCTGCTTTTGTAAAACCTTCAGTAACAGTCAATCATCGGAGTCTGTGGTATATGCTCTCATTTTCTTTCAAGGAAGGCAAACCAATTTGTTATTATAGATTCATTTTTGTGGTTATTCTTTTTATGTTCATCTCCCAACTCAACGATAAGCTGAGTAAGGATGCAAACTGGAACTATTCTTTCCCCACTAGTCTATACTCTGTACCTGGCAAAATGCCTGACATAGAATTTCATTCTTGAATGAGAAAGCAGCCTGTGAATGAATGAGGAAGCTTGACCAAAGCAGGAGGTGGAAAAGGTGACTTATCAAACCTCATGTAGCCCATTGTGCTGAGAACTCAATCACCCCCTAGATAAGTGTACTGACTGAATGAGCTGGGTTGAATTTTTTTATGGGATTGTTATATTTCATGTGCTAGCCTCAACATCTAAGAGATTTTGAAGAATTGTGACCTCTCTCTCTGGTGGGCTTCAGAGGCTTCTAGAAATAGGTTGCAAAGTAAGATTATAAAGTGGTTCATTGTACAGTCTATTTGGAGAGGCCTGTGCAGATCTGGCTTCAAATCCTGCTCTACCAATTAAGCAACTTGTGATCCGGGGGGTCAGTCTTGTCACCTGGCTTACACTTTGGTTTCTCTGTGTAAATACATAAACAGGCATGAGGACAACGGTATTGATACCTGTATCATTATCATTTCATCAGGTGCCAACACA
This sequence comes from Ovis aries, assembly GCF_016772045.2. Lineage (NCBI taxonomy): Eukaryota > Metazoa > Chordata > Mammalia > Artiodactyla > Bovidae > Ovis > Ovis aries. The sequence continues at coordinate 4,218,652 of NC_056072.1, forward strand.
TCGCCCACCCAGGGCAGTTGTTGGCCCATAATAGATAAAGTCTATATTTTATTTTATCATATGCTCCCCCTAACACTACTTCTAGACTTATTTTGCTCTTTCTCCTCTTTTTCTTCTCCTTCCCTCATTTTACTCATCTCAGGGATGGTAATCTTCATGTTACTCACATAGTTTGAATTTTGTGGGAAGAGAGGAATTAGTAGTACTAACAGAGCAGCCTTCCTTGTGCATTGGAAACACGAACTTCCAAGCTTTTCAAGAGCATTGGATGGTACACTGATGAGTAACACGTTCATTTTTTTGTTAACATGCTGGGAGGGAGAAAAAGAAGACAAGATTCAAGGGGAGAAAATTAAAAAGTTAATTACAGGAAACAACTTGGTAATTGAATTCCTATTCACTCTTTAGTTATTTCAGGGAAGAGGGTCACAGTTCACGGTTAGTAGGTTTGCCTTACCAGTGCTCCTCAAAACTTCTACATGAGAGAAGCAAGGGAATACAGAGCTGATACCTGCCTGGCAGCAGAGAAGAGGAGCAGGATGCATGTGGGGTGGGCTTTGAGTGCCCCAAACACATTCTTGGATCATTTCTAGTTTGAAATATTTTTGGCAGCTGAGATTACTCTCAGGTGAAGCCCTGACTAATACAGCTATATTTCACGGGCATGCAAAATCCCCCTTTTTCATTTATTACATTTTACTGGCTGTTTCCTTAGCCTCACTATACACACAGGCGCATGGAGGCACACAAAGTACAATATAGGCAACTTTGGGAACTTCTCTGGTGGCTCAGATGGTAAAGAATCTGCCTGCAATACGGAAGACCCAGTTTCCTGTGTTGGGACAATCCCCTGGAGAAGGGAACAGCTACCCACTCCATTGTTCTTGCCTGGAGAGTTCCATGGACAGAGGAGCCTTGTGAGCTAGTCCATGGAGTTACAAAAAGTCAGACATGACTTTCTCCCTTTCATAGGCAACTTTTATGCTCTTTTTAGATTGTACTTAAGCTTCAAAAAAAACAATAGCAAATAAGTGACATCGGTCTTCATTTCTTATTTTTAAAAAGACATTTGAATATTTGTCTATTTATCACAAGTTCCTTAACAGTCAAAACTGTTTATTTAGGATGTTATCTGAGAGAGACATGTCCTGTAATGAATTAACATGGGCTTGGAAATCAACTGGAACTAGGCTCAGATCTCCCTGAACTCATTCGTCACCTTCATTCATTCATTCAACACCATTCATTCATTCATTCATTCAACATTCATTTATTGAATGGCTGCTTGAATGCCAGAAACTGTTAAGTTTGCCGGTACTAACTTCATGCAGGTTCTAGCACTGCTTTTAATACCATCAAGTTTTTTGAGGTTTAGAAAATTACCTTTTGAGATAAACTTTTCTACATTTTTCAGCATTTTGTGTTCCTGATTCTTGCAACAAATTCATTGAAGAAAGAAATGATTAAATATGTTACCTTATTCACCAAATTAATCTAAATCAGCTTGCTGATGGCATAGCCAATCTCCAAAGCAACCTGTAGAAAATAAGCATGTTATTATTTTATGTTTAATATTGTGATCTCTTTCCTGACATGCTAAGGGCCATAGATTGAGGTCTATGGTTCAACCTGGGTCATAAGTGCGAGTGTGACCACAAACTCCCATTGCATCAGTGACACAGAGATGCTTGCGAGCGCTAACCCAGGGCTTTGTGTTTTCACAGGGTATGGTTTTGTAGATTTCGACAGCCCAGCAGCTGCACAGAAAGCAGTAGCGTCTCTCAAGGCAAATGGCGTTCAGGCACAGATGGCCAAGGTAGGAACGGTGTTTCAATTCTGTTTTATTACTTTTTTCTTCTGTGATCGTATGTTTTTCCATTCCTATGAGATGAATTGAAATTGGAGTTTGTGACCATTTGGATTATGTTTGTTAGGGAGGAATAAGAAACCTCATTGTAGACTTGGCTTGGAAGAATCTGGCTGGTTTATTTCATCAACTGTTTGTGTATATGTATTAATGTTCTCTTTTATTATGGTTACTTTATTGGCAATTCAAGGGCACTTGTGAAATGCTCTGTTTTACCCCAGATAGGAGAGGTGTGTGTGTGCCCATGTGTAATCTGGGGCTCTCACCTATAAACAGTTTTGGAAGAGTACAGTTCTCAGTAAGATGTCTTTGATAAACTATGTGTTGAAAAATTGCTCATTGTCATGCTGGGGATAGATGATCCCTGAATGAGGGGATGGTCTGATCTGTGCAGGAAAATGAGTTTAACCCAAGTGTATATTGTCTGTATTACTAGAATTTCACTTTGGCCTTTAAAATAGAGTTTTCCTAGGTAACAGTCTCCCATATATTAATAATTTTCAATACACTGTTATTGTTTTGTAAAACCAGTAGTAGTTTGGAACTTTCTACCTGAAATTAAAATGCATTTTTATATTCAAGAAAATAAATAAAATCATTTGTAATAATTTCTTATCCTGATATTGCAGTGGTAATTACAAGAATCTACACATATAAGATGATAGAGAAATACACACACATATTGTTCACTCAATGGCAACTCCCTGGTGTTGATATTTTACTAAAATTAACATATAACCTTTGGGGAGACTGAGTGGAGGCCCCAGGGGATCTCTCCATACGATCTTCCTATAAATCTAGGATTATTTCCAAATAGAAATGCTTTAAATATCAGTTATAACATAGGAAGGCTCAGTACATGTTTGTTTTAAGATAATGGTCATTTTGGAGTAACTCATATATAACTTTAGTTTTCTGATTCCTATCAGTGAACGTGTGGATCTTTGGCTTCTCAAAAGTTAGGTGGAAAGTCAGCAAGTCTTGAAATACAGATCAAGTGCATTTATGTCATATTTGTGTATATATCAATACTTACTCTTAACATTTCCTAGAGAGAGCTGAGTTACACTAAGTTGTCAATCTTTTGGTCATTAGGATTTTATTATCATTGCTAAAATTCTTTGATGACATTTTCCAGTTTCAACAACTATAACTAGAGGTGGGCTATTTGGTTTTCTTCATCTTCTAGCAAGCTGATACCTCCCATATCTGTTAACCTTTCATTGTGGGTCACTGCCCATAGAGATTACTTTGGTGGACTCGTTGCCCTTGATGACACATTAATTGTTTTTCTAGGTGGGATAAATTAGAATTTGAAACCTTTCAGTTGTGTAATGCATTTCTCCTCATGACTGTGACTAGAAGTTTTGAATTTGGTCATGAACTAAGATTGATGAAGTTAATCTTTGTAATTAATAAGGGAATTACATGCATGTGTTGGTTTAAAGGTTACCTGACGAAAGAATCAAGTTACTTGGCAACTTTAGTAGTGGCTTCTTATACCCAGCAAACATGTGTTATAAAACATAGTTATTAGGGATATGCAAAAGAGAAATTGAATTTCGAGCCTATTGACAAGAAAATGGTGAGACACATGCTTAAGTAAAACCCTTGTTATTGGCGTATCTTTGATCTGTTCTCTGGATACACTGCCAAAGTTTGTGAATTGCTAGATTGTGGCGGTTTAGAAATAATGATTACAGTCTGTATAATCTCCACTGTTCAAATGTCTCTCAGAAGGAGACAGTTATTTGTTGGATAAAAACCACTTGTATCTTGCGCAAGAGGAAAAGAAAGCTGTCTTTGATTTTATAACCACTGAAAATTTGTTGTGAATATTTTCCTTTTGTTTCTGAGCATTTTGGTATACAAGGAATCTCTCTCTCTTTTATATATACACGCCAATCACTGACATCTCATCTAGACAGGAAACTGTCAAAGGGAAGATATCTTGAAGAACTTCTAGAAATGATCAGTTATAGTCAGTATGTTGACCCTTGCCCATGTCCCCTGTACACAGTAAGGAGATTCCAACTGCTTTGCTGAAAGGCATCTATTACATTTCTGGAGTTGCTTAAAGATCTCTTCCTTATCAATTATGCTGTCTATGAGGAGGTTCTTATTCTCTTTTTCCTCACTGATTTTAAATCTAAAACCTAGAGCTACGGGTCCACATCTGCCTACTGGAAAACTCTCAGCAGTAAATGACTCTGTAATCGAACTACCCAGAAGCAAATAAATAGCCTCCCTTTGACAATGAAATGGAACACGCTTGACCACCTGTATTAGCCGATTTCTCACTGAGCTATTGGATTTCATGGCCTTTTTTTTTCTTTGTCCTGGTGAGAACTGTTATTTATTATCATATAAACCTGCAGTCTGCAGGGTGTGGAAAACTTGCACTATATTTTTTGCCATTCAAGTACCTAGTGAATTGCTGCCTGCATCCTTATCCTTATCAATATCCTACTATGCAGTTGTGGACTCAGGATTTAATGACTCCAGGATTTTCAAGCAAAATGCCACAAATAACCTAGGTTCCCAATAGCAACCTGGAGCAAACATGAAACATTTCAAGTGAATCGCTTTAGATGTCTAACTCCAATGTGTGCATATGAAAAATTCAGCTGATTTGTCAACAAACAGGAATTAAACAATAAATCCTTCAGTAAGTGGTAATTGATTCATAATGTATAACCATTAACACATACTATCATTTTCTGTGTACTTGCTGTTCTGCCAAAAAGGGTTTTTAGGGATCAAAGGATATGTCTCTTTTAGCAGAACACATTTAAAATATTTTATTAATACACAGCAGTTAAGAGCATAGGTTTGGAGGGAGATAAACTTGGCTTTGAATCCTGGCTCTTGTACCACCTTGGCTAAGTTATTTAAATATTTCTGAAATTCTCCAATAATAATACTTTGGTTATAGGACTTCTGTGAAAATCAACTAAAAAGATAACAAATAATTTAGCATAGCACTTAGATTATATTAAAATTCAATGAATGTTAATTATTCAATATTGTTATGCGTTAAATTTAAATTTGTTACTGAACTTTCCATAAATCATGATGCATGCTTCAAGTATTACTTTATTTAAAAAGTTTTCTGAGAAATACAATCAATAGGATCAATCAACAAATGTTTTACTTGCCAGGCACTGTGGTAGCTGTCGGAAAATCAAGATTTAATAAGAATTCTTTCTTATGCTGAATTTCCATCATGTAGTTTATCTCTTGGGATAGCTGCAGCTCTGGGTTAAAACTATTGACTGTTGCTGTTCTTGACAATTTTAGGGTATTTAGGAGAAAGTCATTAATATGTCTCAACCATAAAAGGAAAACAGCTGAGGAAAAGAAAAAAAAAATATAACTAACCACAGTTTACCTTGTAGGTGTTTGCTTTACTCATTAACAAGAAAGCTGTAGAAAGGCAGTGAAAGTTTTGAGTGCCATCAAGGTTAAGGCTTCTCTGCAGCTCTTCATATGTGGTGTTCATCAATACATTTGCATTTTCTTATGTAAAATGCCGCATATTGTACCCACATTTAAGCCAGGAATATGAAAAGGGTAAAGGGTTAAAGGATTGTAAGACTGATTCTGAAATTTTAAAAGCTTTTCCAGACTCCTAGCTCAGGAACTTGTGTTTACATCTCAATGGCCAAAACTGAGTCATCTGGTTTCTCCTTTAGCTGCAAGAGATTCTAGACTGATGAATATTTTATCTTGTTGACCTGGAGTGGAGAAAAGCAAGAATTGCCTATCTCCCTGGCTATTTGAGCAGCATGCATTCATTCTTTCCTGAAGGGAGCCCACCTCAAAGCCTCACCCTGCAATCGCATGCGGGCACAATATCATCTCTAATACCCCCAGACTCAGCTGCTTAGCAACTCATAGCTTTTAAAAACAACTTATCAGGACTTCCCTGGGGGTCCAGTGACGAAGATTCTGTGCTTCCCATGGAGGGGGTTCGATCCCTGGGCAGGGAACTAGATCCCCCATGCCACAACTAAAGAGCCTGCACACCACAATGAAGATTGAAGGTCCCATGTGTCACAACTAAGACTCATCACAGCCAAAAATAAATAATAATAATAACAAAGTTATCTGTGTTCCCACAGTACAGAATGACAGAAAACCAGGAAACATGGATCTGATGGAAACTACCACTTTGGAACAGAGAGTTTGGAAAACAGAAATCACTGGTAGCTAATACATGTAGAATTCAGCTGGGCAGGAGTGGAATTCTTGTGTTGTCAGTGTAGGAGTTTCCTTGGCTAGCCAATCACATCATGCATGCCTGCCATCCAAGATTTCTCTTGCCCACTATTTCCCAGGGTTTCATGGAGGCCTCCCTGGAGGGCTGCACAGCTTTAGAAACTGAGTTTTTCCTGATATAAGTTTTGAAGCTCCAGAATAGCTCTATATACTCTGCAGTCAGTAATTACCACCAGCCAAATTTTGGTCATCTTCACCTTAGCAGCTGTCTTTCTTATTTCCCACATGTCAATTACAATCATGAGGAAATAGAACACAGTTCTTTCTTCCACGGAAGAAGTCACCCCGTGCTCAGTGCCTTTAAATAGTTTTATCAGGGATTCCCTGGTGGCTCAGAGGTTAAAGCATCTGCCTGGAATGCAGGAGACCTGGGTTCGATCCCTGGGTCGGAAAGATCCCCTGGAGAAGGCAATGGCAACCCACTCCAGTACTCTTGCCTGGAGAATCCCATGGAGGGAGGAGCCTGGTAGGCTACAGTCCATGGGGTTGCAAAGAGTCAGACACGACTGAGCGACTTTACTTACTTTTACTTATCAGGTCTACAACTATGACTGCTGTACCAGTTACAAAAGGTGGTTCACCCTACTGTGGGATATCTAGAACAAATCAGAGTTAGGTTATCACCAAGGATACCAAGTGTCCAAGAGGATATCAGATCATCAGGAATAATGTAAAAAATACTGTGTCAACCATTGCTGCTGCTAAGTCACTTCAGGCGTGTCTGACTCTGTGCGACCCCGTAGACGGCAGCCCACCAGGCTCCCCCGTCTCTGGGATTCTCCAGGCAAGAACACTGGAGTGGGTTGCCATTGCCTTCTCCAATGCAGGAAAGTGAAAAGTGAAAGGGAAGTCACTCAGTCATATCCGACTCTTAGCGACCCCATGGACTGCAGCCCACCAGGCTCCTTCGTCCATAGGATTTTCCAGGCAAGAATACTGGAGTAGGGTGCCAAATGTCAACCATTAGGATAATATAAAAATGCCATGTCAACCATTGTGGAGAACCAGGTTGGTACCAAAGGAAAGGAATTCTTTTTTATAAATCAGTGAACTTAGTCTTGGTTTTGAGGGGAAAATAATTTATTTTGAGATCAGAAGTGAAAATTTAAAAAGTCAGTGCATAAAGGAAAATAAATTCTGTAACTCCAAATATGTATATGCATACAATTATTATTGTTTGGCCACACTGAATAGCATGTGGGATCTTAGTTCACCAACCACGGCTAGAACTCAGGTCCCCATCAGCGGGAGATCAGAATCTTAACCACTGGACTGCCAGGGAAGTCCCCATATAATTAATTTTTAAAAACTCATCACCTCTGTGGAGTCCTAACAGTTATATTCCATGAGGAGAAATTTAATGAATGAATGAGGGACCTATTGCGCACAATCTTCTAGATTTTTTAAAAAGTTCAACCACTAGCCCCATGAGGTTGTCTACCAAAGCTACTCTTCTGAATGCAGAGACACATAAGCAGGCTTCCTCATCCAGACTCTTGTAATCTATAGCAGTATTAATATTGCTTTTAATCTGCTTATATTGCTTTGCTTTTACCATTTCTAGGAATACAAGAGTCAGCAGGCTATTTGGTGTCCAGGGATCACTACATTGTTGGGGCCTACTAGTAACCCACCAACAAAGAATTTTCTCAAAGGATCTCATGTCAGAAGATGATAGGGAAAATGTCACTTTCTGTGACTAGATGGAAAAGTCAATGAATACATTTTATTTATTCCTACCTGTTACATTATTTCTGATGCTAATGTGAATGGAATTATTTTATTTCTTTTTCAAATATTTTATTGTTAGTGTATAAAAAAGCAACTGATTTCTTATATTGATTTTGTATCCTGAAACTTTACTGAAGTCATTTATTAATTCAAACAGCTTTTTAATGAAGTCTAGGGATTTCTGTAATATAAGATCATATCATCTGTAAACAAAGACAGCTTCACTTTTTCCATACCATTTGAATGCCTTTTCTTTTCCTGCCTAATTGCTCTGGCTAGGACTTCCAGCACTATGCTGAAAAAGACAAATGGTGAGCATGCCCTCCTGTGTCTTATTCCTGATTGTAAAGGAAAAACTTTGAACCTTTACCATTGAATATGATGTTAGCAGTGGGCTCATCATGTATGACATTTATAATGTTGAAGTATGTTTCTTCTATAGTCAATTTGTTTAGAGTTTGTCATGAAAGGGTGTTGTATTTTTGTTATTATTGCTATAAACTTCTCTTAGAACTACTTTTTTTTGCATCCAGTGAGTTTTGGTATGTTGTGTTTCTATTTTTGTCTTTTTCAACATGCGTGCATTTTTTTAAATTCTACGTTTGATTTCTTCTTTGACAAATTGGTTTTTCAGGAGTATGTCGTCTAATGTCCACCTTTTTTTCTGTTTTCCTTCTGTTATTGACTTCTAGTTTCATAACACTGTAGTTGAAAAATATACTTGGTATGATTTCAGTTTTCTTAAATGTTCTTATATCTGTTTATCTGACCTATCCTAAAGAGTGTTTCTTCTGTGCTGAAGAAGAATGCATATTCTGCTACTGTGAGGTGGAATGGTCTCCCCTTGTCTCTAAGGTTCATTTGGACTAAGGTATAGTTCCAGGCCAATGTTTTGTTATTGATTTTCTGTCTGGATGGTCTATTTGTTGTTGAAAGTGGATTAATGAAGTGCCTTGCTATTATTTTATTGTTATCTGCATCTCACTTGAGAAATTAGGATTGTTTAATATAATGTTGGTGCTTTGATACTTTTGATTGCTATATATCCTTGACGAATGACCCCACTTTGTCATTATATAATGCTTTGCTTTGTCTGTTGTTACTATTTTTGACTTAAAGTTTACATTGTTTGGCATAAGTATAGGTATTCCTGTTCTCTTTTGATTTCCACTTGTATCAAATGTATTTTTCTAGCCCTTCACTTTGAGAGTATGTGTGTCCTTAAAATTGAAGTGAATCTCTTGTAGGCAGCAGTTAGGTAGGTCTTTTAATCCATCCAGTCAGTCTATGCCTTTTGATTAGAGAGTTTTATTTCATTTACATTTACAGGAATTACTGATAGGCAAGGACGTCCTGTCATCTTATTATTTTTTCTAGCTACTTTGCAGTGCCCTTGTTCCTTTCTTCTGGCTGCCTTCCTTCGTGAATTGATGATTACCTGTAGTGATGTGTTCTGATTCCCTTCTCTTTACCTTTTATGTATCTAATATAGGTTTTGCTTTGTGGTTACCATGAAGCTTATATAAAGTAGCTTATAATAGTCTATTTTATCCTGATTACAGTGTAATTTTCAATTGCACACAAAAAATATTTTCTCTGTTTTATATTTTTTATGTCACAATTTACCTCTTTTTATATGGTGTAGTAATTAACAAATTACTATATAGTAGGTTTTTAATATCTTCTTTAACTTTGATACTAGATACTAAGTGGTTAACACACCACTACTGTTTAGAACTAGGGAATTCCAAGTTTGACTGCATGCTTACATTTAGCAGTGCATTGTATATTTTCAAATGGTTTTGTGTTACTAATTAGCAGCCTTTCATTTACGCTTGAAGAACCCCTGTGACAAGTCTAGTAGTGATGAACTCCCTAAGCTTTATTTTGTGAGGAAATCTTTATTTTTCCTTTTTTTCTAAAGAACAACTTTGCCAGATAGAGTAATCTTGATTGGCAGTTTTTTTTTTTTTTTTCCTGCAGTGTTGATTATTGAAATAATTTTCAACTCTGATAAATTGTTGTGATCTTAAACTAGCTTTTACCCAGGGATATTTAATTCATTTCCCAACCAGTTACCTGGGAGGATGTAATTACTGAGTCTGCCAAAAATGGTTCGAGGTAATCATTCTACCTATGGACTGGAGGTAATGGTTGTGATTGGGTAAGATGGACATCTTTATTTCTTAAGAACACATGCACCAAGGAATTGAAAATGAAGATCAATAGCACTTATATTTTAAAAGCTTTAAGGGAGTTTAACATACAATTGAATATGCATACATACATGCACACATATAATCTAGAAAATGTCTATTTTTTAAAGTTGTTTAATTATCATCATTTTTCTATACAATTACTCAACAAATATAAAAATGTTTGACAGCTTCACAGCCAGTTTAGCTGTTGCTTGAAAATGGAGCTTAAAGTTAATAATAAAATTAAATGATAGGCTTCTGCCATCTCTGATTTTCTCTGCATCCTATGTTTATTACAATATGATTTATATCAATTCAACATTTATAGAAGCTATTCACAAATATATTACACAGGGGAGGTAGAAACTGGAGTGCTGTGAATGTGTCAGCCTCATTCAGAGATGGGCTGCCTTCCTTCCCACCTACAGGACACACATTTTATCCACTACTGGAATTAATCAAACTCAGGATCTCCTGGCCAAAGCATATTTGAACATTCTCCATATCTAAGAAGCATTCCAAACGAAAAGGCAATGTCCAACTTCAGGAAAGTGGTGTAATTCAAAACAAATACAAACTGTCTTTCCCTGTCTTTCTCTATTGAAATTATTATTATTATTTTTAGCATCCCTGGAAAAGTGACTTAAGCAATTTTATGCCTTTCAATAAAAGGAATAAACTTTTAGGTGAAGTGGTACTGAGGGCTCATTTTCTTATTCTGATGAGTAACTTTTACTCTTTTTTTCCCCCCTATACTGATGAAAGACTTTAGGCTTTTAGGATCCATTTGGTAATAATATCTCTATATCAAACATAAACTGTCTTCCCTGTTATTTTTGTTTAAGATAATTGAAGAGAGCTACTTGATAAGCCCAGGGCCAAATTAATTTTACATGTAGACATTTCTAACTCAAAGGTGAACTGCAGAAGTAAAAGACCTTCTGAAATCATTCATGTTCAAAAATATAAATTTATAATTTATAAAATATAAATATATAATGTTCAAAAAATTCTCATATTCCATGAGAATAATGGCATATTCTAGGGGTACTAACATTCACATTTATATTCATATGGATCTGGCTTTAGAAGAAACTGGTAATTTGTGTAAGAAATTACACCAATTTTTAAAGATAAAATATTAAACAAAGTAAGAGTATTCCTGTTGGAGAATACTTTAGTGTTGAATAAAATGCACAAAAGTATGTATTCTAAACTCCAAGGGAAAACAAACAATGAGTTAGTGATGTAGAAGTCATTCAAAATATCTACCCAGCCCTCGTTTTGTATTCCCTGAAGTAGATACTCCACATTTCCCTTTGAAATATGCAAGCTACCGGAAAAAATAATCAATGAGTAACTTCAAAAAACAAAGATTAACAGAAAATGAATTCCCAGAAATGTACAAGAATACAAGTCTCTACTTATACCTTGGAGCAGAATTAAGATTCTTAACACCCCCACTAACTTATTAATTAATTTACACAACTAAGTCTAGTTTTCCTTGGTTCTCTCCTTGCTTAGCTTTTAGAAGAAAACATTATATTCAAACATACAAACAAGCCCACATTATACATAGCATGTTGTCAAATACCAACACTGCTATAGTGATTGTCCCTGCTAACCATCGTATTCAAAACTTTTTTCATTCTTTTCATGTTTTCAATAAAGGGCGTCTAGAAGCAGAATCTGAGAATATGTGTTTTTTAAAGAGATTCTCCAGTCATACTGAAGGTTAACCATATTTGTGATCAACTTCTCTAGAAGATACACAATGTGCTGTGAAAGGAACAAAAAAATCTATGAAAATAGAACAAGTTTGAGTCCAAATTCAGTAGAAAAAAATCCAGAAATGTTAAGTCAAGGGAAAAAAAAATGAACTGAGTGAACTAAAGAAATATTGCATTGGTGTTTTTCTTTCTGGCTTACTTCACTCTGTATAATCGGCTCCAGTTTCATCCATCTCATCAGAACTGATTCAAATGAATTCTTTTTGACGGCTGAGTAATACTCCATTGTGTATATGTACCATAGCTTTCTTATCCATTCATCTGCTGATGGACATCTAGGTTGTTTCCATGTCCTGGCTATTATAAACAGTGCTGCGATGAACATTGGGGTACATGTGTCTCTTTCTTTTCTGGTTTCCTCGGTGTATATGCCCAGCAGTGGGACTGCTGGGTCATAAGGTAGTTCTATTTGCAATTTTTTAAGGAATCTCCACACTGTTCTCCATAGTGGCTGTACTAGTTTACATTCCCACCAACAGTGTAGGAGGGTTCCCTTTTCTCCACACCCTCTCCAGCATTTATTGCTTGCAGATTTTTAGATCACAGCCATTCTGACTGGTGTGAAGTGGTACCTCATTGTGGTTTTGATTTGCATTTCTCTAATAATGAGTGATGTTGAGCAACTTTTCATGTGTTTGTTAGCCATCCGTATGTCTTCTTTGGAGAAATGTCTATTTAGTTCTTTGGCCCATTTTTTGATTGGGTCATTTATTTTTCTGGAATTGAGCTGCAGAAGTTGCTTGTATATTTTTGAGATTAGTTGTTTGTCAGTTGCTTCATTTGCTATTATTTTCTCCCATTCAGAAGGCTGTCTTTTCACCTTGCTTATATTTTCCTTTGTTGTGCAGAAGCTTTTAATTTTAATTAGATCCCATTTGTTTATTTTTGCTTTTATTTCCAGAATTCTGGGAGGTGGATCATAGAGGATCCTGTTGTGATTTATGTCGGAGAGTGTTTTGCCTATGTTCTCCTCTAGGAGTTTTATAGTTTCTGATCTTACATTTAGATCTTTAATCCATTTTGAGTTTATTTTTGTGTGCGGTGTTAGAAAGTGATCTAGTTTCATTCTTTTACAAGTGGTTGACCAGTTTTCCCAGCACCACTTGTTAAAGAGATTGTCTTTACTCCATTGTATATTCTTGCCTCCTTTGTCAAAGATAAGGTGTCCATATGTGTGTGGCAGGGAAAGAGACACAGATGTGTATAACGGACTTTTGGACTCAGAGGGAGAGGGAGAGGGTGGGATGATTTGGGAGAATGACATTCTAACATGTATACTATCATGTAAGAATTGAATCGCCAGTCTATGTCTGATGCAGGATGCAGCATTCTTGGGGCTGGTGCATGGGGATGACCCAAAGAGATGTTATGGGGAGGGAGGTGGGAGGGGGTTCATGTTTGGGAACGCATGTAAGAATTAAAGATATTAAAATTTAAAAAAAATAAAAATAAAGAAATATTGCAAATAAAGACAGTGTGTTAACAAAACTGAATTCAGTATTGGTAGCAGGGACAAAACTGACACTGTAGAAAATAAAATATACGTCTTGAAGATCTGACTTAAAGAAGTTCTCTCAATACACAGAAAAACAAAGTTGTCATTTTTTTTCAAAAAATGAGGGAGACTATGATGCGAAGAACCAACTCATTAGAAAAGACCCTGATGCTGGGAGAGATTGAAGGTGGGAGGAGAAGGGGACGACAGAGGGTGAAATGGCTGGGTGGCATCACCGACTCGATAGATGTGAGTCTGAGCAATCTCCAGGAGTTGGTGATGGACAGGGAGGTCTGGTGTGCTGCAGTCTATGGGGTTGCGAAGAGTTGGACATGACTGAGAGACTGAACTGAACCATGGTGTTCATGGAGGCTAGAGGGTAGAAACCAATGAAATTATCAGCACATCTTCCAGAAAGAGAACTACGCTGAAACGAAGCAATAACCCAATGTGTCAACTAAAGCCATCTTTCCAGAACTGATGCATCCTTCATGGAGATTGAAAGAACTGACCAAATTCTAAGCAAAATGGCAAGACAGAATAGCTACAGATATTTGGGGATTATTTTAAATATGCACAAACACCCATGCAGGGGGAAAAAATGTGGTTAACTAAGAAGAAAACCAAATTTAGCTTTTTTAATATATTTACTATGGGATTAAAAATCAGAAGACAATGAATTGACGATTACTGATTTTTGAAGGTAAGATCACAAAATTGTATATTCACCCTACTGAATGAAGCCACAGAAACACTGTCTAGCTGAAGTGCAAAGCTGATCTTCTCAATATACATAGTTATTACCTCATTTAGAAAATATCTGTGAATTCAAATTTAATAAAAGACATAAGCAGACAAATCACAGATAAAATGTACATGGCCAATAACCTTAAAAATAATAAATATTACTAGTAATAAAAGAAATATAAACAAAAACAAGATATTATTTTATGATCAAATCTGCAGTGATTAAAACAAGTAAGAGGGACTTACTTTCCTGGTGGTTCAGTGGTTAAGAGTCTGCCTGCCAATGCCCATGCATTCAGTCCTTGTCTTTGAAGATTCCACGTGCCAGGACACAGCTAAACCATGCACCGCAACTACTGAGCCCACGCTCTAGAGACTGTGCTTTGCAACCAGAGAAGGCACTGCTGTGAGAAGCCTGCACACCACAGCTAGAGTGTAGTCACTGCTGCAGAAACTAGAGAAATCCTGTGTGTAGCAAGGAAGACCCAGGGCAGCCAATAAATAAATAAATTAATTAATAAATTTAAAAAGTAGCACGTTTTGGCAAAGTTAATAGTTGTTGAATGCAAATTGGCCTGCCTTTTCCAGAAATTAATCAAGCTCTATGTATTAATTCCTTTCTAGAAATGTAGCTTTAAAAAAATCCAACATGCAGACCAAGACCTATTATAACAATAATTCTAAGTATGAAAAATTTGAATATTAAATAGGCAAGAATATTCTTGGTAGACATAGTTTTGTAGAATAGTGGTTTGATAGGTAAGAGCAAACCTATAATCTATCTACTATTGATAATATGGTAGTTTTTGAAGTATATTTATTTATGAGAAACACACTCAGTTCTAAAGTGAAAAGTGAAAGTGAAACTGTTTGTCAGTCATGTCTGACTCTTGTGACGCTATGGACTGTAGCCCACCAGGCTCCTCTGTCTATGGGATTCTCCAGGTAAGAATACTTTAGTGGGTCTCCATTTCCTTCTCCAGGGGATCTTTCTGATCCAAGGATGGATAGAATGGTATTTTTGAAGCATATTTAGTCTTGAGAAACACTGAGTTCTAAAGGAATCCCTAAATGCTGTCTGGGAGGTTTTTGGTGATTCATTCTATTCCATACTGCTCTAAGTTCCCAAAATGTTAATAGTTTCACAAGCGTGATTATACTAGCATACCACTAGCTTTCCTTTCTTACGCGTTTCCCTCCACTTGAACTTCCTGGTCCTTTCTAATATGTATTTGACAAAAGAACTACAGATAGAGAGTTTTATTGAATCTTAGATGGAGGAAATGGTCCATGGATTAATGTCTGTACTGCGCAGTCTTGGCAGTTGAGGCTCACCTCAGCCTTCGCTGGGACACGGGAAACCAGCTAATGGCTGATAATGTCCAGGAAATTAGTAACTCACGCATATGGTAAACGCTCTGTTCCCAGCCAAATGATTTGTTTAACTGGTGGCTGGAGTTCTCATAGGGATTGTTAGCAGAGTGGAATAGTAGGGCTTTATTACCCAAACTATGTGCTAATCCTTGTTTTTCCCTGCCTGGGGAACTTGACCATCATACACAACACAACAGAAAAGTGTATAACCTAACCAAATGACGGTCGACGTGTTAAAGGCACCAACGTTCGGTAGTCAGAAAGGAACTTTTTTTTTTTAAACCCTGGTTTTCTTACATAAAATGACTCTCTTATTAGCTTAAAATTCTGTAAGATGAAGTGTGAATATTTCTTAGTTGTGAGAAAAATATTAAATCAGATGTCCCTTTGCTTAATATTCTGTTCCTATCTGTTCATTTTGTCAGTACTGGTGCTGATTATTTATCATCTGTTGTTTTCATTGATTGATTCCCTACGGAGCATCAGGCCAGCCTCATGATCTGTATTTTTGAGTACATACTGTCTCATTTACTCTCCTCACCGCCTCTTCTCTTCCTGCCCTGTTTTATAGTCAGCATGCACATTTCTTTCAAGCCACGGTTCAGGGGCTAGCTCTTCAGGAAATCTGAATGACACTCGAATCTTTGTATATGTTCACACAGAACCATGTTCAGCCTCATAGACACTATATTCACAATTTATAATTTGAATCTTATATAGGAGATAATTGGATACAGTCCTTCTGCCACCCAGACTATAAAATTCATGGGGAAAAGACCATAATGCTTCCTGCCGCCACCATTGCACAGGTTCTGTCCATCAGATAATGTGGAATAGTAAACATTTGTTAAATGAAAGAACTCTATGTGGAGTAACCATTGTTCAGGTATTATCAGTGAAGAAATTAAATCTCAAAAATGTGACCTAACAAAAGTCATGCAACCATTACCACATGTTTTTTTTTTTTTTTGATTCAGAAAGCACTACAAACTATATTATTTCCTTTTATATCAAAACTGAACTTTATTAACTATTTACCACTTCTCTGTACAGTCTTTTAGACTGATCCTCAGCCAGGGACCACTTGGTGATGTCGGAATGTCTGAAGATGTTGCAAGTTGTCACAGCTCAGGGCAGGGGTCTTGCTAGGATCTGCTAGCGTTCTTGCTACAGGATGGGGCTCCTCCCCTCCAAGTCGACTGCTGTACCTACTCAGCTTCCTCCTTCCTTCATCGATTCACTCAATATATTTCCATAGACTGCTTTGTATGTGGAGAACCAATGGTGAGTAAAACACAGTTCCAGGTGAAAGGAAACCTATAATCTATTGGGAGGTGCAGATAAGTGAATAGGTAATTGTCACACGCGGTAAACAGTTATATCTAGACGTGCATCCAGCGGCACAGAGTGGAACACAGTGAACTTCATCTGGGATGCTCTCCTGGAGAAAGTAGCATCTAGGCTAATATCTAAAGGATGATTTAGAGCAATGGCTCTCAACTGAAATTTCTAGAAATATTTTCAGAAGTCACACCTATGGTAAGGGGTTGATATAGGATCTAAAGAGTAGATATAGGCCAGGGTAGCTGCTAAACATCCTTTATGAAACATTACCTTAACTCCCCCCTCACACACACAATCAGGAATTGTTTGGTCTAAAATACTAATAAGGTTGAGGTTGAGAAACCCTCTTTTAGAATGATAACATCAGGTCATTGTGATATCATCACTGCATTTTTAAAACCCAACTGAATTTTGTCTTCAATTAATATTTTTCTAAGTTGCAATTGACAATAAAATAATACGTCAATTTACCTATCTATTCATCATCTATCTGTGACTTTTCATCTTATAAGTGATGGGAAACTATGTCATTACTTAATGGAAGCCAGTTAAAATGTTAATGCCTTTAATGCCATGTCATACTTAATAATTTGTCATAGCCCCTTTCTATTACAGTCTTATCTTAAGTGTCTATGGCACTTCCATTTTTTGTCTAGTTCTGTGAAGCCAGAGTCCATGTCTAAGTCAGTCTTCATTTTTCCCTCATGGTGGGCTTCTTGATTTTTTATTGGACAACCCCATACAAGTTATTTCTCTTGGAGAGGGTAAACAGTTAAGTCTGATGAAAAGTAGAAATCAGTGGATTAAAATATATTTACTATACTCTAGTACACATAAATGGGGCCACATGATAAATTTTTGATCACTTAAAATTCTTTCAAGTAAGGGTCTGAGTCATACATGATTAAGCTCCTTTTGGATAATTTTCTCTGAATGTTAGAATCACTTCAGTTCAGTCGCTCAGTCGTGTCCGACTCTTTGCGACCCCGTGAATCGCAGCACACCAGGCCTCCCTGTCCATCACCATCTCCTGGAGTTCACTCAGACTCATGTCCATCGAGTCCGTGATGCCATCCAGCCATCTCATCCTCGGTCGTCCCCTTCTCCTCCTGCCCCCAATCCCTCCCAGCATCAGAGTCTTTTCCAATGAGTCAACTCTTTACATGAGGTGGCCAAAATACTGGAGCTTCAGCTTTAGCATCATTCCTTCCGAAGAAGTCCCAGGGTTGATCTCCTTCAGAATGGACTGGTTGGATCTCCTTGCAGTCCAAGGGGCTCTCAAGAGTCTTCTCCAACACCACAGTTCAAACACATCAATACTTCGGCGCTCAGCCTTCTTCACAGTCCAACTCTCACATCCATACATGACCACAGGAAAAACCATAGCCTTGACTAGACGGACCTTACTCGGCAAAGTAATGTCTCTGCTTTTCAATATACTATCTAGGTTAGTCATAACTTTTCTTCCAAGGGGTAAGCGTCTTTTAATTTCATGGCTGCAGTCACCATCTGCAGTGATTTTGAAGCCCCCCAAAATAAAGTCTGACACTGTTTCCACTGTTTCCCCATCTATTTCCCATGAAGAGATAGGATGCCATGATCTTCATTTTCTGAATGTTGAGCTTTAGGCCAACTTTTTCACTCTCCTCTTTCACTTTCATCAAGAGGCTTTTAGCTCCTCTTCACTTTCTGCCATAAGGATGGTGTCATCTGCATATCTGAGGTTATTGATATTTCTCCCGGCAATCTTGATTCCAGCTTGTGTTTCTTCCAGTCCAGCGTTTCTCATGATGTACTCTGCATTTAAGTTAAATAAGCAGGGTGACAATATACAGCCTTGACGTACTCCTTTTCCTATTTGGAACCAGTCTGTTGTTCCATGTCCAGTTCTAACTGTTGCTTCCTGACCTGCATATAGGTTTCTCAAAAGGCAGGTCAGGTGGTCTGTATTCCCATCTCTTGCAGAATTTTCCACAGTTTATTGTGATCCACACAGTCAAAGGCTTTGGCATAGTCAATAAAGCAGAAATAGATGTTTTTTCTGGAACTCTCTTGCTCTTTCGATGATCCGGTGGATGTTGGCAATTTGATCTCTGGTTCCTCTGCCTTTTCTAAAACAAGCTTGAACATCAGGGATTTCATGGTTCACATATTGCCGGAGTCTGGCTTGGAGAATTTTGAGCATGACTTTACTAGCATGTGAGATGAGTGGAATTGTGTGGTAGTTTGAGCATTCTATGGCATTGCCCTTCTTTGGGACTGGAATGAAAACTGACCTTTTCCAGTCCTGTGGCCACTGCTGAGTTTTCCAAACTTGCTGGCATATTGAGTGCAGCTCTTTCACAGCATCATCTTTCAGGATTTGAAACAGCTCAAGTGGAATTCCATCACCTCCACTAGCTATGTTCATAGTGATGCTTTCTAAGGCCCACTTGATTTCATATTCCAAGATGTTCAGAAAATGCCTCCTTTTATTTTTTAAGAACCATCTTTGTAGTTGGAGATCATTTAGTTTCCTTTGGGGCTGGACAACTAGAAGAGCTGAAATGTGATTAGCATTTGGCTACCAGCATGTTGTTTTAAAAAGGAGAGAACACTATGATTAATTAAAATTCAGGTGCTTTCAGATGTATTTTCACATATTGTCTATGCTCACATACTCTCCAAAAGTAAAGCAAAAATAAATCTTATAGTTTTGTTTCCATTTTACCTTCATGTCAATATTTTATTTTGAGACATTTTCTCCTCTGTGCAGTCACTATAACGTCCTCATAGCTGGTTTCTATAACTTGCATTGAAAATGATTCTGTTTATTCTCTAAATATTTTCGTGTAATATTTACATTCTGCTTATATATTTGTAAGACTTCCCTGGTGGCTCAGATGGTAAAGCATCTGCCTACAATGCGGGAGACCGGGTTGGATCCCTAGGTTGGGAAGATCCTCTGGAGAAGGAAATGGTGACCCACTCCAGTACTCTTGCCTGGAAAATCCCATGAACGGAAGAGCCTGGTAGGCCACAGTCCATGGGGTTGCAAAGAGTCGGACATGACTAAGCGACTTCACTTTCTTCCTTTATATATTTGTAAACTGTTTATCTTCATTTGCTTTTTCTTCTTTAAAATGCAGTCTGAAAAACACTTTGTAGATTAAGTGGGACAGCTGTGTGTGTGTGCGCGCATATGCGTGTATGAGTGAGCGTGCATGCTCAGTCATGTCCGACTCTTTGTGACCCCATGGACTGTAGCCTGCTAGGTTCCTCTAACCATGGGATTCTCCAAGCAAGAATTCTGGAGTGGGTTGCCATTTCTTTCTCCAAGGGATCTTCCCGACACAGGTTCTGAACCCACGTCTCTTGTATTTGCTGCCTCGACAGGTGAGTTCTTTACCCTTGTGCACCTAGGAAACCCATGGGTGTGTGTGTTAGTTGCTCAGTCATATCTGACTCTCTGTGACCCCATGGACTGTAGCCTTACAAACTCCTCTGTCCATGGGATTTTCCAGGCAAGAATACTGGAGTGGGTTGCCATTTCTTTCTCCAGATAATTTTCCTGACCTGGGGTTGAACCTGGGTCTTCTGTATTACAGGCAGATTCTTTACTGTCTGAGCCACCAGGGAAGCCCAGGAAGCCAATAAAGCTTGTAAATTTTTAAGCTGAAGGAAAAAAAGGTGCTACAAATATTTATTTTAGTGGTAAACACAGTCAGCAGTAATAAGGTCAGTGCACCAGTATAAGAATGCAGAGGTTTAAATATAGGCAAGTCCCCACCTCTAGACTGTTATACATTTCAACCTACAGAGTAATATTGTGTAATATTATGGGATTCCTTTGCATTTTTTAGAATTATAAATGAGTTAATAAAAGCTATGTATTCCTCTTAACACTGATGATTCCAAATTATAGTGTGTATTGGGGGATCATTATTACCTCATGTACATCACAGCAGATCCTTGTAGAAGAGGAAATGGGGTTGAGATGGGTTGCAGATAACAAGGGTTATCCAAGAAGCCTATAGAGAAAGTAGAAATGAGAGACAATATAACATTGCTTCACAAGTTGATGAACAAACAAAAATAAATCGTGGATATCTATTAGCCTCAGTCTTGGCAGTTCAGATTCTGCAAGGGGAAAAAACAGTGTAGCTTTCTGATACCTTTTCCATATTTTCCGTAATTTAATTTTAATGAGAGGGCATAATGTATGGTGTATCCTGCAGGCTCCACTGATTTATATCCTTTCACATTAATACGGCTCACAGGGTCACTGCACTTCCCAAGATTTTGTAGCAGCTAGTTAGGACGTGGTCTGCTACGGCAATTAAATCTGTTAAATGGTCTTCTTGCTGTTTCCCCCTCTTTGGGGTTTTGTTAGGATATGGTGCAAAGCAGTTTTCCTGTTTGCTGCTTGGCAGTGTGTAGGTATCTTAAGAGTTAAGATACTAGCTTTGGTGAAACTCCCAGTTTTCAGAGTTCTCAACTTACTAAAACAATTGCTAAGTAGGAATTTTGTTGATTCAGGTATCAGTGCTATGAGGTTGTGAAGTACCTGTCTTGCTGTCTTTGAGATATACTATGATAAATGAGATCGCAGATCACTCCTACTTTTCATTCAACACAAACTCGGTGCTCTCTATAGCACTCCATTTGGACGGATGTGTAATTGATTGTTAAAACTGTATTGTTGGGACCTGATTCACAATAAGGTGTGTGCAAATATTTTTCACACCAAAGACTTTTCTTTTCAAGGGTGTCTAAGTGTGTTTAACTTCCTTTGATCATCAATGTAAGTCTTACTGGAGCCCAGAGTATTCAGTAACCCATAGAATCTTACATCCGAGCTGGAGCTGGGTATGGTTTGCTCATATGCTAAGAATCTTTTCTCAGACTCTCAAAGTACAAAGCATCTATGAGAACTTGCCATGGGTAATTTCTTACAATAACTAAGGGGGATTTTATGAGCAGAACATATGTTGGCATAAGTGGACATGAGAAAAGCCAGCAGCCAGATTAAACATTCACATCTGTTTCTGAGTTTTCCTATATGATTCCTTTTCTACTTATTTATTCTTTCATCCACTAGAGCTCACTTGCAGACAAATGTTGCTGATGCCAATGTTTGAGAAAAATAAATGGGCAGAAACACTCTCTCCATCAACATGCTATTTTTTTCTTTAATTTGGGAAAAAATCTTCACTATGTCAAGGGAGGGCAGAATTCTTTCGCATGAAGCACAGCTTTTCCATAATATACAATCCAAGCAGTAGACAGATGACATAAGATATAATCACTTTCAAAAATCTGAAAGAGAAAAAAAAGTCCTTTTTTTTTTTCACAGCTTGCTTCAGCATAAATACTCTAATAAAGTCGATGGGATAAGATGTTTTGGGAAATGGTAGCCGTACTATTTGTGACACCAGGATTGCTACATGGAGTATATTTCCAAGATACTGTAAACTGGTAAACTTATTACAAGTTTTAGATATTCGTGAGCTACTTATCAGTAGAATATATAAATAGTAAATCATTAAATTTTTCATTATATTTAAATTTAATTTCAAGGTCTGCCTTTCTTTGCTGTACAATTGTTGGAAAAGGTTTCCTTTTTTTGGTTGGATGTTGACGTTTTCCCTAAACACCTTTTCATAAGCAAATAAAGAAAACTGAAACGCTTCACATTTTTACTCCACTTTCAGAAAATTCATATCTTAGTCTTGTATTTTTCACATAATTCTATACATGAGGTTACCAATCACCTTATATTAAAACTAAAATTTATAAAAACTAACAGTTCTCAATATTGTACTTATACATTTTAGTTTATCATTTATTTATGATACTAGTTCCTTGCTGGTGGTTTAATGAGGAAAACAAAATTTGTTGAAAAAATATGCCTAAATATATTTTATGTATTTTCACCTTTATTTTAGAATTTTAAAAACCACACACAAATGCAGAGAAAATAGTGTAATAATAAGTTATAAGTATCTTTAACATGTCCATCATCTAATATCAACATTATCCTCGTGTAAGCCCTATTTTTTCCAAGATTTTTTTCAATTTCCTCACAGCACTAGACCACATCCTTCTAAGTATTTCATCCTTAACTAGCTGAGGATTTGTATATTACCTATAAGACCACCTCCCAATTGAGCGTTTTAAAAAAAGCTGTTATAATTTTTGTGAAAATATTTTGATTAACTTGATATAATGCTCTCAGTTAACACTGCATTTAAATCTTTCCAACAAAATCACTGATGAAAAAATGATTTAGACCTGTGTAATATGCTGATGAGATATTAAAGGATTCATTGTTTCTGGGTTATATGCTGCTTAACTGTGAAGACTATACAATTTTGCAGAAAACTTCCCAAGCGTATCCCCTTGGGGTGGGCTTTTTGGTTCTGCTACGCCGTTGTTTAGACGATAGGATGTATTCTGTCACTTCCATGCATCACTCACCTAAGCTGTATACATGTTTTTTAAACATATAACGTGTTAAGACTAGGAGAACAATGTGGTCATGGTAAGCACAGTTGAATACCTTCACCAAAACTGTTTAGCGGGAACACCGCTTAATTACATTTGAAACAGAACAGCTGAGAGGCAGAAGGCCCAAGTGTTTCCTGAACTAGTGCGGAGATTCAGTGTGCGCTTGTCTTGCTCTGGTCTGCCTTGCATGGCTTGGGAAGAGTGTTAGAGGGCAGCAGAAGTCTGCTGAGAAGAAGAAGGCTGCTAACACGCTTGGGTTGTGTGTTTCTGTGTTTCATTCATATTCTGTACATGCAGTGTTCATTGTAGTGTTGGTATTAGCAGAATCCTTGCTTCTCAAAGTACTCTGTGCATTTCAGGACCCATGGTTTTTATTTCAAACCTGCTATAGATTTGATGCTCTTTATAAAATAAGAATGAATCCAGAAAAGTAGAATAAAAGAAAGCAGAGACAAAA